>NC_133538.1:381931051-382238908 GCF_048544455.1 Silene latifolia | reverse complement strand
ATATTTTCAAAACTAAATCCTTTTTTAAGGCACCTTTTTAAACTTCTTTGATCGCGATTAGTCACAACGAGAAAACCGTCTCTAAAGCCGTCTACTTCGCAAACATCAATACACGTAAGTTTGAGGGTGTAAAGAACTCATTTATTTCATATATTTACTATTTTTATGAGTTTATGAGCACGAACAATGCATAACACGATCAAATATAGGTTAGACGAGCCAAACCCGAGTTTTGACCCGAGACAAAAGCCCTTTGCTATGCAAAGAGGCTCGCGCCTCTTGTGGGTTCTCGGGTCAGACTCAAACGGTTTGTTCTCGTCTTTCCTCTTTATTTCATTTCTTATTTGCAATCGGGTTTTAGCATTTCAAATAATTTGTATGACAAACTTTTTAACCATAAATCATAATCACCCTTGGTTCCATATACCATGACGGTTTAATCCGTGACTCGGTGATATTAATTGGTTAACTACATTTTAAAGGAAATCCTTTTCTTTTATTTACCATTTTAATTCATTTTTATGATAAACATATTTTGACCATTACAAAAATCATCCTTGGTTCTTTATACCATGACGGTTTATTCCGTGACTCGGTGATATTATTTGGTTAATTACAAATTAATGGGTATTTTAACACCCTTTTCTTTTATTTACCATTTTTCTCATTTGTTTACATTTGTAAATATATTAGTCATAATTTATAATCATCCTTGGTTCTTTATACCATGTCGGTTTAGTCCGAGTACGATGACAAACTTGACTAATTACAAAGAAATGAACTTAACATATTTAGTTCAAATCAAACATTTTACATTTTTGTTTGTAAACCATACTTTTCAAACATGCAAATCCGACAACGAATGTTACTAACACAATAGTAATTATTCCGAGTCATGCAAACAACATTTGCAAATCTTTCATCATAAATACGGTTTTAAATAACCTTTTCAAGAACCAGAAGATGCCCCCTTAGGTCGGCTCATGGCTCGCGCCCCAAGCGGCCGTCTATTTCCATCTTTCAAAACCAGGGCAGAGCCCTTTATCTCGCCAATAGGCTTGCGCCTTAACAGGACTGCCTGGCACTGTTTTGTCCCATTTTGGTACTTGTCTAGGACGATCCCGATTACAGTTTATCCGAATACGTGATGGATCAGATTGACAAGTTTACGTTTTTTACACTTTGTCATTTGACACACTTTTTCAATAAATGGATTGTGTTAAGCATCATAACCCGAACTTGGTAAATGGATGTTTAATTTCCGTTTTCACATGTAAATCTATCTAAATCCAACTTGACATCTTATGCTTGATATTTGGATTAACAAACCGACTTAGAAAGCTCATATGTTAGGTTAACACTTTTGGATGTGCATTCATGCATTTACACCGTTTTATCAACTTATGCACTTAAACAACCACGATCGATCAGTAGAGGCTCCTAACGCGGGTGGGATTGGGTGTCCGATTAAAAGGCTTTCCAATACGTACCCTCACCCCTTACTCAGAACCTTTGGATAGTGGATGGCCTTATCCAGGGCGTACGAGAGTCATTTTAGGCATAGAATGCTAAAAGGGGGACGAGTCCTTATCTTTAGTACCTATGTCAAACACTGCTTTGTGCTTCGTTTGACCGAGGTATAAAGTGGATTCAAACGGGTTCCAAGCATCCCACAAATGCTTGGTGGTGATTCCGAACATCTCTATATCGTTTCGAGACCTTTACCGAGATGAAACCGACCGATCTAAAGCGATCCGGTCGAAAGCATTTTTACGCCGCCGAGCGTGGCTTTCAAAAGACCGTTGCATGTCCACAGATCGGCCGGGCTTGCAGGTGGCCCGTGACCGCAGATCGGTAGGTGGCCCAAATCCACAGACCGGCCTGTGGCCCATGTCCACAGATTGGCGACTCCGCTGGGGATGAACTAAGACACTTGTATCTTTGTGATCCTTAGAGGTGAAACTCGAACGAGGTCGTGGTTAAAGTGCATTAATTGATATTACGGTCATAAGTCGGGTTCCTTGTCCGGACCCACAACCTACCCTTTATCGACCAATTGGCTCGTCTCGTCGGCGTGAGTTTTCTCATCCCCGCGTTTTGAATCCTGATTGATTCAAGCATACCGTTGATGTTACACATTTCTATTTCGTCAAAGAGCTTCCATCACCTTCGAGCACGAGGCTAGGGCACCCTCCTTACACATTTTGTTTGGATTGGTATCCCTCTCGCAAATCGGGGTTTGATTGCTTGGTGTGTAACCCACCCTTTTAAGCCAAAACCCGTCTCAGCATTATGCATACTATAATGAACTGCGAGTGCTTATGTGTTATGTGATCATAAGTCCTTTCGTGTCATTTTCAAAAACACCTTTTTGCGCCGTTATAATGGCCGTTTCAAACCTCGGTCTTTCGCCGACCGTTGGAACCTTTTTGTGCCGTCGTAATGACGATTTTCAAACCTGGTTTTACAACCGTTTCAAAGCACCCTTTTGCGCCGTTATAATGGCCATTTCAAACCTCGGTCTTTCGCCGACCGTTGAAACCTTTTTTATGCCGTCGTAATGACGATTTTCAAACCCGGTTTTATACAGCCATTTCAACACGCCTTTCTAGGCCGTCGTAATGACGATTTTCAAATCCGGTTTTCTACAACCATTTCAACACGCCTTTCTAGGCCGTCGTATTGATGATTTTTAACCCGGTTTTTTTCAACCGTTTCAAAACACCTTTTTATGCCGTTATAATGGCCATTTCAAAACCCGGTTTTTTATAACCATTTCAAATGCACCTTTTCATGCCGTTGTAATGACAATTTCAAACCTCGGTTTTTCACGAACCATTTCAAAATACCCTTTTACGTCGTCGTAATGGCCGTTTCAAACCTCGGTCCCTCGCCGACTGTTGCATTCTCAAAGCGCCCTTTTATGCCGTTGTAATGACGAATTCTACCCCCGAATTTTCAAAAATTCAAAATCAGTTTTCAAATAAAAACATTTTTCAAACCGTCGTAATGACGATTTCAACCCGTGCAACTTTCCAAATTTCAGATCTCGTTTTCGAAATCAAATTTGGCTTTTCTAAGCCGTCGTGATGACGATTTCAATTCTCAAACTTTTCGATTTGCATACCTTTTTTCAAAGGTTAAAACGGTTTTCTAACCCGTCGTAATGACGAATTCAACCCTCATAATTTCCAATTTCAAATCTTTGAAAACAAATTTAACCATTTTTAAATTTCAAATCCAAAATCAAATCTTTAAAACGAATTTAACCGTTTTCAAATTTCAAATTCAAAATCAATCATTCAAATCTAACCGTTTTCAAATTTCAAATCCAGTTTCAAATCTTTGAAAACAAATTTAACCGTTTTCAAAGTTCAATTCAAAATCAAATCTTTGGAAACCAATTTAACCGTTTTCAGATTTTAAATCCAATTTCAAATCATTTGAAAACAAATTTAACCGTTTACAAATTTCAAATTCAAAATCAAATCTTTGAAAACCAATTTAACCATTTTCAGATTTCAAGTCAAAACTCAATCTTTGAAAACAAATTTAACCGTTTTCAAATTTCCAACCCTATTTTAAATCCATTTGAAAACAAATTTAACCGTTTTCATGGCCACTGTGATGACAATTCTAAATTCTTCGATTCCCGATTTTCAAATCTCTGATTCGGAATTTCAAAAACCCGTCTTCGGAAACAACACTTTGTTTTCAGAGTCGTCGTAATTTCAAACTCAAACCGTCTTTTGAAAACAAACCTAAGACAACCCTTTCAACTGTCCGACCTTCTAAAGATCCCTACTCTTCGGAAGTCATCCATAAAACGACAAATGAATCTTTTTGAAAATTTCTATTTTCCAAAATTTTAGTCCACCTTTCCGATTAAGCCTCGAGTCGATTAGAGTCCACTCGATTTCAAGTCAAGTCGTCTAGATAACATCGAGTCTCTGACGAAGTTAGTACCTATCTTCAGGTCTAGGCCGTGTCGCTCAATTGTCGAGAAATCTTCAATGGCATTAGGAGAGTCAAAACCTCTCGGGTATTAAACCCATCTTTCCTCCACATTACGAGTCAAATGACAAATTTGTGTACATGTCTTGTCCAACGGCGTCACGCCAACAACAAACCTCCAAATCTCGTAAGAAGTCGTCTGTCTATGCAAAACTATACCAAAGTCAACACTCGAGTCTAAGTTCAAAGTCATGCACCAAGAATTCAAACACGAGAAGTCATTCACGATCTTTAATGAACTCATAACCAAGTCACACCGTCGCGTCTTCACAACGTAACTGTCTTTTACACATATGTGTCATACTTACCTTTGTTTGTGCAATACCTTGCCAAGACCAGTTATAAAGCCTATCGTTATGTCGAATAGGAATCCCTTTGGTGCCATCAATCGCCAACCATAAAATCAAGAAGCTGATCAACCTTCATCCGCCATGACGTCTGCTGATACCAACAACGTGGTCCTTCGACTCCTGGCTACCGTGGAAAACTTGAGAACTCGTCTCTCCCAATTTGAGGACAAAATGATAACCAGGAATTATCTCTCTTCTGATATTGAGCAAAGGATTAAGCTCCTTAAAAACCGGCTACTTGCCAGGGACAAAACCAACCCCAGTTGGAAGCCTACCAAAACCACTGAAGCCAACTCCTCAGGTGCTCCACCAACCAGACGACCTCATAGGTTCCCTGATTTGGGTATGCCTTACGCCATAACCTTGGAAAGGCTAATCTCCAAAGGAAAGCTCAAACCGATTGGTCCAACTCCAGACCCTTTACCAAACAAGCGAGGACGTAGATGGGACAAAAAACTGTTTTGTCAATATCACCAAGGTCGCGGACACGATACTGAAATGTGTCTCCTCCTAAAACGCGCCATCCTTAATATGATTGAAAAGGGCGAGTTACCATTACCTCCCTCAGCAAACGACAAGAACAACCCTCTGTAAAATCCTATTGGACGCAGTCAGGAATCTTCTCTAGACTGCTCTCATCTCGTCTCTCCTGACGATGAGAAAATTCATGCAATTGACGAAGATGGCCTACAAAGGGCTATAATGATTCTCTCCGTCTCCATCAACAACATAATCTCAAAGTTGCAAGTTGCTATCGATGACTTGAACACCCGAATGGCTAATTTGGAGAAGAGGTTTGGTAGTACCGAAAATGAACCTGACCATGAAGGAGAAAACCAACCCTCCATTTACCAACCAACAGCTGTTGAAAATCAGGAGTCATTCGATGGTTCCCACATCCATGAACCCACCAACAAAGAACATGAAATCAACTCACCAAAATCCCCATCAAAATATCAAGCAATTTCCCTAAAACTTCCCATTGACAATGACCAAATCCTGTTTCCGCCCAGGATTGTCAAAAACAAAAACAAAAACAAAACTCACAAAAACATCCCCAAAAACATCAATGTGGGAATCATGGGAAAACATCAAAGGGAATTCACAGATCTGGGAATAACATATGGCACCGCTCTGGAGATACTTGCTTCAGAAGGAATGCTGCAACCCATTGGTCCCACTCCGGACCCACCGGAACACAGGAGAGCCCGATTCTGGGATGGTAATGCTTATTGCCAATATCATCAAGGCAAGGGCCATGACACTGAAACCTGTTTAAAACTCAAGCATGCCATTCAAGATATGATTGAAGCTGGTAAAATCATAATTGCACCTCTCAGTCAAGACAATCCTTCTGGATGTCTCAAGTCAAACAGCAAGGTTGAACGTTCTCAAAGGACATTCACCAACCTCAACACAACCTATACCACAGCTCTTCAAAAGCTTGTGACTGAAGGGAAGCTACAACCGATCGGACCCACCCAGGATCCGTGTGATGCTAAGAAGTCCCGTTTCTGGGACGACAATACCTATTGCCAATATCATCAAGGGAATGGTCATGACACTGAAACATGCTTTAAACTGAAACATGTTATTCAAAATATGATCGACAATCATGAACTGATAGCTTAATCCCTATGCCAACCAAGTGATGAAAACAATCCTAATGAACATCTCATTCTACAAGGAGATGAAAACCTCATGGACTATTTCCCTCATATCTTTCCCAACAACGAGAGTGGAGTGCTCAAGTGGGTCAATGCTCAAGACCAGACATTCAAGCCGCTGGATTCTGCAATGGAGACCTTCGAGGAGGAAAGTGATGATTAGGGGTTCCTATCTACGATTGAGTCTGAGTCCGAGTCCGAGTCTTAGGCTTTCTCATATCTATCCTAGTCTCTGTCCATTTATTCCTAAGTGACAAACTGGGGGCTGTCCTCGTGAGTCATACGTATTCATCGAGTCTGTGCTAACATCTTATTTATCTAAATAAAAGAATGATTTTCAACTATCATATATTCTCCCCTTTACCATTTCCCGTTGACAACGAGAATTGATTTGAGAATTGATTTAAAACAAACAATATGTTCCAATTCAATGTGAGTACACTCGAGTGACGTTCCGTACCGAGTAAGCAGAGGACTCGAAACTTGGTATCCATTTTCTTTACCTATTCCATGTCTGGCAATAGAAACCTTTCACTAGCACCCGATCTAGAACGAGCTCTCAATCAAAGGGATCCTACGATGAACCTGGATAACAATCCAGAACATCTCCTTGTTCATGATCAATGACGGAAGGCAAGCCCATTCCCCACAAAAACATCCCATCACCAAATATCTACCGCTCACCAACGGGTACATCCCCGTCTGCACCTTTACCTTCCTCGAACGAAGGACGGCAAAAAACCTATATATCCAAAGCAAAGCCAAAGCGAAAGGCCAAAATCAAAGGCCCAAGCCAATAGCCATTCACCCAAAGTCAAAGCGAAATGCTAAAATCAAAGGCCCAAGCCAATATCCATTCACCCAAACCAAAGCTCAAGGCCAAAGCAAAAGACCAAAGCCAAAGCCAAAGCCAAGGCAAAAGCCAAAACAAAAACGAGATAGTGAAATTCAAATTCACTATTTTCACAAATTTCAAACGACGGAAATTAAAACCGTCATTTTCAAATTAAAGAAACAAGATAGTGAAATTCAAGTTTGCTATCTTCACCAGCTTCAAACGACAGAAACTAAAACCGTCATTTTCAAATCAAAAAACGAAATAGTGAAATTCAAATTCGCTATTTTCACAAATTTCAAACGACGGAAATAAAACCGTCAATTTCAAATCAAAAACAAGATAGTGAAATTCAAATTCACTTTTTTCACAATTCCAAACAACGAAATTAAAAACCATCCCATTCAAAAAACGAAATAGTGAAATTCAAATTCGCTATTTTCCCACAATTTCAACTGACGAAATTCAAAACCGTCACTTTTCAAAAAAATGAAATAGCGAAATTCAAATTCGTTATTTTCCCACAATTTCAAATAACGGAATTAAACCGTCACTTTTCAAACTTCGGACCAACAAGTCCAACACCAACATCCAAAGTCCAAGACCAACAAGTCCAAAGCCCAGGACCCATGAGTCCAAGATATAAAGTCTAGAACCAACAAGTCTATAGCCCAGGACCCATGAGTCCAAAATACCAAGTCCAGGACCAACAAGTCCAAAGCCTAAGACCAACAAGTCCAACACACCAAATCCCGGACCGACACGTCCAAAACACCAAACACTAAAACCTCAACCAAAACTGCTTCACCCCTAAGTCCTTCAACAGACTGTTACAGGGAGACCCATCTAGGATCCTAGGGATTCCCCTCAAGATCATAACCAACATCGCTTCACCCCTAAGTCCTTCTAGAGACTGCTACAGGGAGACCTATCTAGGATTCTGAGGATTCCCCTCAAGCTCGTAATATCACACCTTAACCTTTAAGGTCTAGACATGGGATTCTGATCCCACATTTACCAACCATTTCGTGCTCAGGCCACATAAAGCCGGAGACCCCATTCCGCACCACATTACAAGCCGCAACCCACCGGCCTAAACACCACAAAATACAAACTCCATATTTTTATCTGTCAAACAAACTTATTATTACAAGGCTCCACATTCCATAATGTCGAAGCCATTTTCACCCTGACCCAGATACGGAGTCTTCAAAAAACATTGCTCCTTGGAACGGGACATGCACATTTTATTCTTAGAGTCCACTTTTTAGTGTGCTCACGTAACAAGAAACATTTTCACAAACTACGCCTCTTCGATCCACAATCAAGAGGAAATTCTCTCCAATCAACTTTCGAGTCACCAAACGGAATTCACCTTGTGACCCTCAACTCCATATTTTTATCTGCTAAACAAACCTTTTAATACCAAGCTCCACATTCCATAATGTCGAAGCCATTTTCACCCTGGCCCAGATACGGAGTCCTTGAATGCTTTGCTACCAAGAACGGGACATACCTAGTCTACCCTTAGGGTCCACTTTTTAGTGTGCTCACATGATAAGGAACATTTTCACAAATTAGACCTCTTCGATTCATGATCAAGGAGGGATTCTCTCAAATCAATTTTTCGAGTCATCAAACGGAATTTACCATCGTGACCCTCTCACATTAAGGTCATAACAACTCGCTTAGGCACACATTCAGATGAGTCACCAAACGGAATTTACCGTCGTGAAGGTCCTAACAACTCGCTTAGGCACACACTCAGAACTACGATTTGGTTTGATTTCACACCACGTGAATACGTAGGCAGTCCTTCAAGGACACAACCATACACCTCAAAATCACTTCAAGGTCCTAACATCTCGCTTAGGCACACACACACATGCAGAACTACGATCTGGTTTGATTTCGCAAACACGTGAATACGTAGGCAGTCCTATTACAAGGGCGCAACTACATCCCCACAAACATTCAAATTTCAAACCTTCAATTTGCAAATCAATTCCAAACACAAGCAGAACTACGATCTGGTTTGATTTCGCAAACACGCGAATACGTAGGCAGTCCTATTACAATGGCACAACCGCATACACCTTTCACAATATTTCCAATTTTCAATCCTCAATAACCAGCTCAAAACTACGATCTGGTTTGATTTCGCAAACAAGCGAATACGTAGGCAGTCCCCTAACAAGGGCACAACCGCATATCCCTTTCAATCTCAACCATCAACATCAATCCTCAAAGCAGCCCACCCAGCTGCTAAAATTAATCTTACACCTCTTTACTGGGGGATTCTTCCTTAAGACGACACCCATTCCTTATTTTGTCAAATTCCAACCTTCTCACTCTGGGGGCTTCTCTTTCAAGACGTCACCCGTCCTTTATCCTCAAAATCTTTCGAGTCTCAACTACAGTCCAAAAAAAATGCCCATAGCCTAGTGCTCGGTTCGGACGATGACAAGGTCTTGGTTCCGCTCTTCGAATCATCATACCTTGAGAAGGGATCTCAAACAAGCAAACGGAGGCAAAGATGTCTGGAGAAGTTAATCAATTCATGTTCCCCAGCCAAGCGGACCTTCTAATCCAAGGATCTGATGCATGTTGTCACCCTTTCTTGGCTAAGAAGTTTCACACACATAAGCAAAGTCTTTCAGAGTCACCCCCCGTGTCGTGTCGATACCGAGTCTGTATCACGTTCACGATCGTCTGTTTGTCAGTCTGCCAGTATGCGTCTGTGTGAGTCAGTGTCCCAAAAGCCATGTGTCTCCAATCTATTAAATCACAGATCTACGAGTAACAAGACTCGCCTTTAAGCTTCACAACATTCAAAACTTCTATCTCCCTTCGCGTGAGATATTACATGCTAGCTGCTTATATGCTAACTGCTCACATGCTTATGTGCCTATGTGCTTATATGCTTGCATGCTAGTTGCTTATGTGCTAATTTCTCACATGCTTATGTACTTACGTGCTTATATTCTTGCATTCAACATGCTTGTCTATGCGACTGCGGATTTGTGTGGTCATTAACCCTGCAGGTAATCTTAAGAAGACAAACTCACTCCAACTGAGTACTGGGTTCTTCCCAACAAACGGCAACCCATCAAGTCCAAGAGCTTTAACCCCGCCGATTACATGGCTTACGCTACCTCCCAGTGAGCAGCAACTCATATCCCCGGCGAGTCCTGAGAAGTTTCTCACTCCCCAGCGAGTGCCGATTTTTTAAATGGATGTCACACATGCTATTTTCCACAGTCGATTATTCTACCATAGATGGCTGGCGAGCCTTACAATGCATATGGCTGGCGAGCCTTTGTCCGCACACAAGATACGACTCAAGGACATATCCCGAAGATGCCTCAGGTATGACACCTTCCTATGGCTGGCGAGCCTCAAAACACACTGCCTTCAACACCGGCTGGCGAGCCTTTGCGCGCAAAAGATTCAAGGACGTACCCCGAAGATGCCTCAGGTATGACTCCTTCTTATAGCTGGCGAGCCTTTATAAGTAGTCTAATGGACTCTAAATGACCCGAACCGGGAGTCGACAGACTCTAAACTGTTCCCGACGACAGGTCCTTGACTCGAATCCCCGATTCGCCTCGACGTCGGCCTTCCCGACGGCAGGTCCTTGGCTCAAACCCTTTTGAGTCGCCTCGACGTCGCAATGGTCTTCAGGTTGTAATCTTCGATTGACCTGGAGATCATACTTTAACTTCCGCCCTGTCCAAGCCTCAGTCAAAGTGGGGACTCTGTAGATACCTAGTATCTGTACCTCCCAAAAACCACCCGATGATGATCGGACTATAACGTGTTTTTGATATGCGTGCGTAGATTGGAAATATGTGAGACGGTTAAATGCACTACTCAAATATGAAAAATGATTTCAAAAGTTTTCTAACTTCATTTGCATTAAAATAACATTATTTAGAGTTAAAACTGTCTTCGGACCCAAAACCGACTCAGAAACCCGCAACTCGAGTCAACCTGAGTCAACCCTAGTCAACCCAAATCTTGAATGTCAAAAATAATGCCATGAATGTCTTCATCGTGTCATTTCCATTAAAATGACCCTATTTAGAGTCTAAACCGACACCGAGCCAAAACCCGACTCGAAATTCAAATCCCGACTCACACGGGTCAAACCCGAGTCAAGCACTAAAATTACCTACCCCAAATATAACCCAAGAGGAATCTTACACGGCTAAGCAAACCTCAAAGACCACAAATCACAACCAACAAAACATTGGTTAGAACAAATGCAAAATCCAAATTTGCAAAAGAGACAATACACCCACTTGTATCTCGAGGTGGCTCGCACCTCTTTAGGCCATTGGCTTAGCCTTTAAGCAAAATCAACTGATCTACCATACCACATCTCTCTATAAATACCAATCTTCACACACTATAATCCTCACGCGAGAGTCCGCCCCCTCCTTCTCCCTTAAACTTCTATACTCGACTTCCTAAGTCACAAAATAAACACGTGTTTACGACCTACCGATCGTAAACACAAGCCTTACACATTTTGTTTAGTACCGTCTCCGTGCATTCGACCGACCCATTCGACCAACTCAACATTAATCAACATGTTTTAATCAACATAGTTTCAAAACTAAATCCTTTTTTAAGGCACCTTTTTAAACTTCTTTGATTGCGATTAGTCACAACGAGAAAACCGTCTCTAAAGTCATCTACTTCGCAAACATCAATACACATAAGTTTGAGGGTGTAAAGAACTCATTTATTTCATATCTATACTGTTTTTATGAGTTTATAAGCACGAACAATTCATAACACGATTCAAATATAGGTTAGACGAGCCAAAACCGAGTTTTGGCCCAAGACAGAAGCCCTTTGCTATGCAAAGAGGCTCGCGCCTCTTGTGGGTTCTCGGGTCAGACTCAAACGTGTTTGTTCTCGTCTTTCTTCTTTATTTCATTTCTTATTTGCAATAGATTTTTACCATTTTAAATCATTTTTATGACAAATTTTTTACCATAAATCATAATCACCCTTGGTTCCATATACCATGACGGTTTAATCCGTGACTCGGTGATATTAATTGGTTAATTATATTTTAAAGGAAATCCTTTTCTTTTATTTACCAATTTAATTCATTTTTATGATAAACATATTTTGACCATTACAAAAATCATCCTTGGTTCTTTATACCATGACGGTTTTTTCCGTGACTCGGTGATATTATTTGGCTAATTACAAATTAATGGGTATTTTAACACCCTTTTCTTTTATTTACTATTTTTCTCATTTGTTTACATTTGTAAATATATATATTAGTCATAATTCATAATCATCCTTGGTTCTTTATAACATGTCGGTTTAATCCGAGTACGATGACAAACTTGACTAATTACAAAGAAATGAACTTAACATATTTAGTTCAAATCAAACATTTTACATTTTTGTTTGTAAACTATACTTTTCAAACATGCAAATCCGACAACGAATGTTACTAACAAAATAGTAATTATTCCGAGTCATGCAAACAACATTTGCAAATCTTTCATCATAAATACGGTTTTAAATAACCTTTTCAAGAACCAGGAGACGCCCTCTTAGGTCAGCTCATGGATCGCGCCCCAAGCGGCCGTCTGTTTCCATCTTTCAAACGCAGGGCAGAGCCCTTTTATCTCGCCAATAGGCTCGCACCTTAACAGGGCTGCCTGGCACTGTTCTGTCCCATTTTGGTACTTGTCTAGGATGATCCCGATTACGGTTTATCCGAATACCTGACGGATCAGATTGACAAGTTTACGTTTTTACACTTTGTCATTTGGCACCCTTTTTCAATAAATGGATCGTGTTAAGCATCATAACACGAACTTGGTATATGGATGTTTAATTTCCGTTTTCACATGTAAATCAATCTAAATCCAACTTATATCTTATGCTTGATATTTGGATTAACAAACCGACTTAGAGAGCTCACATGTTAGGTTAACACTTTTGGATGTGCATTCATGCATTTACACCGTTTTATCAACTTTTGCACTTAAACAACCACGATCGATCAGTAGAGGCCGCTAACGCGGGCGGGATTGGGTGTCCGATTAAAGGGCTTCCCAATACGTACCCTCACCCCTTACTCAGAACCTTTAGATAGTGGATGGCCTTATCCAGGGCGTACGAGAGTCATTTTAGGCATAGAATGCTAAAACGGGGACGAGTCCTTATCTTTAGTACCTATGTCAAACACTGCTTTGCGCTTCGTTTAACCGAGGTATAAAGTGGATTCGAACGGGTTCCAAGCATCCCACAAATGCTTGGTGGCGACTCCGAACATCTCTATATCGTTTCGAGACCTTTACCGTGACGAAACCGACCGATCTAAAGCGATCTGGTCAAAAGCATTTTTACGCCGCCGAGCCTGGCTTTCAAAAGACCACTGCATGTCCACAGATCGGCTGGGCTTGCAGGTGGCCCGTGACCGCAGATCGGTAGGTGGCCCAAATCCACAGACCGGCCTGTGGTCCATGTCCACAATATCGTAGCCACCGTGGCATCGAAGTAGACCCATCAAAGATCAAATCCATTATATAAATGCCCCATCCCGAGGCCGAGAAAGAAATTCGAGGTTTTCTGGGAAGAGTTCAATACTTAAGCCGTTTTGTTGCGAAGTTGACGAGGATTTACGAGCCGATCTTTAAGAAACTGAAGGTCGGAGAACATGTTATGTAGGATGACCAGTGTCAGGTCGCATTCAATAAAGTAAAGGAAGTACTGTCTTCTCCACCAGTTTTGAGCCCAGCAGTAGCCGGGCTACCATTATCGCAATACCTAACTGTTACGGATGCGGCAATGGGGGCTACGTTAGCCCAAATAGTTGACAAAGAAGAAAGAGCTATTTAGTACATCAGTAAAAAGATCTTAGACTATGAAGTAAAGTACACACCTCTTGAAAAGACATGTCTGGCCATGGTCTGGGCAACAAAAAAATTAAGACATTACATGCTTAGCTATAGTGTGAGTGTCTACTCAAAAATGGATCCGATCAAGTACTTGTTTGAAAAACCAGTGCTAAATGGAAGAATGTCGAGATGGACCCTCATGTTATCAGAGTTCAATCTCAAATATGTATCTTTGAAAGTGATCAAGGGAAGGGCGGTCGCCGACTTCCTCACCGATAATCCAATCGAAGAAACAGAAGTCATTGACACTTGGTTATTTCCCGACGAAAACGTGGTATACGTCGAGAATAACATGTGGGATTTGTATTTCGATGGAGCATCGAACTATATGGGATATGGAGTAGGTATACTTCTCATTTCTCCAACAGGTGAACACGTGCCCTTGTCCATCAAACTGGATTTCAATGTCACAAACAATGCCGCTGAATATGAAGCATGCTTGCTTGGTTTACGCAGTGCTCTAGACTTGGGTTTGAAGAAGTTGTTAGTACATGGAGACTCGTCCCTTGTAATAAATCAAGTGGGGGGGTCATGGAAAATTAGGAGCCAAAGTTTGGCCCCGTATCAAACCAGAATCGAAGAGTTGGAAAAATACTTCGAAGATATTCGATATGTTCACCTCCCGAGAGCGGAAAAGCAATTTGCAGATGCATTGTCCAAGTTAGCTGCCTTGATCAACATTCCTGACCACATAGACAGTATGCCAATATGTGTCGAACGAAGATCGTCACCTGCCTATGTGAATGTAATCAATGATACCGAGAAAGGTGAAACCGAACCTTGGTATACAGCCATTTTGAAATTCAAGGAAACAGGAGAGTATCCTCCCGACCTTGACAAGCATGGAAAACGCACCCTACGAATGTATCCGCCCAACTCATTAAGACCAATGATGGGAAATTGTACAAGAAGACGGCTTAAGGGGTTTTGTTGCGATGCATCGATAAACCGACAGCTGAAAAGGTTATGGAAGAAGTCCATGACGGTGAGTGTAGGCCACACATGAATGCCCATATGTTAGTCCGTAAATCACAAGACTTGGGTATTATTGGACAACGATGAAAACAGATTGTTGCAAATATGTCAGGCACTGTCACAATTGTCAGATATTCGCAAATGTACAGCATGTGGCACCTTCCATGCTATACACCATGACGTCACCCTGGCCATTTTAAACCTGGGGAATCGACATCATTGGAAAAGTACACACATCAGGAACTGGAGGGCATTGTTTTATCCTTGTTGCAATTGACTACTTCATGAAGTGGGTAGAGGTTAAGTCTTACAAAGTGCTAAAAGCAAAGCCAGTAGCACAGTTCATTCAGAATGACATCATTTGCCGGTACGGAATACCACATGAGTTCATCAGTGATCATGGAACTCATTTCCATGCTGAGACCGAGGTTATAGTTGAAAAGTATAAAATCAAACATCACAAGTCATCACCATACCGACCACAGACAAATGGTGCGGTAGAGGCTGCTAATAAGACAGTTACGACCATTTTAAGAAAGATTCCCGGCAACTACAAAGAATGGCTAGAAAAGATACTCTTTGCATTATGGGGGTATAGAACTTCAATTAGAACAGCCACGGGAGCAACCCCGTATTACTTGGTATATGGAATGGAGGCAGTCCAACCAGTTGAGTTAGAAGTACCATCCCTAAGGATCCTCCTAGAAAGCCAAGTTCCTGAAGCAGATTGGGTTCAAGCAAGATATGATTCACTAGTCATGCTCGATGAGCGGCGTTTGAACGCATTATACCATGTCCAGCTCTACCAGAAAAGGATAGAGAGAGCTTTTAACAAAAAGGTAAAACCAAGGTGAATTAGTAAGGGAGATCTGGTTCTCAAATCAGTTAGAGCTTTGTTACCAATTGACTCAAGGGGTAAGTTCAAGCCAAATTGCGTAGGCCCTTATTTGGTAAAGAAGATTGTGTCGGGAGGCGTTGTTCGATTAGCAGATTTGGATGGGAATAACTTCACAAATCCTACGAATTTAGACCAGCTGAAGAAATACTATCCTTGATGACCTCATTCTCAAATGTTATGAAATAATTTTTGTAATCAACGGCATCATCCTCATAAAGTTTTTTCCGAGCCTTGAAAGAAGGTTCAATAGTCCACTGGAAATAAGAGGGTGACACCCAAGTAGAAGCAAATGGCTCAGAAATATGCCAGATAGTCCTCCGAGTCCAGGACTCTTACCATGCATTGTACCTCGCGAGAGTCACTCCTTGAACTTGGCCACGAACAAGTGCAACAGCGGTGATGCGTGTCTAATATATGATGTTTTGCACCTCATTTCAAACGCATTTTAGAATTCAATTAAGTAGTTTATGCTACTATTTCCCTTGTTTCGTGTATTTCTTCCTTTTCGTGTGATTTTGTAGGAATGTGAAGAATATGGCGGAAAATGGACCAAATCTGCCCCGGAGTGTTTAGCATAGGATTTGACATGAAGTATTGACTCAAGGAATGAGCTTGGTGAGCGTTTTAAGGCCTAAAGATAGCAAAAGCATGGGTGCGTACGAGTTTAACAAGCAAAGAAGCACTTCACGATATTGCAGCCTGATTCAGATAGAAATATCTCTAGTTCTGGAGCTGATAATTGAGTAATTCCAATTGGAGGTGAAAGCTTATCCTCTTAGCTTTCCAACGCCGTATAGAACGCCTAAGTTGACAAAGTAACGAAGAAATGGCATCTATTTTAAGATCGGTGCGCGCTGTAGGAATCGTCAGAATGCAATTCTGTACAGCACTCTTGGTCGATCGACTGGTACAAGTGGTCGATCGACCACCCCATGAGCTGATGCGCAAGTTAAAAGATCGAGAATTCTAAAGCCCATTGTGATTAGGTTTAGGAATAAAGGTTACGCAGGATTATTCCTATATAACATAACCTTAGTTTTCAGAATAACCATCTAGTTTTTATCATCAAGTTCTTAATATATAATTCAATAGTCATTAGTTTAGATTATTTTCCGTCAATAAAGCTTTCTTTACACTCGATTTAGATCTTTCCTCTTCAATTCTCCCTACGGTATTTTCTGTTCCTTCGTTTAATACTCGCTGTTTTAAGTCATTCGTAGTATAGAATTGTTAGGTTAGAATTCCCAAAGCCAATTATCGTTTTATGTTAATTGTTTATTTAATTAATCTAAGCATGAATTCGTTAGCTTTATTTGATAATATTATTGCTGTTTTTATCACAAGTATGAGTAGCTAAATCACCATTGCTAGGATTTAGGGGAGCTATAGCGTAGATGGCATAAATTATAGGCGATTTCGATTCACGGTATGGTCGATCGATCGGTACCCATGGTCGATTGACTGGTTACGCGTCTGGTTTTGCTTTGTTTGTTTCGTTAAGTGCTTTATCTTTCAATAAGACCGAGAGGAGACTTGATAGATGCTCAAACTTGACCATCCCATAGATCGAGAGATAGGAATGGACAATAATTAACGAATTAAAACGACTAAATTGCTAAGATCGAGAGATAACGTGATTTAGTTTGCATTAGGAATCATTAATCAAGAATGAGAGTTAGTATTAATGAGACTTAGGGAATAGTAGCATAGGCCGAGAGGTAGCTACTATTTAGCATGGACCGAGAGGACTTGTTTTCCCCATCCTTCGCGACCGTATTTCGAAGTTACCTAGGATTATGTGCCATCGCAGCTATAATGAACCGACCGTCTTAGCATTTATTTTATCATAGTTTACATCTTTTGCAACTTTTATTTATTTATTTAATTTATGTTATTAGTCTTAGAATTTATTCACACCAAAACCCCCACAACTGTTACCCGATAGACTGAAATATATAGCAACTATTATCTTCCTACCTCCCTGCGGATCGACCCTTACTACCGCTTGCTAATTGTAGTTTGGAATTTATAAATATTATTTTTGGTACTCACTTCGACAGGTATCAAGCGGGAATCTGTTGCCGACGACCGACCTATCGAAGAACACGGTCCGGATAGATATGAGTGGACCACTCCAAGCCCAAAAGAGTGAGATGTCTGGTTTTATCAGTTTCAGACAAACCAGTAACTGCCGTAAGGCGAAGCCAGAGTAAAGCCCATCTAACATGTAACCCGGCATTGGCAGAAAGCCGTTGTCGCCAGAAAGACTCCTTTTTCCCAGTTTGAAATTGACGAAGACGAGAAGTGAAGCTTCTCACTTCATATGCACCCGGAACTTTTGGTGGATCAACCAACTCGAGTCTCTCACATAGCCAGATCTATGAAAAGGACCGAAAACGAATCAGACTACAGGAAATGATGTGAAAACCCACTGAAAATAAAGGAGGTGAGCAAAAAAAGAAAAAAACGAAAAAAAAAAAGAAAAAAACCGAAAAACAAAAAGGAAAAGAAAAAAAAAAGAAAAAAGTGAAAGATCAAATATCCTAATTAGACTCTCTAATTAAAATTCAAATTATCTCATAATTTGTTTTAGTCGATCTATGTAACATGCATGCAATATAAAAGCATATTAATATAAAATATGAGGAAAATAATTTTTCTTACATTGAAAAATTGTAGTATTTGGGCACAACCAAGATCAACATCTTGGTTGTTCTTGAGCTATTTATCAATGGCAAGATCCTCCATAAACCCAAGCTTCCAAAGAGAAAGTCTCCTCTCAAATTGCACCCAAGAACAAAACCCAAATTCCTAACAAATATTAACTAGATATTATGCTAGAATACCCTTGATTATATGTAAAATATTACTAACATTCTTAGTAATAATTTTGTTTACTAACTATTAGTAATTTTATGTGTTTTGTTTTTAGAGAGATGTAAGAACTCTTTTACACTTTCTATCACATGCAACATTGTTCAAGTGTAAGCAAAAATGAACAAAAGAAATGGTGTAAAAGGAGGGGGAGGCTGGCACATGTAGAGGGTGGTGGAGTGTGTTTTTTGTCTTACGTTTATATGCCCAATGGAGCATAGATATGATAAGAACACAAATATTATGGGAAGTAAAATTTGTGTAAGTGGAATGATTATGACCAAAGCAACACTCAATCCCACTTACACGAATTCCATGACCCATTTACGGGTCCATATTGGTTCTTATATTTGTCGCACAAATACGTGTAAATTTTAGTTAAACATCGTTTTATGTTTAAATGCTTCCCAATTAATTTTGTCTAAAACACTACGTAAATATACGTGTACAGCTACACATTTATTTTACGTACCAATACTAATCACATTAGTCAATTAGTACTAATTTAACAATTAACTGCTTAATCATTAATTCCCGTCTCTAATAATTTATTATTTAATTATCGCATGATTAAATAATAATTTCCGCGCCTCGAGTTCATAACTCGATATCTCTCTAAATTAATCGACTAACTCTTAGTCAATTTATCAAGGGACTAATTAAACTGTATCTTATACAATTAATTAGTTTTCGTGTTAGGGTTCGTTCCTTTAAGTGTGACCGAAAGGGATCAGCTGAACACCGCCGTCTCACGACAGTAACGTCAAACCCTAGTTGGCCAACCGTTACCGATATACGTTGATCAGCGACCTAGTATTGCCAATGAATATCCCATGCATATTCCTTAATGAGATTTAATAATATTATCATGCACTATTGTGGAGGACAAAACTCCAACAATCTCCCACTTGTCCGAGACAAGTTGTGCGATGATTATAACACAAAATTGTGGATAACTCCTTATCCCAACATTATCCTGCTTGTACTCTACAAGGGTGTGTTACCGATTCTTTTGTCCGTTTTAACAACAATCTCCCACTCAATGCTAGGTGTCTTTCAGGTCGCACTTGCACATGAACATATCGTGAGTGGTTTTCTCGATCGGGAGTGTGACTGTAAGACCGGAACAATCTACCATAGATTACTTCCGAGCGTGGCCACGCATTTCCCAGTCACAACTCCTCGAGTGGCCTAGAGATGTTTAAACCCAACGTGGGTGGACAATTCCTATCTGCCCTATCTATCCTTTTCTACAATACAGATCACCATGACCCAGTAGATGTCATTTGGCCTCCTATCACGGCACGACCTAGGACAAAAACCAAAGTCACTCGAAAACTATACTTGCTCAGATAATAGTCTCCAGTTTAAAGAATCGACTCATAGGAATATCATAGAAGTCCCTGCCACGACCAGGCATCTGTAATAGATCTAAGGGACTCTATAAATGTCACTGCCCGGCAAAGTGTCCCACAGTCGCCTATGTAAACGACTAGTCATCCTTATAACCTTATGGTGCTGAACCTACCATCAATCGTCTTACAATCTAGTCACTCCGAGACGTCACCTCGTTAAGTGACTAGGGGTTAATGCAATGTTCATCCTATTCACTTGAATTGGGTTTCAACATTGTCTCCACAACCAATTCGGATAAACAAGGTATTCATGTTTTCAGTCAAACTAAATAAATGAGTTGTTAAAGAGACTCAAACAATGAATGCGATCATGACTTACGTAAATATTAATACTCTATCCAATATTTACATAACGATCTTCAGCAATTAAGGTATATTCCTCAATCACATTGAGATGACATAACCATCATGTCTACCTTATGCCAACGGCTTTGGTTAGAGGATTAGCGACAGTTACATCACTCTAATTTCATTGCTATTTTCCTTTGTTCTATGCAATCTTTTCATCACATAGAGCCTTTTTTAGTACATGTCTAAACAAGTTTTTAGACTCTTGTTCTAAAGCCAGTCAAACACTCCCACTGTTTTCACAGTCTCTCGGGAGATGATATTCGGCTAACAGAACTACTCTAGTTCAATTAAATTCCGGATATCAACTGTCTCTTTTACAATATTGGATGTTGTAATGTACTTAGCTTTCGTTCATGATTTGTACGTATAACACTTATACATACACATCCTTCATATGACATCTTTTATGTATGACTCCTCATACATATCTGCTTTATACATGTATAACTTCTTATACATATTATTCTTTATTCATATAGCACTTTTACATGCTAACCATTCCTTAACGAGTCCCATAACATCTTATAAGCATAGGAATGTAATCGTGTAACCCTTTTACACAAAATTCATTAATTCCTCCAAACTACAAGAGTAAATCCTCAGTGCTTCTCAAGTACTCAAGGATGCTCTTGATAATCATCTAGTGACACTCACTAGGAAATGATTGGTAATGACTTCTCATATTCTCAACATGATAAGTCCTGACGAGAGAAGCTTTGAGCATATTTAATAGATCCTGCAGCGGAAGCACAAGAGATCATATTAATAGTTCAACAACTTGAACAAGTCAAGAAACTTATCACATAAGTCTCTTGACTATAATGCTAATATCCATGGAGATATATGATACGTGCCTAATGTATAGTCTTTTTGGCCTATTTCAGCACGTATTTCTATGCATTTCTATACTATTTTTATGGTATTTTGCCCCGAATTGGCTACTTTGGTGTATTTTGTCCTTTTTGTAGGAATGCTCGCGAAAGTAGTGGAACCATATCCCTTTTTGCCCTTTTTGCATGCATTTAGAGGAGACGGGATTGTCCAGGCAGTAAGATATCGCACTTGGAAGCGTCATGGCACGCATTACGAGACACATGGGTGAAGACGTGAGCTGGAATGAAGACGAAATCAGTCGATCGAGTTGTTTGCTGATCGATCGAGTGGTTTCTATACCCCCTGATGCTCGATCGAATTGTCCCTTACTCGATCGAGTAAGCTGCACAAGACCAAGCCCTCGATCGAGTGACCTGTTGGTCGATCGAGGAACTTCTGCTGAGATGTTGGTCGATCGAGTGGTTTAATCCACTCGATCGAGAGGTTTTCACGGGCATGGGCTTTTAATTAGTCCGTGAGTTGTTATTTCCGTAAACCTTAGTTCTTTTTCTATTTAAACCTAAGTTAATTAGGTTATTAGGAACTCTTTTTTACTATCTTTGACGATCGAAAAACTACAGTACCTTGCTACGTACTTTATTCTTCTCCACTGTTGCTTTTGCCTTGGGTTATTGTTTTGCTCGGATTCAGTGTTCTTTACGCCGGATTTGCTCAGATTGTAATCTTTCCTTTCTCTTTATTAATAATAATCATTAGTTGCTTTAAATTTCTTGTTGTGTTATCATTCTCCTTTGCCCTAATTTCCTTTATTGCATTTTATTGTTATTTCATTATGTCTTCATTGGGAACCTAATTCTTTGTTAGATTAATTACGAACATGAGTAACTAAACCCTTCATGTTGGGATTAGGGAATCTGCGGTAGGAAAATGACGATGTAGTGAATGAATTAGATGAACTCGATAAGAGACTCGTCACTATAGCAATTTAACCGTAATTCCCGACCTAGTTGAGTGCACGCTTCTATGTCACCCATTAAATCAAGCTACAATTAATCCTGGATCGAAAGATTGGACTAAATAGGCCTCGCTATAAATGAGAGACTGTCCTAATGAGGACGAAAGTTAAGTTAGTGGTATTTTAGGATAGGAAGTGGACCGAAAGGACCTTCTAACATCCGTCTCACATTAGTTCGTCTGAGTCATTTACTGCTGAGTTGTTGGACTACCGTAGTGAACCGAAATCCCGACATGTCCCTCTCTTCTTGATAGTTAAATCGTAATTTGCTGCTTTTATTACTCTTAGTTTAGAATCAAATTTAATCAAACCCCCCAATTGTTACCATAGGATTAGAAGACATTGTGACTATAATTACATTACCTCCCCGTGGATTCGATACTCAACGCCTCGCTACATTTTAGTTGAGACCGTTAGATTTTATCTTTGATAGGGTTGCGATAGCCGTGTCAAATTTTGGCGCCGTTGCCGGGGAGGCAATTGTTCAATTTATTAGTTGTTTTATTTTAGTCCTTTTTCGGTCTAAGGGACACCCGTTCCTTGGACTATTCTCATTTTCTGTTGTAGTTTCTTCTTATGCGCAGGTCGCAAGGTGGTCCACTACTACCATTCGATCCTGAGATTGAAAGATCTCTGCACGTAAAGAGGAGATTGTTTCAAGAACAACAGTTAGAGGAAGAGTCCAGTTCTCGTTCCAATTACTACGAGAACGAACTGTTCGAGGACAACCCACCGTCTTCTCCAGTTTCTACCTCATCGCTTGAAACCGTTACTTTTCCGACGTTCCTGAGATGGCCGAAGAAGCGACCATTGCTAGTCACTCTGAACCTACAGCAGTGAATCTCTACAAGGGATTCACGTTACCAGGGGAGGCAAGAAAATTTGAGCCAAATCCGTCCCTTATAAATTTGGTTGAGAGGAATCTATTTGGGGGAGCTGCAAATGAAGATGCAGCCAAGCACATGGAAATATTCATTGATTATTGCAGTTCCATGTCTCCACCAGCTGGCGTGACTCCTGACCAAGTGAAAGAAACCATGTTCATTTTCTCACTCCGCGATGCTGCAAGGGAGTGGTATAGGGATTTGGACCGGGAAGCTGAGGGGATAACTGACTGGAATTCGCTAGCTTTGGCATTTTATAAGAAGTATTTCTCCACCTCAAAGACTATTGCCATTAGAGCTCAGATAACGAGCTTTAAACAAGGGCCTGACGAGACCTTCCACGAGATATGGGTTCGATTCAAGAAGCTAGTGCGCACCATACCGCACCATGGGATCGAAAAATGGAGCTTGTGCAACCATTTTTATAATGGTTTGTATGATGATCACATGGCCGTTTTAGATGCTCTGCCAATGGCCGATTTGCTGAAAACTTGGGAGCAACCAAGGGGTGGAAGATCATTGATGATTTGGCCACCCATAAAGCTGAATATGGGAACTCGAGAGGAAATCAAAGAAGAGCTGCTGAGTCCTCTTCTGTCGCTGCTCTTGAAGCCCTCACTGCAAGATTCGACAAGTATGAGCTAGGAGGAGTTTCCAAAGGAGGAATGTACCAGGTTAATGCTATGACAGACGGTCCTTTCGTCTGTAGAAGATGTGGAGGAGAGGGGCATGTCTCAGATCATTGTCCCGATCCTTTTGAGCAATGCGCCGCCTTTCAACACTACAGCGAGAACAACATTTACTACGAGCCGAATATCCATCCCAATTTGAGGTGGAGCAATCATAACGTGCTCAACCCCACGGCTCCTCCAACGCAGCAGCCATATATTCCTCCACACCAGAAGCAACAAGGCTATCAAAAGCCTCCATCCTTCAACCCTCCTAACCAAGGTGCATCATCCTCTAGTGGGGTGAGCGAAATGAGCGAGTTAAAGTCCATGATGCAAGCCATATCAAGCAATTGCGGTGAATGATCAACAAAATCAACAAAGAAATCGCGTCACATAAGGCACTTGAGACTCAAGTTGCCCAACTTGCTGCAAATCAATCCTCGAGGAAGCCGGGTCAATTACCGACTCAAAAAATGAGAAGAACCACATGAGACGGTAAACCCGATAGAATTGAGAAGCGGTCTTTCTTATGAGGGACCAGAAGTGAAGAAATCGGACCGAAGATAGTCAGAATCGATGATGAACGATTCTCGTCAAGAAAAAAGGGCTCACGACAAAGCGGTTACTCGATCGACTAAAGGCGGTGTTCGATCGAGTGAAAATGGTGAAGAAAGCCCTCGATCGAGTGGTTGTTTCCGCTCGATCGAGTGAACAGAAATCGAGGGTGGTCGATCGAGTGGTAATGTTACTCGATCGATCGATTTTGATGAGGAGACTGCTCGATCGAGTGAGCATATTGTTCGATCGAGTGATATCGATGACGGGAAGCTTATTCGAGAGCCTGCTAGTGCTCGTTTAAGCGAGAAATCACCGGAAAGACGTCGTTCGAGAGGTAAGAGGCGTCCAAAGGATACCGAACTTGCACCAGAAGACACTTTGAAAGTGAGAAACAAGGGACTCGAGATACCTATCACGGTTCCCTTCCCGAGGCGGCTGCAGAATACCAAAGTTAATCAACAGTTTGGCAAATTTGTTGAACTCTTGAAGAACTTGGAAGTCTTCGTGTCGTTCACTGAATTGCTGAGTAAGGTACCCTCTTATTTAAAGTTTATGAAAGAAATTTTAGCACGTAAGAGGACTATAAATGACAGTGAGACCGTAGCTTTGACTGAGGTGGGGTCAGCCCTATTTCAAAATAAGTTACCCCCTAAGCAATCAGACCCGGGTAGTTTTTCGATTCCATGTCATATCGGTATGCAGTTGATTGATAATGCGCTATGCGATCTAGGCGCTAGTGTAAGTGTCTTACCTTTGTCTCTGGCTAAGAGACTCGGTTTGACAAAACTGAGTTGCACCAACATGACTGTCCAGATGGCCGACCGTAGTCTATCACGGCCATTAGGTATAGTAGAAGACGTACCTGTCCGGATCGGGAAGTTCTTTATTCCGTCGATTTTGTTGTCTTAGATATCCCCGAAGATGCACACACCCCTATTATTTTAGGGAGACCATTTCTATCCACCGCCCGTGCGGTGATAGACGTCAGTGGGAAGACTTTGACATTTCAGGTAGGGGATGAGGAGCTGATTTTTCATCCGTCCAAGTTCCGGAGAGCTCCCATGCAAGTTGACCTTGCAATGCTCTTTCTTCTATTGTTCCTATTGTTAACGCTCCAGATGAAAATTTGGAGAATATTGTCATTATTGTTAACCCTCCGCCTCAGATTGAGAGCAAGAAGGAGGCAAGTTCGTCTGTTGTCCTTACTGCAGTGCTGCAGATGAATGCAAGGATGGGATTTGTCAAGGGACACGGTGTGGCCATTATCAATCAAATCGGAAGCAAGGATGCCAAAGAAGATGACAGAGGAGCGAGAACGAAGAAAGTTCGAACCTACATAGATTGGAACTACATTCCTCTCTTGTTGCAAATAGTGATTCAAGCTCATGGAAGATGAAGAGGTCGGTCGGTATCACCGAGGTGACGTCCTCGGTCGAGAAGCCCACGAAGGGGCTACGAAAGTCGATGAGAATTAAACGGGGAAATGCCCCGTGTAACAAATTGTAATAGACAATTCGTTTGAATTTCTTTTGAATTTACTTTATTACGTTTTAATTAGGACAATTAGTTTAGACAATTTTTAGCATAGACTAAGACTATAGACTGTGTTTTCTGCGTATTTGGTATTTTGGGATGTGTTTGGATGTGTTTATGCAGGTTTGGGGAAGTTTCACGCATTTCAAGGAAGTAAAGACGGAAATCCAAGAGTCTATAAGAGGAAGTCCTCGATCGAGTACTTTTTGTACTCGATCGAGTGGAAATTAGGTCGATCGAGTCATCTCGGTTACTCGATCGAGAAAAGCCAAAGAGGAACAGGTCGATCGAGGGGATGCTTACTCGATCGAGCAGAAGGGACATCAAAAGTCCTCGATCGAGTGATTTAAAAACCACTCGATCGAGTGGTATGAATAGGATACGAGAGTTTTCTAAACTTAAACTCCTTATTTCCGTTTTCAATTTCATTTTATCCCTAATTCCGTCTAAACCCCTTCCCTAATTGCGATTTTCACTCCCCCAAATCCCCAATTTTCTTGCCCAAATTCATCAAATCCGTCACCTACTTTCCATTGCTAGCAATTTAATCTTCAATAGCCCCTTGTTTTCCCCTCTATTTGTGTTCATCCTCACTGTTTTTAAAGGGAATTAGGGTTTGCGGCTTTTTCGATTAAAATCCGCCTTTGTTGCTTGGTTATTTGAAGTTTAATTGCTTTTATAGGATCATCATCATCAAGTAAGTGTCTCATTCACACTCTTTGCATTTTCTCTTCGATTAATTCGAATTTCTTGAGGTGATTTTGAATTAGGGTTCGAAAATTCCATGTCTAGTCGATTTTTTTTTCGATTTAATTGTGTTTATATGCCCTTAATTAGCTTCTTGATGATCTTATCCCAATTCCTCACTGTTTCCACATGTTTAATTCGAAATTTGCACAAGATTTCCGCGATTAGGGTTCCTGAGTCGAGTTTTTCGATGTCAGACGGTCTTATGTTGTCTTGCTTTGTTTAACTTCATCCATGCTTCCTTGTTCGTTGTTAACCGTTTTTCCGTCCCCTGTCGTTATTACATACTATAAACTAGTGGTATCTTGCTCTGTGAGTCGACTTTTTCGCCTGCTAGTAGTCCTATATGTTGCCATATGCAGTTCTCTTGCTCATTTTACTCTCTATTAGCAGTCATAACTATGTCACTTTATTAGCACTCGCATGCTGTATTTCGAAGTTTTGAGGAATTGTTGGGTTTTGCTTGCTGTAAGTCGAATTTTTCGAATGATAGGGCCATTATTTGCTGTCACATGTTGGTTAACGGGTTGTTTTAACCACGGTTAGCAGCCATCTTCTCTTATCGTGCCCTTTAATACTTTGCAGGATGGATAGTGGCTCTTTACCCTCCACTAGTACCACTTCTAGTCCGCCCGTGAGCGAGTCAGTGGTCCCTGCTGTTGCCACTAGCTCCGCCTTAGTCACCACCGCAGCTCCAGTTGTTACTTCTACCCCTACCAGGCCCCTCACTATGCTGGAAAGAGGATTCATCCCTCGTTTCCCGACGCCTGGCATGCTGCCACCTAGGCCGAGAGAGCAGGCTAGTCAGCTAGTCGTGTCTACTCCCAGCTCTTCTGGGGCTGCTGTTACGGGAGAGGGCGCTCTCACTCCTTTACCGGCGTTACCTACGGTACATTACTGAGATGAGACGGGATATGGCTTTGGCTGTATTTCCGCTATACGAGTTCCATATCCGAGCCCGGCGACCGATTCCAGAGGGGTGGCCGCATCCCTCCTTCTACCGATACCCAGAGGGTGGGTACCCTCCACTCCCTTCTGACTCAGAGGACGAGGCGGAGGAGACACCGGTAGCACGAGAGGTGCGGTTACGGGCTGAGCAGGCGGCACAACGAGCTGTCAGAGAGGAGGCGAGCGACCCCCCGTTCACACCCAGTCCGGAGGATCAGCCTGGAGATGACGATTAGAGGTCCCCCTTGTTTGTTGCTGGTTTGGGAAGACCATTTTGTTGAGTCGGCGTACCTGGGAGATGGCGGTGCCGACGACGAGTAGCTACTGGTCTACTCACTTCCCCAGTTTTCTGGCTGGTTTGGGGAAGTTCGCTTTTGTATGTACTTCTTACTCTTTTCATTTTGTCTCCTTTATTTTTATTCTGCTGGTTGTATACCCCCATCCCCCATCTTTCTCTTTGGTGTATCTTTGGAGGACAACGAGGGCGTTGTCCGTTTTGGTTTGGGGAGGGTATTGCATCCTTTTGAGTCTGCATCTGCATTTGTTTTGCATTCACGTTTAATTTCCCGCTTACATTGTTGTTTATTTTCTAAAAAAACAAAAAATTAGAAAATTTTCAAAAATTCAAAAACATTTCACGTTTATTTTTGCATATAGGTTGAGTCGGAACGGTAGATTCCCGTGATGAAATTGCACTATAACTTGTCATTTTACTTGAGCCTTGTACTTTTATTGATAGTTATTAGCCTTGTCGTACGCATAATCTACGAATTTCTGTTCAAATATAAGTCGTTGTTTAGACTTGACCTATAAACTGGCAAACTACTTAAAAATTCTGAGTTTTAGAGCCATAACTGGTGACATTCATGACCAGTTCACTAGGAATTTTGAGAGTAGTACTCCTTGCATAGCATGTTCGTCTCTTTTGCACATTTATGACATTCAATTTCTCGTCAAATGCACATATTCGGGTTTGTGGTTGGTGTCACATGCAGGGAGGGTCTTGCAAATTCCCCTTTCTTTATATCTTTCACCCATTTAGCTCCACATTAGCCAAAACTTGCCTTTTTGACCCATTAGCTACATTCCAAACTAAGCCTGCCTAGTCAAGCTAGTTAGTTTGTCCTTTTGTGGTATGTTTTCCACTGCAGTTTGGCCTGTCATTCTTGTTGGGAGTTAGTATCTGTATTAAGGAAGGAGAAAAGAAAAAAAAAAGTATTGAAAAAGAAAAAGAAAGAAAACGTGAAAGAAGAAAAAAAAAAGAAAAGAAGAAAAAAATATGAAAGAAAAAAAAAACAGAAAAAGAGCTGATATGAAAAAGAAAGAAAGAAAAATTGTGAAAATAGTTGTACCCTCTTGTCAGAGTTGAGAAGATGTTCGAAAATGTACAATCGACAAGGGTTGTTGTTCAGTTAGTTATTTCAGACGGTGTCTTTAAAAGGGAAGTTTGCGATCGTCTGACTCCTCCGTTCTATCCCATATTTTTTTGAGGAGATTGTGCTTTGAGTCTAGTGAGTTTTGTGCCAAGTGAAGGGCACTAGTACTTAGTTTTTCAGTCAGTTTGAGATCCGGATGGTTTCATTATGGTCCTGTTAGGAACTAGCTTGACGCTCTTACCTCCACATTTCCATAACTTGTTTTGCCTTTTCTCACCTGAACCTCACTATTCCCATATTATTTGCATACCCTCGGCTGTGACGGACATTATTGGTTGGAATTTGTGCATTAGTACTTGAATTGTCTTTCATTTTTGTTGCATGCATGCTATGTAGGTCGCAGTTAGGTGAGTGACTGTCTTTTCTTCTCTCTTTTACATACTACATTTGCCCTTTGCTTCATGAGAGAAGAGTGATCACGTGAGAGTCCAGTTTTGTTGGTCTTGCAAGGTCGATAGGTCGACTTTATTTATGAACAAACTTATAATTCGTTTTTGCGTCTTGTCGCTTGGCTTTAACTGTTGATTTTTGTTGCATTAAATTGGTTCAAGTAGACAAGTTAAGCTAGCTCTGAGTTATCATTTCCGTTCCATTAGTTTAGTTTTGAGTTTACTCGAGGGCGAGTAAAGGTTTGGTTTGGGGAGATTTGATACGTGCCTAATGTATAGTCTTTTTGGCCTATTTCAGCACGTATTTCTATGCATTTCTATACTATTTTTATGGTATTTTGCCCCGAATTGGCTACTTTGGTGTATTTTGTCCTTTTTGTAGGAATGTTCGTGAAAGTAGTGGAACCATATCCCTTTTTGCCCTTTTTGCATGCATTTAGAGGAGACGGGATTGTCCCAGAGTAAGATACTGCACTTGGAAGCATCATGGCACGCATTACGAGACACATGGGTGAAGACGTGAGCTGGAATGAAGACGAAATCAGTCGATCGAGTTATTTGCTGATCGATCGAGTGGTTTCTATACCCCCTGATGCTCGATCGAATTGTCCCTTACTCGATCGAGTAAGCTGCACAAGACCAAGCCCTCGATCGAGTGACCTGTTGGTCGATCGAGGAACTTCTGCTGAGATGTTGGTCGATCGAGTGGTTTAATCCACTCGATCGAGAGGTTTTCACGGGCATGGGCTTTTAATTAGTCCGTGAGTTGTTATTTCCGTAAACCTTAGTTCTTTTTCTATTTAAACCTAAGTTAATTAGGTTATTAGGAACTCTTTTTTACTATCTTTGACGATCGAAAAACTACAATACCTTGCTACGTACTTTATTCTTCTCCACTGTTGCTTTTGCCTTGGGTTATTGTTTTGCTCGGATTCAGTGTTCTTTACGCCGGATTTGCTCAGATTGTAATCTTTCCTTTCTCTTTATTAATAATAATCATTAGTTGCTTTAAATTTCTTGTTGTGTTATCATTCTCCCTTGCCCTAATTTCCTTTATTGCATTTTATTGTTATTTCATTATGTCTTCTGCTGGGAACCTAATTGCTGTTAGATTAATTACGAACATGAGTAACTAAACCCTTCATGTTGGGATTAGGGAATCTGCGGTAGGAAAATGACGATGTAGTGAATGAATTAGATGAACTGATAAGAGACTCTGTCACTATAGCAATTTAACTGTAATTCCCGACCTAGTTGAGTGCACGCTTCTATGTCACCCATTAAACTGGCTACAATTAATCCTGGATCGAAAGATTGGACTAAATAGGCTCGCTATAACGATGACTCGCCCTAATGAGGACAAAAGTTAAGTTAGTGGTATTTTAGGATAGGAAGTGGACCGAAAGGACCTTCTAACATCCGTCTCACATTAGTTCGTCTGAGTCATTTACTGCTGAGTTGTTGGACTACCGTAGTGAACCGAAATCCCGACATGTCCCTCTCTTCTTGATAGTTAAATCGTAATTTGCTGCTTTTATTACTCTTAGTTTATAATCAAATTTAATCAAACCCCCCAATTGTTACCATAGTTTTAGAATAGACAGCTATATTTACATTACCTCCCTGTGGATTCGATACTCGACTGCCTCTGCTACATTTTAGTTGAGACCGTTAGGTTTTATCTTTGATAGGGTTGCGATAGCCGTGTCAATATATCTCATTAGATCCGGATATTTAAGATGCGCCATGCTACTCTCAAAAATTCACCCGAGAATATTTCTAGTCACTAATATGCCAAACACATATTCAGACTAAGAAATATCACCTTAGCTACATTTCTAGTCACTAATATGTCGAGCACATATTTAGACTAAGAAACTCACTTTAGCTCCCACAAAACTCCATGTGTCATCATGGTACCTCGACAACTCGAGTAATACCATTATGATTAATGACATAATTTAACCCAAGGTTCCAACTCTTTGACGTATATAAGATCACAAAAGGGATCTTTCAAGAATGCTAGGCTTCTTAGCATTGACAAGATCAACAAAACTTCTCCCAAGGAGAAAGTTTCGTTATTCTTTTGCCGAATCTCATCCTCATGAGAGGCTATATTCCTTAGAACATACGAATTGATAAGGGATTTGGGTTGTCACAAACTCTCTGTAACGAACTCAAAATTGAAACATCTTATGTAACCTTTATAACAAGATTAAGGTAACCTAATTTGGTGCAAAGTATTCGCCCCAAATCAAGTCTCAAAAACATCTCATGTTTCCTTCCTTATCACATCTTGTGGAAGAAGAGCAATTCGATTTGCATGGTGACACGCCATTACATAGAGTTCATACTACAGAAAAGCCTTTGATGAGGGTTGATGATTCGTTACTTTCGAAAAGTAACGCAATATTATCGAAAAATTATCTCCTTATAACCACTGAGCCACAATAAAGAACATCTTCTTGCATTGTACTCAGTTTGTGGGTCTTGTACTTCCGTAAGTTCAAAATTTCTCCCATTTTGTCTTCCAGAAAATGAAAATCTTTCTAGAAAGACAGCATTACGAGCCACAAACTCTTTGTTCTCGTTTTGGAGGAGTGAAAACCAAGTGGATCAATTTTGGATAACCCTTACAAATACATAAGTTTGTTCTGAACATAAACATTTATGGTCCCAAATGTATAAAAATGACAAGTTAGAGACCCTCCCTATCCATATCTCATGTCATTTAGGCTTTTATAGTCGGGTTTTAAACTTTTAGTGAGAAAATAGCTTACAAAATTGCGAAAAACCTCAAACTATATCTCATAAAGTTCGGTTTATCTTCTTGACTACACCATACTCTATGGTTCACAATCTTCTTAGTGATAATCAAGGTCATTACTTGATATTACCCATTTGATCTTCAAAGTCATTACTTTGAAATTTCCGATCAACATTTTTGAACTTGTCGTACTTTTGGTTTACTACTTCATTTTGAAAATATTCCACATTTCAAAAATCACTTTTATGTCTTATTAAATAGATACGAGGTTTTCATATCTACTTAACATTATGGTAAAAGTAACAGAGTATGTATATAACCAACTATTAGCCTTACACATCCGTATGTATATGGTCAATCACCTCTCTATTGTGTGTTTAGGTATTTTTTACCAAGTTGATTGATTAGGGTCAATGCAGTCTTACTCGTTGGTTAATCGTATGATTGTTCGTTTGTTGATATTTAAATAAAGAAATAAAGTACGCAAGGTAAATTGACACGTAAGATTTGGTGACGCGGAAAACCCAATGTGGGAACAACCGCGGGAGGGACGGTACCCTGCCAAGTATTGCTCTATTTGAATAGGAGGATGATTACAATAGAGGCACAAAGCTAATCCTGCTGGCCGTAGGCGTCAGGCCTGCAAGATCTTGGACGAATGTATATTTGAGTATAATAATATGCCGTGATGTAGATGTGTTCTTGAATTTGGATGTGTGAGTGCGGATGTGTTGAATGTCCTTCTTGATTTTCTTCCTTGGTTATTTATAGGGTAAGAACCCTAGATATGTTCTACTTTGAATATGGAAAGGGAATATAATTTCCATAAGAACTCTTTCCATACTTGGCCGCCTTTCCCAATTCTCCCTGATCTCCCTAACTTCTCCCTATCTTCTCCCTAACTCCTCTTTCCTTAATCCGGACGCCTTCTATGATGGGCTCCTGATCTCCCTTGAGCCTGTTTCCCCTTTCTCCAACCGCGGGCTTCCTTCCTCCTTATCACTCCTTCCATAGCTTTTTATTTTATTAAGTGGGCCTTCTTTATTGTGCTATTTTTAGCCCAAACAGTTTGCCCCAAATTTCTTGTGAAGTACGCTTCTAGGTATCGAGCAAGGAATTTACGTAACCGAATGCTAAAAACCCTAAGCCGTCTTTTACACTCATTCCAATGCAATCCATCATGTCAGCCGCCCTATTCCTCTTTTCTCGCACCCAACTCCCTCTCTCCTCTTTATAACTCCAACCTCCACCTTCCACTTTCATTAATCTTAAATAATTTCAAAAATATTCTTCTCTCTTAAACCCTCAACCTTCCTTCTTCTTTATTCTTTGCCGGCTTCACTGTTCCTCTTCCCCGTCTCTTTCACCAGGTAATCCACCCTTTTTTTCTTCTTTGATTTCCATTTTCTCTTTCCACCATGGGCAAAACTCGACAATCCTCCACACCCTCTAACCGTAATCTCGACCCCACTTTTCCTTCTCGGGGACTTTTTATGCATCCCCACGATTGTGACTCCGCCTTGACTCTGGCCGATATTCCCACGATCAAGAATCTGCTTGGTCTTGGTGACGGGGTGGACATTGCCATTCCTGAACCGGGACAGAAAGCTGATGCCCTCCGTCCAGGGTGGGTTAGTTTTTACCTGTACCCATTTAGATACGGCCTCCGTTTTCCTTTTCCTAAACTCGTTCAAGACTTTATCTTCACCAACAACTTTGCCATGGCATAAATTTCTGCTGCCATTTGGAGAGTTCTTCTCTATTCTCTTGCCGCCGGTCGAATACGGTAAACTGTCACTACGGGCGACCTAGCCCACATGTACAACATCAGATCCCTGGGCAGGGGTCAATTCTCATTCCGGGGCCGTGGAGAGGCTCCCTTCAGACACGTGTCAAAATCCCGTGATGAGAAATGGTTTGAGGACTTCTTCTTCGTAAGGAAGGACTCCATCCAGCCTCCTGTTGATTATATTTTCGAGAAATGGGTTCTAACTTCGAGTAAGTAGCCTTCCTGTCACCTGATTTATTTTATCTCGCTGCTTACTATCTTACTTCATCGTCCTCGTGCAAGCCCCTGTGACCTGACCCGTATTGGCACCAAGATCCCTGCCTGCAGTAAACTGTTCAGCATCTCTGAATCTAAGAGAAAGTTCCCAGACCTGCTCCCTGGTTTTTCACCTGCTTCCTCCTCCAATCCTCCTCAGTCGACTCACAGTATGTCTTCTGGTAAGACTTCTACAGCTGTTTTAATTTGCATGCTATTTTTCCTGATGTTTTAAGCATCCTGTCGTCTAAGACTATATATGCTTGCAGGTTCAAAAGTTGATCAATTAGAAATCATCCTCCAAAGTGCCAAAAGAAAGAGACCTTCTGCCAGCCCTGATGTGGCCTTTGCCTCCAAGAGGAGTGCTCCTGCTGCCTCCTTCCAGACTCGTACCACGCTTTCCAGTTCTGCTGCACGCGAGCCCTTGGAGGTCGACCCGTTGTCTCGTCATCCACCTACTTCTCCTGCCAGTCCTCGTGCTTCATCCAGCGGAGGCATTACTGCTCATTTCCCATAGGGCTTTGGGAATGTGGACAAGGTGCCATAGTGGCCGGAGATTGACCAGCTTCTCTTCCCTCCTGTTGAGGAGACGTTTTCGGAGTTCTCCCCAGAGGAGATGGCTGAGAACGACGTGCACAATGCCTTTATGATAAATATTCTTCGTCCTCTACCTGTTTGTCTTCTCTTGCTTAGATTTTATCTTTCAACTTTCTTGCTGACTTCTGATTTTTCCTACCCCAGACCCTCCAGTCTGCAGTCTACAACAGGAAAATGATCAACATAGTGCAGACCACTAGCCGTGCTACCAGCGTCAAGAACCAGGAGTTGAAGGGCACTATTGCTGATCTGGCGCAGCAGCGGGCTGATCTGAAGGAGCGGGTGGTGGAGCTGAAGACTGAGCTTGCTGTCACCAAGAAGAAGCTAAAGGAGGGGGCTGATCAGCTGGCTCGTACTCAAGCGGTGTGCAGCACTTTCTCTGACTCCCTCAAGCGCTCTGATGAGAAGATCAGCGAGCTGATCTCCCTGGCCACCAACGTTGTTGCTTATGCTACATGGCGGGGAAAGATCAACGGGATGCGTGCTGCTCTCACGGAGGCTCCTACCCAGCAGGCTATAGAGGAAGAGGAGAAGCAGCTGGAGATGCTCTACCCCATCCAACCTGATCTGAGTGTGCTGATGCCCGAAGTTGGGGAGGTGAATTCTCCTACACTGGCTGAGCAAGCTGCTGGAGATGGAGCTGGAATGTCCCAGGATGCTGCTGACGGAGCTCAGGAAGCTATGGTAGCTGAGGATGTAAAAGCTGGTGCGGTACCTGAAACGGGAGGTCAGCAGGCAGAGGAGATGCCAGAGGTAGAGGTCATTAATATGACCGATAATTAAGTATTTTTATGTTTTGATGAACTTTTTTGGCAGTCTGGCCCAGAGGTGGCAGACTTTGTAAGTTTTAAAACTTTCTTTCTATGGTTGCTCCGCCAAGGTGGCGGTTAAACTTGGGGCCGTATTTTGGCCATGTTTTGAAATGCCCATTGTCATAGTTTGGCAAGGTTTTAGTTTTACATATCGTGTGCTTGTTATTTATTTTTTCTATTTTTAGGAAGTTTGTCGTGTCAGCCTGCTTGACTGATTTAGGCGAGTCCTGTCAACCTGAAAAGGCTGGCGTTCTGACTCAGCTAGCTGCCATGTCATCCTGGTGGCTGATTTAGGCATATGCCGCAATGTAAGGAGGAGTGGCCGTGTCAACCTAGGAGGCTGATTTAGACCAGCCTGGTCAGCCTGAAAATGCTGATCCAGACTAAGCTAGCTGTCGTGTCAGCCGGATGGCTGATTAAGCCGTATGCCGCAGTTTTGGACTACTTAACCTTGTTCATGACGCAAGGTGTGTTCATCACGTTTAAAGCCAACAAGGGCGTAATTTAGGCAAGTTTATCGTCATTCTAGGACCAATGAGACGCTGCAGGATTTTGGTAGCGCAGATATCCCTACGTTCCATATTCGTGTGCATGCATGCTGGGGCCCTGATTAATTGCGATTAGTGCGAACTACGTCCACGGGGTGGTATCAGGGGTAGCTGGATAAGCGTACTTAGCTGTCAACCAGGCTCCCTTTCGTATGTTCCACAGTCCGCCTGGTGAGGGTGCTCCTTGTGGAGAAAATAGGTTAGAAATGTTGGAGTGTCGTGTGCCTTGTCACCCCGCGTTGGCAGTTGACAGTCCTGTTAGACATCCTTTCAAAGTACCATAGACACTAGGATTCAAAGTGATGTACTTAGAGAAGCTTGAAAATAAGAAAATCTATTAAAATGATGTGAAGTACTTGTCGCCATCTCATGGGGTACCAGAGCAATTGTGGTCCCAGGACGCTGCCAGACCACACCATCTAATAGTAGTTTAAAGTTTTAAAAGAGCTATAGACACCAGAAATAAAAGTGAAATTGGCAGTATGTCTACTACCGGATTTTATTTTAACTTTTTGAAAGTGATTTGGCTTTTCATAGTACATCATTCTGAAAGCTAAAGTCTACTAATTATTAAAAGTAATATCTCTTCAGGTGAAGTATGTTCCATGGGCGTTGTATGATTTGACCGTCCATATTCATCAGTCTGTATGCACCATAGCCAACAACTCCTTCTACCTGGTATGGTCCTTCCCATTTGTAGGCGAATTTGCCTGCTTTTCGATTCTTGGTGTTTTGGAACACTTCTCGGAGAACCAGGTCTCCTACCTCCAGGAGCCTGACTTTCACATTCTTGTTATAACTCCTGGCCACAGACTGTTTGTAAGCAGCCAGACGGATTTTTGCGCTTGCTCGCAGCTCATTAATTGTGTCCAGGCTTCTGATCATCTCTGTATTGTTTAGTTCCCCTGTCATATTTTCATACCTGTGAGTGGGAACTAGAACTTCTGACGGAATGATCGTTTCGCGCCAAACACCAGTGAAGGGTGTTTGACTGTTGCTATCTTTGGTGTCGTTCGTCGACCATAACACTAGTGGCAATTCATCCGCCCACTTTCCTCCTAACTCCTGTAACCTCCTTCTCAGATTGTTCATGATGATTTTGTTGCTGGATTCAGCTTGCTGTTGGACTTTGAAGTCCTAGGTGCTGACTTTTTTAAGGTGATGTTCAACCTGGCACAGTATCCCTCGGTATCGTTGGAGATGAATTGTTAACCATTGTCACATATGATTTCTGATGGGATACCAAACCTGCAAATGATGTTTCGTTTTATATACGAAATGACTTGTTTATCCTTTACTTCTGTGAATGCTTCTCCCTCTATCCACTTGGAGAAGTAATCTGTCATTGCCAGCATCCAGGTTCTGTTTCCTGTGGCCCATGGCAGAGGTCCTACTATGTCCATGCCCCATGCCATGAATGGCCAGGGAGAAATGATAGGGTGCAAGGGTTCTGCTGGCTGATGGATCATCGGTGCTGAGCGCTGGCAGGCGTCATATTTGCGTGCGTACTCTGCTGCATCTGCCTTCATTGTAGGCCAGTATATCCCTATCTGAGGGCTTTATTTGCCAGACTCCTGCCCCCTGCATGGTTTCCACATTCTCCACTGTGGAGAGCATGTAACATAGTCTGTGCTTCTTCCTTGTCCAGGCACCATAGGTAGGGGCCTGCTAGCGATTTTCTGAATAATATATCATCAATAAGTATGAATCTGGAGGCCTTTACTCTGAAAGCTCTCACTTCCTTCTTGTCATCTGGTAGCTTGTTATGGCGCAGCCAGTCTAGGTAAGGTGTGCGCCACTCGCCTGCTTGTTCGGCTGTTTGGTCAGGCGTCTGCCTGTTTGGCTGGGATTTCTCACCTTCCTCTCAGAATCGTCTGGACTTCTTTCTCGCTCGTGGGTCCTCCAGTTCACCTTTATCTATTTCATCATACGGATGGAAGGCTCCAAAGATATGTGCTATTGGAATCTTTGGATAGCTCGTTGGTTTAAATGTTGCCCCAGAGTTGCAAGGCGTCGCTTCCACATTCGATCTCGGGGATCTGCTTAAGCTTGCAAGTTTCAAATTTCTGTTTTAACTCCTTTGCTACTTTTAGGTATGCAATCATCTTCGAATCTCTGGCTATAAACTCATCATTCACGTGGTTGACTATTAATAGAGAGTCACTGGATATGAGCAGGTGCCTGACCCCTAACTCCAAAGCTAGCTTCATTCCAAATATCAAGGCCTCAACTCTGTTTCATTGTTGGTTGCCTTGAATTCACATCTTACTACTTGCGCTATCAGGTCTCCCTGTGGTGATCGTAGGATTAATCCCACGCCTGCCCCTCTTTGGTTGGAGGCTCCGTCAATATGCATCTGCCAGACTTCTGTCTCCTTACTTCCTTCTAAGGTGAGGATCTCCGTATCTGCCAGATTCTGGATGGTTGGGCTGAACTCTGACACGAAGTCGGCCAGTGCTTGCGATTTGATTCTTTGTTGGGGTCATACTGGATATCGTACCCACTGAGGTGTACGGACCATTTTGACATTCTGCCTGATAGTTCAGGCTTCTTCATGATAGATTTTAGAGGGTAGTTGGTCACGACATATATGATGTGGGACTCAAAATAGGGGCGCAGTTTGCGAGATGCTACTACCAATGCTAGTACTAACTTTTCAAGAGATGTGTACCTGGTCTCTGCCGGCAGCAGAGACTTGCTCACGTAGTATACTGGTTTCTGCTCCTTTTCTTGCTCTCTGACCAAGATAGCACTCACTGCCACTTCTGTGATGGCCAGGTATAGGAATAGTGGTTCTCCTGGCTTTGGCTTCGACAGCAGCGGCGGGCTGCTGAGGTATTGCTTCATCTCTCTGAAGGCTTGCTCATGCTCATGGGTCCATTCAAACTTCTGGCTTTTCCTTAGTACATCGTAAAACAGCCTGTATTTATCTGAAGATCTTGAAATGAACTTGTTCAGGGCTACTACCTTTCCAGCTAGTTTTTGAACATCCTTAGGCTTCTCAGGTGACTCCAGCTGCAAGACGGCTTTGATTTGCTCGATGCTGGCCTCTATTCCTCTTTGGGTTACTATATAGCCTAAGAATTTGCAAGAAGATACTCCGAAGGTGCACTTAGATGGATTTAACTTCATTTTGTATTCTCTGAGGGTGTCTTTGAATGTTTTCGCGTATGCCGCATATGATCTTTAACTTTTTCTGATTTCACCACCATGTCATCAATATACACCTCCATTGTTCTTCCTATCTGTTCTTTGAACATTCGGTTAACCAGCCTTTGATATGTGGAGCCTGCGTTCTTTAGGTCGAATGGCATGACGTTGTGGCAATATATTCCTCTTTCAGACATAAATGCCGTCTTCTCTTGATCTGCAGGATCCATCTTGATCTGATTGTATCCACTCCATGCGTCCAGGAATGTTAACATCTCATATCCAGCTGTCGCATCTACCATTGCGTCAATATGAGGCAGCGGGAAGGGATCTTTAGGGCATGCTTTGTTGAGATCGGTGAAGTCCACACATACTCTCCATTTCCCATTCTTCTTGGGCACCACCACTACGTTAGACAGCCATTCTGGATATTTTACTTCTCTTATTTTCTTCATCCAAAGAGGCTATCTACCTCTTGGTTGATCACTTTGTTTCTTTCCGCTGCAAACTTTCTTCTTCTCTGCTGGATGGGTTTACACTTTGGGTCCACACTAAGCTTATGTGTTATGATGGACGGATCTATTCCTATCATGTCATCGTGTGACCATGCAAAACAATCCATGTTATCCTGTAAGAACTTGACTAATTGATGTCTTAGGCTTCCTGTGCATCCTGCTCCAATGAGCATGGTTCTTTCTGGGTGCAGCTTGTCCAGGTTGATTTGATCCAGCTCTTCTGCTGAGGGTTCAATGTATTCGTCCTGGATATGCCACTTCTGTAATTGCTATGCGAGAGGGCTGGCAGTGCACTTGAGTGCCTTCTTATAGCAGCCTCTAGCTTCCTCCTGATCTCCTCTTATTGTTTCTACTCCCCATGGTGTGGGGAACTTTATGCACTGGTGATATGTTGAGGGGACTGCTTTCATCTGGTGCAACCATGGTCTTCCCAAGATGACATTGTAGGTGGAGGGGCCGTCTATAACCAGGTACCTGACTTGCTTGTTGACTCCTCCCACGTAGGTTGGGATGACTATCTCGCCTAGTGAGCTGGCTGTTTCTCCACTGAAGCCTACTAGCGGAATAGTCTTCTTCTGCAAATCCTTCTCGCTGAATCCCATGTTTTCTATAGTTTTCAGCATGATTAGGTTGACCGAGCTTCCTGTATCTACCAAGTCCTTTCTAACTGTGCAATTAGCCATTGATAAGGTGATAATAAGTGCGTCATGATGTTCTCGCTCGTCGTATGTATCTCCTTCATCAAAGCTAACCGCTGGCAGGTCACTGTGAGAAATTTTGCAAGAATTGGCTGGCCTGTCTCCTTTGATCTCGGTGGCACGTCTTTTAGCAGCTGAGTATGTCAGTCCGCTTAAGTCTGAGCCGCCTGTTATCACGTTTATGATTTTGTTGCATGTGGGTGGATCTGCAGGCTTAGCGGAGCCTACCTTATCTTGCTGCTTGCCCTCACGTGGTAATAGGTGGCTCTGCTTTCCTTGTTTGTACAGGCGTTTTATCTCTCTTCGTAATATATAGCAATCCTCAGTGTTGTGCCTAATATCACGGTGGAACTCACACTTCTTCTTGTTATCCTTTCTCCAAGCTTGTTCTCCTACTGGTGGGTTGGGCCACCTGACTCCATCTCCCATTTCCCTGAGTGCCTTCAGGATTCCTCCGATACCTGTAGTGAATCCATACTCTGCCAGAGTGGGGAGTAGCTGATTTTCCTCATTTCTGTTGACTCCCCTTCCATATGGTCTGTATCTCTCATCCTTCTTGCTGGTGGTTTGCTTTCTTCCTGATTTCTCCACGGCTGAGGTACAAGAAATACTTGGCGTGCTCAGCAAGCTAGCTCTGGCCAGGATATCTTCCTCCAATCTGATTGCGGCAGCTGCCTTCTCATGTACTGCCTCAAAACTATGGCATGGGTGCATGGTTAGCTGCTTATATAGGTCGGAGTCGTGGTGGAGGCCTCTCCTGAAAGCTTCTACTGCTGTTGAGACATCACACTCTCGTACTGCTACCTTCTCATTGTTGAACCTAGTATTGTATTCTCCAATGCTTTCTCCTGCCCCCTGGACGATTTGATACGTGCCTAATGTATAGTCTTTTTAGCCTATTTCAGCACGTATTTCTATGCATTTCTATACTATTTTTATGGTATTTTCCCCCGAATTGGCTACTTTGGTGTATTTTGTCCTTTTTGTAGGAATGATCGCGAAAGTGGTGGAACCATACTCCTTTTCGTCCTTTTTGCATGCATTTAGAGGAGACGGGACTGTTCCAGAGTGAGATACTGCACTTGGAAGTGTCGTGGCATGCATTACGAGGCACTTGGGTGAAGACGTGAGCTGAAATGAAGATAAAGTGCTCGATCAAGCTATTCACTAGTCGATCGAGTGGTTTTTAGACCCCCTGTTGGTCGATCGAGTAAGCAGCACATGACCAAGTCCTCGATCGAGTAAGCAGCACATGACCAAGTCCTCGATCGAGTAAGAAGCTGGTCGATCGAGGGACTTCTGCTGAGTTGATGGTCGATCGAGTGGTTTAACCCACTCGATCGAGTGGTTTTCACGGGAATGGGCTTTAATCAGTCCATGTTTTAATTATTTCCGCACAAACTCTTTGTTGTTTGGCTATTTAACCTATGGTTTACTAGGTTATTAGGCATTCTTTTTACGATCTCTTTGATCTAATGTTCCAGACATTAGAAAACTACTGCTACTTTTGCTACGTTGCTTTTACTTTCGACTGCTACTCTTGTTTTCGGGATTGCTTCATTGGATTCGGGTTCTTTACGCCGGAATTTGCTTGGATTGTAATTCCCTTCTTCTCTCAATAATAATTAACCTTCTTGTTGCATTAATTCCTTGTTTGCCTTATTTATTCATTTGCCCTAGTTTATCTATTATTGCAATTTATTGTTATTCGTCATGTTTTCTGTTGGAATTTTATTTGCTGTTAGTTTAATTAAGAATATGAGTAGCTAAACCCCTTCATGTTGGGATTAGGGAATCTGCGGTAGAAAAATGACGACGTAGTGAATGAATTGGACGAATTGATTAAGAGACCCTGTCACTATAGCAATTTAACTGTAATTCCCGACCTAGTTGAGTGCACGCTTCTATGTCACCCATTAAACTGGCTACAATTAATCCTGGATCGAAAGATTGGACTAAATAGGCCTGCTATAAAAATGAGATGCCCTAATGAGGACGAAAGTTAAGTTAGTGGTATTTTAGGGTAGGAAGTGGACCGAAAGGACCTTCTAACATCCGTCTCACATTAGTTCGTCTGAGTCATTTACTGCTAAATTGTTGGACTGCCGTAGTGAACCGAAATCCCGACATGTCCCTCTCTTCTTGATAGTTAAATCGTAATTTACCGCTTTAATTCTCGTAGTTTAGAAATCAAAATTTAAACAACCCCCAATTGTTACCATAGGATTAGAATAGACAGCTATAATTACATTTCCTCCCTGTGGATTCGATACTCGACTGCCTCTGCTACATTTTAGTTGAGACCGTTAGGTTTTATCTTTGATAGGGTTGCGATAGCCGTGTCAAATTTTGGCGCCGTTGCCGGGGAGACGGTGTAATTCTGTTTGCTTTATTTTAGTTTATTTTCCTTGTCTCAGGGAACTTTTGTTCCTTGAGGCCGTTGCTTACCTTTGCTTCTAGTTTTGCTTTTGCACAGTTAGAGGACAGGTTTTTGAGAGGAAGACTTGAGTACTCTCACTTTGGAAATTATGGCTACGATATATGATAATTTTCAGCCAAAGGAGCACCACCTTCCAAAGGGGCAACAGTTACCTACCCCTTCTACCGGTAAATTCGAGTTTCGTTCCTCTTATATTGATTTAGTGGAACGGAATCGATTCGCTGGTCGCGGATGAAGACCCCTTGAAACATATGGAAATTTTCACGGACTATTGTTGTTCAATACCTATACCGGATGGGGTAACTCAAGATGAAGTAAAGGGGTTTATGTTCTTGTACTCCTTGAAGGATTCGGCGCGAGATTGGTACCGCTACCTCGATAGGGTAGCAGCTGGAGTCACGGATTGGACATCTTTAGCGTTAGCCTTCTACAAGAAGTATTTCCCGCTTTCAAAGACTGATGCCTTGAAGGGTAAAATCACGAGTTTTCAGCAAGGAGCCGACGAAGATTTTTGTGAAGCATGGGGACGTTTCAAACGTTTGGTCCGAGCTGTCCCTCATCATGATTTCCAGCAATGGTATCTTTGCAACCTATTTTACAATGCTTTATATGATGATTACAAGGTCATCTTGGATGCAGCTGCTAATGGTAGGTTCCAAAATAATACCGGTCAAAGTAAAGGTTGGAACACTATTGAGGAGATGGCAGTCCATAGAGCTGAGTTTGGTAGTTCGCGTGGAAATTCGCCAAAACAAAGTGATGAAATGAGTGCCGTTGTGACACTTATGACTTCTATTTCTGCCCGTCTCGAGAAGCTCGAGGCTTCTGAAGCTTCCAAGGAAAGAGTTGAAATTCCTATCCATAATTCAGATGAGACCGAAAAGTTGAGAGAAATGGTTCAACTTCTCTTGGTTCAAGTGGCAAATATGGAAGCAGCCGGGATTGAGTCCTCAAAGAATTTTGTGAAGCAATTGGAGAATATTGAGGCTAAACAAGTTGCTAATTCTTCAAACAAATGTGAAGGACCAGTTGAGACGATCAACGCCATCAACCTCAGAAGCGGCCTCTCTTATGAAAGTCCCGACAAGCTAGAAGAAGACTCGGGAAATGACAAAGAATCTAGTTCAGTTTATGGCGAAAAAACGAGCTTAACTGCCAGTAATCCTGGTCGATCGACCAACATTCTCAGTCGATCGACTGAGGTGTCAGATAAAATAGTTTCTGATCAGAAACTATTCACACCCAGCCCGAGTGGTCGATCGACTAACCTCACCAGTCGATCGACTGGATCACCTGACGAACTCAATTCTGAACAGGAACTGTTCACGCCCAGCCAAGTTGGTCGATCGACCGCTCATATCAGTCGATCGACTGAGATCCCAGTACAGGACGCAAATCCGTCAATTAATTTGCATGATTCTACACTTATAAATGATTTGACGGAGGTTTTAAATTTACGGAAGCCAAGGGTTGCTGATCCTATGGCCGTATTGCGATCCGTGATCCGGAGCGTTTAGAGAATGCAAAGTTGGAGCGTCAGTTCGACAAGTTTTTAGAGGTCGTCAAGGGTCTTGAGGTAACCGTTCCTTTCATTGATTTAATTACCCAGGTACCTTCCTATATGAAATTTATGAAAGATATTTTATGCCGTAAACGGCATATAGAGGATCTTCGTGTAGTAGCTTTCACTGCAACGGGCACTGCCCATCTTCGAAATAAGCTACCTCATAAACGATTTGACCCGGGTAGTTTTTCTATATCTTGCTGTATTGGGACCCATATAGTTGATAACGCCCTATGTGATACAGGGGCTAGTGTCAGTGTTATGCCGTTGTCTCTTGCTGGGAGACTTGGTTTCACTAAATTTCGACATTCGATATTACCGTGCGGATGGCCGACCGTACCCAATCACGCCAATAGGTATTTTAGAGGACATGCCTGTGCAGATAGGGAAATTCTTTATTCCCGTTGACTTTTTGGTTTTGGATATTCCCGAAGACCGACACACTCCTATCATTTTAGGACGACCATTCCTGCGCACTGTTGGTGCAGTGATAAATTTCGAGGATAGGACCATGACTGTGCAGGTAGGGGATGAAAATTTGACCCTTTACCAGACCGGCGTTCATAAGGCACCGATGCAAGTCAAACCTTGTGACGCCATATCCTCTATAGATCCTATTACGGATCCTCCTAGTGCTATTATCGAGTTATATTCTCTGTATCGACACCTCCGCCCTGACTTGGGAGCGGTGGAGGACCATATCGTTATTTCGATTCTTTGCCGCAGTCATGGCAGAGAGGGCATAGGAGATCCTGGTGATACTAGTGAGACGGAATTCGAGCAAGCTGCTGAGAGAGATAAGCCGGGCAAAGTGAAGAAGCGTGTCATTGATTTTGCGACACTAGATACCCTTCCTCCGATCAGGCCGGTTGTCTGGAAGCCTAGAGTAGCGGTCCATACTGCTGAAAGTACCTCTTTTGGTCAAGTGCCCTGCTTTGGGGTAGCTTGTTATTGAGCCATAGTGCTATTCGGCTGTATTTATTTTGTAATTTTGGGTTTTTGTTGAACTATTTACTGCTTTTATTAGGACATTTAGTTTTAGTTTTAGTTGAGTTTATTTGCGTTGACTTTGGACAAGTTTTGGTATTGGTATTTTTGTATTTTGCATATTTGTGAAATTTTCAGGTAATATGGAGTTGATAGAGCATAGGAAATCGTTCCATGGAGGTTGCCACGATCGAGCCCTGCTGATTCTTGATCGAGTTCTTGCCGCTGTGCAATTCGAGATAGAGGAGTTTTTCTCCTTTTCTCTCTCGTTTATTTCTCCTCCTTATTTCTTTTGTTTTTAATTTTTACATGCTACATCCTTTACCTGAGTTTTACAAATTTCTGCAATTAAAATTACCAATTTGTCTACCCAAATATTTTTCAAGTTTTAATTAAATCAAATTCCGTTGCTTTTAATTTGGTTTAATTATGTTTTGTTGGGTAATTAATTTGAGTTCTTTCTCCCTATTTCTAATTGATTTATTGCAATTCCCTTTTGTTGGGAATTGGTTTGGGGAGGTTTTGCCTTATTGTTTGATTACTTATAAGAACTCAAGTTGTTTGCAGGATTGGATTGACGCGATTCACTGCTAGTGCACCTATTCTGTTGTGGCCCCTGCTGTTGCCGCGACGATGTATGCTCGTGATCCCTGTTTTGTATCACGGTTGCTTTTATCTCCCCGTTTCATGTCCGGTTTGGGAGGTTATATCTTGTGAGTTTCCTACTCCATTTTATTTTATCTCCTTTAAGTTTAGTTTGCATTTTTACCGCCCTCTCTTACATTCTCATTGTTGCTTGCTGTTAGGTAGTAGTTGGTCCAATGAGGACATTGTCCGATTTGGTTTGGGGAGGGTAATGCACACTTAAGTCTGCATTTGCATTTGTTTTGCATTCACGTTTATACATTTCTGTTTGCATTGTACTTATTTCTTATATATACAAAAATTCATACAAATTGAAAAATGTCATAAAATTCAAAAAAATTCACGTTTCTTTTGCAATTTAGGTTGAGTCTGATTGGAGTATTTCATTGCTGAAACTATTATTTGCTTAAGCCTTGCACTTTATCACGTCTTTTAGCAAAAGTTTTCGCAATATCTCGAATTTTGTTTCAAAATTTGTTGAACTAGTAGACCTGACTTGAAAATTTTGGCAAACTACAAAAATCTTTCTAAGGATTAGGGCTTAATAAATCGGTGACACTCATGACCGATTTCATGTAGGAATGTGAGTAGTTACTCCTTATGAGACATGTTACATTAATATGCAGAAATATGAACTTGATCTACTTAATACCTGTATGCATTCGGTTTGTGGTTTGTTGACACATGTGGTAGAGATTTCTCTTTTCTTATTTTGCCCATGAACCCCTCATAGCCAAATTTAGCCTTTTGTCCCTTAACTACATCCTATATTTAGCCTGCCTTTGTCAAGCTAGTAGCATTAGTCTTTGGGAACGTGTTTATTGCGGTTTGGTTATATTACTCTTTATCGAGATGTTGGTGAAATGGTGGAAGGGAAGGAAAGAAAAAGGTTTGAAAAGAAAAAAAAGAAAAAAAAATGATTCGAAAAAGAAAAAAAAAAAAAGAGAGAAATGCGTGTTGTACTGTTGAGGGTGGTCGATCGACTGGCCATCTTAGTCGATCGACTGCAGCCCGAGAGAAAAAGAAAATTCGAAAATCACATGTTTCAACTATTATGATTTGGTGATTTTTACTCCCATGTTATCATTTATATCTTTTGGGGAGTTGACATATCTTGGAGATTGTGAGATTTGTGCTTCAGTTAGCACCGTTCCGATTGATTAGTTGAGTTTGAAGTTGAAAAGTGTGCATTATTTGGATCCCGTTGTTGCTAGCTCGTCCTATTAACTCCACATATCCAAATCGTTTTAGCCCCTTCTTACCCATTACCTCACATATCCCATATTTATATCTCGGCATGTGTCATGGTCATTTGTTTGTTGGAATGCATATGTACGGTCGTAGAGATCATTTTCATGTTAGACTGCAGGCATGTTCTTATAGGTCGTAGTTAGGTGAGTGTCACTACAAAATTTACTTCTTTCTATCTTTTACATTTACTCACCTTTGTCTTTGTATTGTGTGATTGAGCGACCCGTGAGAGTCCAATTTTGAAAGTCTTGCAAGGTCGAAAGTTCAACATCTTTTTGAAATACGCATAAATTCGTTTGCTTGACATTGCGTTATTAGTAGTTGATTCATATGCATTAAATTGGTTTAAGTAGACGATTTTCAGTTTGTCCATGTTTTGCTCCTTTCTATCTGGATTTAGTTTTGCATTTAGTTTGCTTGGGGACAAGCAAAGGTTTGGTTTGGGGAAGTTTGATGCGTGTCTATAATATGATGTTTTACATCTTTATTTCCACGCATTTTATGTCTATTATATGTAGTTTATTCTACTATTTCCCCTACATTCTACTCGTGTTTTTATGTAATATTGCAGATTATTGCGGAAATGGGTAGAAAATGAACCAAATCTTGACCCCGGAAGCTAAGCTTAGGAAGGACATGAATATTTGACTCGGACTTGAAGTTTAGAATGCATTTCAAGGCCTGAAGATAGCAAAAGCATGAGTGCGTACGAGTTTAACAAGCAAAGAAGCACCTCACGACATTGCAGGCTGCTTCAGATGGCTATATATCGAGTTCTAGAGAAGATAATCGATTGATTCCAATGGAGATGAAAGCTTATCCTCTTAGCTTTCCAACGCCGCGTAGAACGCCTGATTTGACCAAGTAACGAAGAAATGGCAGCTGTTTTAAGATCAGTCTTGCGGCTACGCAGAATCGTCGAATGCAATTTCAGCATGTACCGTTGGTCGATCGATGGTCCAAGTGGTCGATCGACCACCCCACGGTTCCAGTAGCTATTGTTCGCATTTTCACTCGATCGATCGATCGCCATGCTTAGTCGATCGACCAAGATGCTACTTCAGACGAGAACATAAAGATCGAGAAATACAAAGCCCAAAGCTATATTAGGTTTAGGGATTTAGTTACGTTAGTTGGCTATATAACGTAACCTGGCTAAGAACTTTAATCATTCAGTTTTTCATTAGGTTCTTTATCAGTTTAGTTTATCAAATAATTAGGGTTTGGGAAACTATTTCGCATCGGATTTTCGTTGTGCTTTCAATCATTTCGTTACAATTCCTCTTCGGTATTCTTCTGTTCAGTTTCGTTACTTATTTCATTCATAGTATAGGAATTGCTAGAATAGTCTCCCGAAAGCCAATTTATCGCTTTATGTTAATTGCTTATTTCGTAGTTTTAATTATGAATTCTCCTGTTTTATTAGTCAAATTTATTGTTGTTGTTATTTCTAATATGAGTAGCTATATTTCCTTCGCTAGGATGTAGGGGATCTATAGCGTAGATGGCGTAGAATTAGGCGACCTGAATTAGGGCATCAGTTGATCGACTGGCTTCTCTGGTCGATCGACTGTGCTAGTTGGTCGATCGACTACCTATAGTAGTCGATCGACTGACGCGTGTATGATTAGCATCGTTTTTAATTTATTAATAGCAGTATTTGACAGCGAGACCGAGAGGGAACCTGTTAGATGCTCAGTATTGACCAACCCATTAAGATCTAGAGATAGGGGAGGGAAATAATTGATGAATTAGAACAATTAAATTGCTAAGATCGAAAGACAAGTAATTTAGGCTTTAAGAATCACTTTTCAGTGCGAGAGCTAGCATTAGTGAGACTTAGGGGCTAGTAGCATAGGCCGAAAGGAGCTACTGGTTAACTTGGACCGTGAGGACTTGTTATTTACCCATCTACACGACTTTATTTCAGACTTACCTAGGATTATGCGCCATTGCAGCTATAGTGAACCGACCGTCTTAGCATTTCTTTTATATTTGATTTAATCCAGTTTCTTTAGTTTACTTTTAATTTCACTGCCATTAGTATTAGCCAACCAATTTCAAAACCCCTAATTAATTGTTACTTTTATAGACTGAAAAATAGCAAACAAAATCAACCTTGTCTCTCTGTGGTTCGACCCTTACTATCACTAGCTATAGTTTTAGTTTGGAATTATAAATTTATTTTTGGTACTAAACGACGGTATCACGATTCTGTACAGATCTACTGCATGCTTCTGCGTCTTTCTGCTGCTTGTGAACTGTTGAGTAAATGCGTTTACCAATTCAGCAAATGTAGATATCTACCTGTTGGGCAGGCTCACAAACCATCGAAGTGTCGGTCCTGTTAGGGTGGACCCGAACCCTTTGCACATGCAAGCCTCCTTGACTTGCCCTATAGTTGTTACTGTCATCATCTTCTGCTTGTACTGGCTTATATGATCAAAGGGATCTGTTGTGCCGTCGAAGAGAGGCATATTTGGATTTGTGAATCCCTTTGGCATGGCTGTGATGGATATGGTGTTCACGAACGGTGAATCGGCATAGCTGTCTAATTCCGCTTTCTTGAGTGGGGGTGGCAATCCTGGGACTCTACTCATTATTTCTTTTAACTCCAAGCACGCCGATTCGTTATCTTTGCCGCTCGAATACGGGGTCCCGTTGTCACCGTCATTTTCTTTGGTTCAATATATTGCCTCCTAATCCGAGCTCTTGAAGGTTCTGATGTGTTCCAGCTGCTAGAGGAGTTGTTGTAACGACTGTCCCCTGCTGCCAGTCCATTTGTTGGTTTGAATCGGATCCTGCTCCAGGCGTCTGATCGATTGTGGCGGGGCTACTGACGGGGATGCCACTTGCTCGTACTTCCATACAGCTAGTTGCGGGCCAGTTGTCTGGCGTGAGGTATCCCAGCCCTTGTAGGGTTATCCTTCCATCTGATAGTATCGTGGACAGATCCAATCTCGTTATCAACTCAGCCGGTACTTGTCGAAGTGGATTCCTGCTGCCTGATGCCCCCTGCGTCAGATCTACTAGTGTAGACCTTCACACGTCGTCCCTTCTTTGGGGTGATGATCTTTGTTTCAGGATGTCTATCTGTGCTCAGAGCTCTCTGTCCCTCCTTCTTGCTTCAGTTTCAGCTTTCCTCTGGTCTTCTCTCATGTTTTCCATAGCTTTCTGAAGGTTTTCTAGGCCAGTGAGTAAGATTTGTGTGGGACTAGGTGGCGGAGGGAGGCCTGAACTTGCTGTTCCTTTATCTGATCTAGCTTGGGCCGCGACAGCAGGAGTCCTAGGAGGTAAAGAGGTTTTTGTTGTCGATATGATTCTTGAGGTGTGTCCAGGAGCCTATGTAGCCACTATTGTTGTCGGGTTTTGAGTAGTTGATGGCGGTGGCGATGGTTGCCTGCTCCCTGACACGGCTTCAGATGCTTGCTTATCCATTGTGTATCTAGAATATCAACGATTGACGACCACAATGCCCCATGGTGGGCGCCAAACTGTTTAGGTATTTTTTACCAAGTTGATTGATTAGGGTCAATGCAGTCTTACTCGTTGGTTAATCGTATGATTGTTCATTTGTTGCTATTTAAATAAAGAAATAAAGTACGCAATGTAAATTGACACGTAAGATTTGGTGACGCGGAAAACCCAATGTGGGAACAACCGCAGGAGGGACGGTACCCTGCCAAGTATTGCACTATTTGAATAGGAGGATGATTACAATTGAGGCACAAAGCTAATCCTGTTGGCCCTAGGCGTCAGGCCTGCAAGATCTTGGACGAATGTATATTTGAGTATAATAATATGCCGTGATGTAGATGTGTTCTTGAATGTGGATGTGTGAGTGCGGATGTGTTGAATGTCCTTCTTGATTTGCTTCCTTGGATATTTATAGGGTAAGAACCCTAGATATGTCCTGCTTTGAATATGGAAAGGGAATATAATTTCCATAAGAACTCTTTCCATACTTGGCCGCCTTTCCCAATTCTCCCTGATCTCCCTAACTTCTCCCTATCTTCTCCCTAACTCCTCTTTCCTTAATCCGGACGCCTTCTATGATGGGCTCCTGATCTCCCTTGAGCCCATTTCCCCTTTCTCCAACCGCGGGCTTCCTTCCTCCTTATCACTCCTTCCATAGCTTTTTATTTTATTAAGTGGGCCTTCTTTATTGTGCTATTTTTAGCCCAAACATTGTGTTTCTTTTCTGCAAAAGAAAACATAATACATGCACACATACCATAAGATTCTCAATCAAATGGTTGTTCAATGTGCTTTTCGTTTACTCGTTTTAAACGAATTTACTTGAGGTTTGATCAATTGGGTTCACCGGACTAGAGACTTTAAAATCTACAAGATAGTATAATATTTAGTTTTCGTGAAGAATGTAAAATACCTCTAACTTGTGTGGTCTAAACTAACCACCAAGTTATCATAGGAGTAGGTACAACCTTTTGTTTTAAATCACATGAGTGATGCCTTCTATGTTTAAACATAGATGATTACATTCTGTGAAAACAAAATTTAGGTACATTTGTCCTTATCGAAATCGTTGCTACTCTAGCATCATTTCGATACAAAAATGTCCTATGCTAGACGTCTTACGTTTTATCAATTCATGTAAACTTCTTTACAAAGAAATGACCCGTACTTGGTATCTCATACCATGATAGTGGAACTAGCCTATCTTTTGAGTAGATGTCTCCTTCAACTTTGTCCTATCGCATACACCTAGGGTTTCTTCTTCTTAACTCCCACTCACTTTCACATTCCTCTTTGCTTCAACAAACAAAAATGAATCTTATAAAGACCTCTCTTCAAGTTATTCGTGATATTTTATACACTTAGTAAGAGTGAATTACTATCAAGTGAGTGCAACATGTGGCAAAATCTCAACTTCTTGCGAAATTGGACTACCTAACCGTTCAATTGTCATCATATGCCTAAACTCTTTAGCGCATAAACAATCGATTTGGCCTTTATCGAAGTGAGCCATTTGGCGGTATCATATTGGAGTATTCTTTGTGTTTTTGAAAACTCTTTTCGCTAACTTTTGAATTACTCTTGAGTAAGTTAAACTAATATGTCATCATCATGACGAATGTGTCACTTTCGAAATCAAGACACTCTTGATAAAATGTGACTCCTTATTGTTAAACTCATAATAAGAGTTCGCAACATTAAACCCCTTTTTTTTAATATGTATGGACGTTAAGTTGTAAAATAATCGCAATAATTGTTGTAAGCTTATGTAGGTGAATTGGTGAATAAAATTTCCATTCATTGCTATCAAATTCCTTCAAAGAAACTGCTTTCTATGAAAGAACGAAACAAGTATAAATAGAGGATGAAAGGAGGATGATGTAACACCCCATACTCCAAGTGCCTTACCAGGACCACTCAGGTATAAAGATGTTACCATCTCGGTACCCCGATGCAATGATAATCATAAGACAATAACGAAACGACATTTAAATAGTAATAGTTTAGTGAATAAAATACAATCCAAACCAAATACCCAAAATACGGGTTACAAGTTCTCAAAAAAACTATCTCATTGCCTAAATCAAATGTCTGACAAACTACGCATGCTACATCGGAAGACTCTATCATCTGAAGGTGACACATCCCAGCTAGCCCATGTATCTCGACTCATACCTGCTCACCATCCCCGAATGGATCACCACAGTTTTTAAAACAATAAACGGGGTCAGTACTAATCACACAATTTATATAATCCAACAACACAACAAACAACACAGCTCAATCAACACAGATGTACTCCGAACTCCATCACCAACTCCACAATACTGACTACACACTAAAGTGTGTAGCCCTGCCAGAGTACCCATCGCAACAGGGTTACTCCTCGCCGCCAAGTGGGGGACCGCAGCCATTCACACCTAAGCCCCGCTCATCTCCGTTGAGCGAATAACCCAAATCCATTAATGTGCACATCCCTTCTGTGGCGGGTTCCACAGAAGGCGAATAATGGGTGTGAAGCCACTCCCGCAAGTGACTCCACTCAGCCAGGGACGCACCCCGAAGAACACAGACAGATACAAACAATCACAACTACTAATCAGCAATCAAAACCAACAACCGTCACAATACTCGTATGATAACAATCAACAATCACAAATCACCACCAACACATTATGGGACTAATACTGAGTAGAGTAACCCTACCTGGAAAGCAACACAGTTAGACGATCTAAAAAGCTGTTATTAAAAAGCCTCTTCTACGAATCCTCCTCCTAACATAACATCACATACATCACTAACCACACAAAACCAACACAAATCCCCAATTCCCAAAATTAGGGTTTAACAAGACTTAATTAAATATAACGAACTCGGTACGTAGATCTTACCCTTGACGCAAGGATCACAAAGATGTAAAGAAAGGTGAATTCCGACCTTCCAAGCTCCGGGATTTGTCAATAATGCGACGAATGCGAAGTACGTAGGTTGAAATATATTTTGAAAGTAATTAGGTTTGTAAAAGTGTATTATGAAAGTGACGGAAGTGTTTATATATTAAATCGCATTATTAACAAAACCCGACAAATCATCCCCCCGTAAACCGGATACTCGATCGAGTAACTGACGTACTCGATCGAGTGCCGCCTACTCGATCGAGTACCAAGGCTACTCGATCGAGTACCCAACAGGTCAGAGACTATTTTAAAACGCAGAACACACTTACTCGACAGAGTAAGGCCCACTCGATAGAGTACCCAGAGACTCACAAAATCGTAGTATTACAGTCTTCCCTCCTTAAAAAGAACTTCGTCCCCGAAGTTCAAACCACAACAAAACAAAGACATACTACTATATTTCCGACACAACAACCAAAACAAAACTCAATAATAAAAACATGCTACCAACCAAACTCAACCCGACTCAACCACTACAAGACATACCGACGCAACACAAAAGGGTGTAAAAACTCTTAAAAACTCTTTGCGATCATCTCCTACCTCCCTAAAAGAAACAAGGTTACGTCCCCATAACCATACATACCTGATCAAAAAGAAAAGGGTAACGCTCTCTCATGGCCTCCTCTGCCTCCCATGTAGCTTCCTCGGTCTCGTGATTAGACCAAAGGATTTTGAGCAAAACTGTCTCACCACTACTAGTCTTCTTAAACTTCCGGTCAAGAATCTGCTTAGGTACCTCAAGATAGGACAATGACTCATCTAGCTCTATGCTCTCTGCATCTAACACATGTGATGGATCACTCACATACTTGCGCAACTGAGATACATGAAACACATTATGCACCCTCTCCAACGCAGCTGGTAAAGCCAAACGATAAGCAACTTCTCCAACCCGTTCTAAGATCTCATAAGGCCCTATGAACTTCTGACTCAGCTTGCCTTTCTTCCCAAATCTCATAGCCCCACGCATAGGAGACACTTTCAGAAGAACCTTGTCCCCAACCTGAAACTCTATATCCCGACGATATAGATCTGCATAACTCTTTTGCCTATCCTGAGCCACTCTCATCCTTTCCCTGATCATCTTAATCTTCTCAACCATCTCATGAACCATCTCTAGTCCTAGAACCACTGCCTCAGCACTGTCGTCCCAACAAATCGGACTCCTGCATCTCCTCCCATATAAGGCCTCAAACGGTGCCATGCCAATACTAGTGTGATAGCTGCTGTTGTAAGAAAACTCTATCAAATCTAACCTCTGTTCCCAGCTACCACCAAAGTCCATCACACAAGCTCGTAACATATCCTCTAGAGTCTTGATTGTTCTCTCAGTCTGACCGTCTGTCGCAGGATGAAATGCTGTACTCATCTTTAACGTTGTTCCCAAAGATTCCTGTAACTCTTTCCAAAACTTTGAGATAAATCTCGCATCTCTGTCAGATACTATATCCTTAGGGACTCCATGCAACTTTAGCACATTTTTTCGATAAGCCATAGCTAATTGTGCCTTAGTCCATGTATCTTTCATTGGCACAAAATGAGCTGACTTGGTTAGTCGATCCACTATTACCCATATCATGTTCTTACCCTGTTGACTCTTCGGCAAACCCACGATAAAATCCATAGAAATGGATTCCCACTTCCACTCAGGTACCTCTAAAGACTGAATCTTACCTTGTGGTCGTCGTTGTTCCCCTTTAACTCTCTCGCATGTCAAACAACGGGCCACAAACTCAGCTGTTTCTTTCTTCATCCCAGGCCACCAGAACGTGTTCTTTAGATCTTTGTACAGCTTGTCACCACCTGGATGTACTGAATACGGTGTACAATGTGCCTCTGTCATAATTGTCTTTTTCAGCTCCTCATCTTTAGGAACACACCACCTCCCATCAAACCTCAGACTACCATCTGTATGAATAGAGAATCGAGACACTGTCCCTTTCTCTACTCCAGCTCTCCACTCAACCATCTTAGGATCCAATACCTGTTTACCTCGAATATCATCATAAAGATCAGGCTGCACCGTCAAATCTCCCATGGCATCCTCCCTCTGCATAACATGTATCCCAAACCTCCCCACCTCATCTCTCAACCTCATCAAAGATAAATCTGTACACAACGAATGTACACTCTTCCTACTCAAGGCATCTGCAACAACATTGGCTTTCCCTTCATGGTAGATAATATCCATGTCATAATCGCCAATCTGCTCCATCCACCTCCTCTGTCTCATGTTCAACTCCTTTTGAGTGAAGATGTACTTGAGACTCTTATGATCAGAAAATACCTTAAAGGTCGCCCCATAAAGGTAATGTCTCCAAATCTTGAGAGCAAACACCACTGCACCCAACTCTAGATCGTGTGTAGGATAATTCTCCTCGTAAGGCTTCAATTGCCTAGAAGCATAGGCAATCACTTTACCGTTCTGCATCAACACACATCCTAACCCATTCTTTAAGGCATCTGTATACACCTCAAAGTTCTCAATCCCTTCAGGCAATGCTAGGATAGGAGCTGTGGTCAAACGCTCCTTTAATGTTTGGAACGCCGTCTCACAACTCTCATCCCAACGAAACATGTTCTCTTTCCTCATCAAAGCTGTCATAGGTCTAGCAATCTTGGGGAAATCCTTCACGAACCGTCTGTAATATCCAGCTAAACCAAAGAAACTCCTGATCTCAGCAACATCCTTTGGTGCTTCCCACCTTGTCACTGCCTCAATCTTTTCCGGATCCACAGCTACCCCATCCTTAGAGATCACATGTCCCAGAAAAACAACTCTCTCTAACCAGAACTCACACTTGGACAGCTTAGCATATAACTCATGCTCCCTCAAGGTCTACCACACAATCCTCAGATGCTCCTCATGTTCTACCTTAGTCTTGGAATAGACTAAGATGTCATCGATAAACACCACCACAAACTTGTCTAAAAACTATCTGAAGATTCTGTTCATCAAATCCATAAACACAGCCGGTGCATTAGATAACCTAAAAGGCATCACTACATACTCATAATGGCCATACCTCGACGTGAAAGTTGTCTTTGGTATGTCCACCTCTGTAATCTTCACCTGATGGTACCCCGACCTCAAATCAATCTTGGAAAAGACTGATGCACCACTAAACTGATCAAACAGGTCATCTATCCTTGGCAAAGGATACTTGTCCTTCACCGTCACCCGGTTCAGCTCCCTATAGTCTATATACAACCTCAAGCTCCCATCTTTCTTCTTCACAAAAATAACTGGTGCTCCCCACGGTGATACACTAGGTCTAATGTATCCCTTCTCTATCAGATCATCTAACTGTTTCCTGAGCTCCTCCATCTCTTTATGACCCATCCGGTACGATGCCTTAGAGATTGGCCCCGTCCCCGGTTTCAACTCAACCGTGAAATCTATCTCCCTCTTCGGTGGCAACCCCGGAATCTCCTCCGGAAAGACATCTGAAAACTCACCCACCACTAGTATCTGATCAACTGTCGGGCTCTCTATCCGGTCATCTCTCACATGGCACAAGATCAAAGGGCATCACTTCCTCAAATAGGACTTCGAGGTCACAGCTGCAATCAACTTAACTTTGGGTTTGACCACAAACCCACGATAAGACACACTAACACCCTTAGGACCTCTAAAAGGCACTTTCTTTTGATGACAGTCTATCTTAGCTTTGTACTTCCCCAACCAATCCATCCCGACTATCATCTCAAAACCGTCTAAAGGAAACTCTAGCAAGTCTACAGGTAGGTCAACTTGCCCAACTATCATAGATACATCCCTATACAACCTCCCACATGATACAGACTCACCCGAAGGTATAAAAACTTTCTCACTTACAGACTCATATACTCTCAAACCCAACCGTTTAACATGACTCGAAGATACAAACGACTGAGACGCCCCCGAATCAAACAAAACAAAGGTATGAATACCGTTAACAAGAAAAGTACCAGTGATAACATGTGCGTCGTCCTCAGTTGCTTTCTTGTCCATCATAGACAGCTTTCCACTAGACTTCTGTCCACCTCCTTGGACAGTTCTGGCTGATGTGGTTGGCTTCTCACCGACCCCTGATTGTTGTTGTTGTTCATAGCTGGTTTCTGATAAGAATTACCGTCATTGTGGTTACCTCCACCCTGGTTGCTCTGACCTCCCCGGTTAGACCATGACCCAGCCGGTCTGTTGCTCGTATAACTCTGTGCCGGTCCCTGAGAATAGCTCCCGTGAGTCGATCTCTAAAAAGCCCCTGGTACACTCGTGCACTCATGTCTCTTGTGGCCTACACCGCCACAGCCAAAGCAAGTTATCCCCCAACTACCACTACCGCTCCCACGGCCACGCCCAAAGGAAGCCCCAGCACTGAACCCCAAACCAGAAGAAAACGCTCTAGCCTGACTGTGGTTGCCTTTCTTGTAATTAGATTGCCCACCACCTTCACTCTCAGCCTTTCTTTTCTCACTACCTCTCTCTCGGGCCATCTCCACCAACCTCTCAGCTCTCCCAGCCCTCTCATAAGCTTCCTTAACATCAGTAAGGACTCCCACGAGTAACTTGTCCATAATCCTGGGTGTCAACCCCCTCTCAAATCTCAGCGCTAGGTTCTCCTCACTCAAACCCATGTCCTCAGCATATCTCGACTTCTCATTAAACTGTCTGTAGTACTCAGCTACCGACATGTTAGATGTCATCTTAAACCCATCGAACTCCTCCCTCAGCTTACTCCTCACATGCTCAGGTACAAATTCTTTCCTCATAGCTCTCCGGAACTCTTCCCAAGGTGTAGCAGGTAGACCCTGCTTCGTGTACATCTCCCTAGCACTCACCTTCACCTTATCCCACCATTCACCAGCCGCTTCTCTCAAGTAGAACGCAGCTTGTTCTACTTTCATCTCATCAGGACAATGTACCAGATCCAGAATGTTCTCCATCTCGTGATTCCAATTGTCAAGAAGATTTGGCTCCCCGGTCCCCTTATACTCTTTTGGGTTGAACCTCGTTATATAAAGACTGATCTTAGAGTGATCAACCTCTTTATCCTTCCCCACTCTCTTTAGGGCGTCCGTAAGAGCATCTTGATGCTCCAACATCTTAACTATATCATCGATGTTCATGCTCTCAGCTCTCGCATACAAAGCGGTTTTCTTTGGTGGCATCTTGAAACTATATAAGAAAGGGTAGATATAAACATACGTACTATAACCCAAAAACACGAAAACAAACTGCCCAGAACCCACTCGATCGAGTGCCTAAACCTACTCGATCGAGTAGCGGCTACTCGATCGCGTGCCCACCATACTCGATCGAGTGCCCCGACTTCAGACCCAAAACAGACCTTCTGATCTCTAACATACTCGACCGAGTAGCATAGCCACTCGATCGAGTGCCCCCTACTCGATCGAGTGCCCCTATGTACTCGATCGAGTACCCAAAAACACGATTCGGGTTATAAAAACGTCAAAATACCCACTCGATCGAGTCAGACCCACTCGATCGAGTACCTCACCTACTCGATCGAGTGCCCCTACTCGATCGAGTCATGCTGACTCGTACATATTACCCGCATGTTATCTCTCATAACCCAACATACTATGCAACTTCATAATCCCAACATTATAATATAACTACGCATGCATTTCTACACGATTCTTCATATAATCAACAAAATAATCTACTTCATGTTATTAAATGCTACATAATGAACAACCGTCATGCTCCTTAATTCAAATCAACATATATACACACCCCCACCAAATTTTCAATCACAATATTAATCTTCTACTCCCAACATTCAACAATTCACAACATGCATCGTTACGTTCACATAAGCTGACAAACACCACATACGACCTTGACACATACCCCCCCATGTGACCGGTTCAAAATTGTAGGGCGAGTTCGCGACTTTAGGACGTCTCCCAAGCCTTTGCATTAGCTCCTACAACCTTTACCCCGGGTTCATTTTAATTGACTCCCTACGTTCATTATATTCATTAGTTACAGGTTTCAGGATCGTCTCTCTGATACCATTTTGTAACACCCCATACTCCAAGTGCCTTACCAGGACCACTCAGATATAAAGATGTTACCATCTCGGTTCCCCGATGCAATGATAATCATAAGACAATAATGAAACGACATTTAAATAGTAATAGTTTAGTGAATAAAATACAATCCAAACCAAATACCCAAAATACGGGTTACAAGTTCTCAAAACAACTATCTCATCAACTAAATCAAATGTCTGACAAACTACTCATGCTAGTTGCTACAGCGGAAGACTCTATCATCTGAAGGTGACACATCCCAGCTAGCCCATGTATCTCGACTCATACCTGCTAAACAACGGCTCACCATCCCCGAATGGATCACCACAGTTTTTAAAACAATAAACGGGGTCAGTACTAATCACACAATTTATATAATCTAACAACACAACAAACAACACAGCTCAATCAACACAGATGTACTCCGAACTCCATCACCAACTCCACAATACTGACTACACACTAAAGTGTGTAGCCATGCCAGAGTACCCATCGCAACAGGTTACTCCTCGCCGCCAGTGAGGGACCGCAACCGTTCCCACCTAAGCCCCGCTCATCTCCGTTGAGCAAATAACCCAAATCCATTAATGTGCACATCCCTTCTGTGGCGGGTTCCACAGAAGGCGAATAATGGGCGTGAAGCCACTCCCGCAAGTGACTCCACTCATCCAGGGACGCACCCCGAAGAACACAGACAGATACAAACAATCACAACTACTAATCAGCAATCAAAACCAACAACCGTCACAATACTTGTATGATAACAATCAACAATCACAAATCACCACCAACACATTATGGGACTAATACTGAGTAGGGAAACCCTACCTGGAAAGCAACACAGTCAGATGATCTCTACAGTTGTTATCAAAAAGCCTCTTCTACGAATCCTCCTCCTAACATAACATCACTAACCACACAAAACCAACACAAATCCCCAATTCCCAAAATTAGGGTTTAACAAGACTTAATTAAATATAACGAATTCGTTACGTAGATCTTACGCTCGACGCAAGGATCACAAAGATGTAAAGAAAGGTGAATTCCGACCTTCCAAGCTCCGGGATTTGTCAATAATGCGATGAATGCGAAGTACGTAGGTTGAAATCTCTTTTGAAAGTAATTAGGTTTGTAAAAGTGTATTATGAAAGTGACGGAAGTGTTTATATATTAAATCGCATTATTAACAAAACCGACAAATCATCCCCCCGTAAACCGGATACTTGATCGAGTAACTGACGTACTCGATCGAGTGCCGCCTACTCGATCGAGTACCAAGGCTACTCGATCGAGTACCCAACAGGTCAGAAACTATTTTAAAACGCAAAACACACTTACTCGAAAGAGTAAGGCCCACTCGATAGAGTACCCAGAGACTCACAAAACCGTAGTATTACAGATGAAATACGCGATGTCATAGTAAATACATTAATGAAAAAGAACGAAAAATAGGAAAAATTAACATTCAATGTTTTAAAAACTTGATAAACATTTTTAAAAAGTCCATTTATATAATAACCTCTCACTAAATTATATAAATGATTCCAATATCCGTCTTTAGACAAAAATAGGCATCGCTTGGGCGAAACATCCCATAATTGTGTAAATTCGGTAAGTCAACGGTTGACTAATTCTACCTCTAGAACTCTTGGTTGACGAATTTCCTTAAATCCATCTTCTAGCCCCAGAATACAAGACCGTCTTATACCCCTTTGAGTCCAACCAACTTTGGCGCGTGATAACCGTTTACCACCCTACTTACCCAAGGTAAAAAGAGAACACCCCGCTTGGGCGAGCGTGGCTCTAATGAACAAGGGATTCATAGGTGTTACTAATTGGTAAGGCTAATCTCAATTTTAGTCATGTGAGAGATCTTGTCAATTTAGTCATAAATTCCCTATAAGTGAACTAAGTTGGTGAATGTAAATGACGTGAATTGACAACCTCGAAAATAAAATGCATGTGAATGGCGATTTTGGCATGCGAGAAAGACAAAAGCAAGCAAGCATATGAATAATCCTAGTATGGCCTCCTAGTTAATAAAAACTAGACTATTACATATCGGAAACCAACTCCTTGGTCCCTTGCCTCTTCATTCCAAAAGTGGCTTCTTCTTGTGGGATTTGGAACACCTTCCAAAAATAGACTCCGTCTCGATGTAAATCCGTCTTTTGAAAACGCCGGTAAGAATAACTATTACAATTAAATTACATAGCTATTCCTATTATACATTAATTAGTAAAATAAATAAAACTATTAATTAATTACAAATCGACGATACAAGATCGTATTTAAATTACAAACAAATCGCTATTCCCATTCATTTCGGGTAATAACGATTAAAATAATCTAGGCCATACTAGGTACAACAACATAAATTGTAACATCCCGTTTGATGTCTATGAGTGTCTTAGTATTGGATTTGATAGTTGATGATATTATGGAGCTAGCAGCATTAGAGGATGGTAGTTGGTTATGTATGGAGTTGGTATCGTGAGAGATATATATGTGGTAGATTCGGTATAGTGAGTCATGTTGTGGAAGTAAACATAGTTGGTGGAGTGGGTGTTAAGAGTTCATGTTCTATGTTCGGTCGAGTTCTTGAGTCCTTAGCTAAGTTGTTGTGTCTTGGTCGAGTCAGTATGGTTGTTTTTTTTATGTATGGGTTGAACTTCGGGGACGAAGTTCTTTTTAAGGAGGGAAGACTGTAATACTCCGTATTTATAAGTCTTGGGGTACTCTATCGAGTAGCCCTTACTCTGTCGAGTAAGGGCAAGTTGCGAAATAAAATAGTTTTCGACTGTTGGGTACTCGATCGAGTAGTGGGGTACTCGATCGAGTACTCGATCGAGTACCTTGGGTACTCGATCGAGTGTCCGGTTTTACGGGGAGTTTTCTCGGGTTTTGTTAATTATGCGATTAAGGTATTTAAACATAATCGTCATTGTTTTAAATCACTTTTGCAAAACCTAAAACCCTGTTTAAGAGAGAAAGCAGTCAGTTCATCTTCCTAATCGCATTCTTAGCAATTCCCGGAGTTCAGACGGTCGGTTCTTGTCGTTGTTCGTGTCGTTGAGTTCCTTGCGTCAAGGGTAAGCTTTTAACGTAATTTTTATAATGTTTAGTTAAGTTTGGTTAAACCCTAATTTAGGAATTGGGGGTTTTATGTGTAGTATGTGATGTATGGCCTATGTGTGTTATATGATAGGAGGAGGGTTCGTAGAAGAGGTGTCTTGATACAGCTGTAGATACGATCGCTTGTTGTGCTTTCCGGTAGGATTTCCTACTCGATTAGTCCCATAATGGGATATTGGTGATGTGCGGTAGTTAGTTGTTTGATATGATGATTGTGATTGTGATTGTGATTGTGGTTGTGTTTGTTGATGGTTCTCGAGATGCGTTCTCGGCTGAGTGGGGTCACTTGCGGGAGTGATCTCACGCCCTAGTTTCGCCCTTCGTGGAACCCGCCACGAAAGGGGATGTGCACATTAATGGGACAGGGTTATCACTCGTATGATGAGCGGGGCTTAGGTGGGAACGGCTGCGGTCCCCCACTGGCAGGGCTGGTCCAGTGGACAGTCAGTATTGAGACGATGGGAGTTGGTGGTGTGTGTGTGTGTGTGTGTGACGGATTAATTTGTCTGTTTATCTTATTGTTGATATATATATTGAATTGTGTGATTAGTACTGACCCCGTTTAAATGTTTTAAAAACGTTGGTGATCCATTCGGGGTGGTGAGCGATTATTGAGCAGTGTGATATGACGCGTATGGGATAGTCGGGATGAGTCACCACGTGGCGATTAGAAGTCTTCCGTGTGTCGACGAAGTCTAGTAGCTTTGATAGTTTTAGTTTGTAGACCGTATGAGAACCTTGTAATTTCTTTTATTAGTTTTGGTTTGAACACGTAATCACTTAATCTATAATTACTTTAAAAGTACGTTTCTTTATTGTCTTATGATATTCGCACCTCGGCAACCGAGATGGTAGTATCCTTATACCCGAGTGGTCTGGTAAGGCACTTGGAGTATGGGGGTGTTACAAATGGTATCAGAGCGACGATTTTGGAACTGTAACAAATGAACATAATGAACATAGGGAGTCTAATAAAATGAACCTGGTGTATGTGTAATGGGAGCCCCGGCTGATGCTAGGTTTTGGGTGAGTAGGCGCCCTCATTTCAAAATCTTGGCCCCATGATACTTAAGCCAGTCACATGGTATGGGAACGTGGAGTCCGTGTGTATATGTGCGACGTGTATGTTAATGTGTCTTGTATATGGTTTGTTGAAAGCATGTTGCATGATAGTTGGTTGACATGTTGGTTGGAATCGTTGGGAAAGTATATGAGAATGATGAATGATATGGTAGAAAAAGAAAGTAGTTCGTATATGATGATGTGTGATGAAGTGGATTTGTAATGTTGTTGTATTAGCAACATGGAAATAGGATTTGTAGTGTATGGGTGTGGTTTGTGTTATGAAAAGTTATGAAAATTTAAAACATGCGAGTAATACATGATTGAAAGTTGAATGTTATATGAGCATGATAGATGGTAATGTTTGACTTTTGGTAAGTAGTAGCATGAAGAATAGAGGTTCAATGATATGTGTTTTGTATAACGAATTGGATGAAAAGCATGATGGATGTTTATAACGTGGCACTTAATAACACGAAGTAGATTATTTTGTTAATTGTATGAGGAGTCGCGCAGATTTGAATGCGTAGTTGTAATCATAATGTTGAAATAATAATGAATGCATAGTACGTTAGGGTATGTGAGATAACATTCGGGTAGTATTCACGAGTCTGCATGACTCTATCGAGTGGGTTTGATTCGATCGAGTGGGTATTTGTCGTTATTTTGACCAGAATCGTGTTTTTGGGCACTCGATCGAGTACCTCGGGCACTCGATCGAGTATGGGGTCACTCGATCGAGTAGCCGGGCTACTCGGTCGAGTAAGTCAGAGATCAGAAGGTCTGTTTGGGTTCTGGAGTCGGGGCACTCGATCGAGCATGTTGGGCACTCGATCGAGTAGCCTCAACTCGATCGAGTAAGTTCTGGTACTCGATCGAGTGGGGTCTGTGCAGGTCATATGCGTATTTCGGGTCATATGTTTGTCTTTTGACATTCGTTGCATATTACGTTTAATTCAAAGGTGTTGTATTACTTCTTTATGCATTGTTTTACGTATGTGTTGGTCCTGGAGCGTAAGTTACCCAATCTTATGATGTAAAGAGTGGCACTATGATGAGTATGAGTTCGGTGGGGAGGACATGAGTTATATGTGATTATGATAGATGGTGGAAAAAGAAAAGGAAGATTGGTATAGTCTATTGAGGCATGGCGCACGTTTTGCGAGACGGGATGAGTGATATGATTGTGTGTTGAGTAATGTAAAAATAAGTGAATATAGGCAAGGGATGATGTGAGTATAATGAACGTGAGAATGAAAAAAAAAAAATTGAAAGTAAGAATGTGGATAGTGGCAGCTTGAGATGTGTAAAGAGTTATGGAAGGAAATGGTTAGGAGTCGTGTGGGTTATGGATTTATGTAGTGAAAGTTCGTTTAAAGGGGTTGAGAAGAGTAATATATAGTGAACTTTGTGGAGACATGTCGCGAGGTGTATTTATAGACAATGAGTGAGTTTGGGAGGTTTGGTTTATTAAAAGATGAAACTACTGTGTGAGTTCCTTGGGTAATTGACGGTATTAAATGAATTCTGATTTCTAGAGATGTAAAAAGGGAGATGCAATTGTTTGAACATTAAACGTTGGTTCTATGGATAGATTAGTGGCAAGTATGAGTGATAGCATAATAAGAGAAGATCCATGGGAAGAAAGAGTGAGATGATGTCAGAGAAAATAATGGAACCGAGTTTTGGAGCAACGAAGGGGTGACCGATTTCTAAAGAGTTAGCTAGAAGGAATAAGGAGTTGAACTATTAATTGGTATTATTGAGTGTAAAGAGAAAAGAAGGATAAAAGTAAGCTGAGGAAAATGTTCACCGGAGCTATGTGATATAAAGATAAGGAATCATCGAAATATGTGATGGTATCACGAGGATGTTAGCTAAAGGTTATATAGGAGTTTCAGGACAACATGATTGGTAATGAGTTTTGAGGAATTAAGGGAGTAAGAAGTTGGTGGAGTATTGGCACGATACGAGATATTTGGTGGAGAGCTGAATGACAACACAAATAAGATAGCATTGGGAATAATGTTGAGGTAATTTTGTGGATGGGTTTGATATTCGTTATTTGCAATGTTAATCAAACATAGGAGAAAAACCATGTTATTTTGGTATGGGTGTAAGAGATTTGATATACGGGCAGTGGTGGCATTGTGGTGTTATCACTAGTGGTTAAGAGTGATGGTATATTAGAAAGGTAGCAATTCTAAAGAGGTTGATTTGGTAGGGACCTGATTGTTGTGTATGATTGTGAGAGGGTATAAGATGTGGTTAGATGAGGCGGACGCTATTAGTTGAATAGTGAAGGTATGGTTATATTTGGCAGGAAGTGATGGTTGTGCGAATGGGGGAATATGTTATGAGGGGCATATGAGTTAAACTCGGGTGTAAGGGTAACCTTTTTCGAGTGGTAACTTACGTGGTCAGGATTGACTAGTTGGTTGTGATTACGGGTCTATGATATGTGTAAATGTTTGTGTGAGGTTCTGACCTCACAAGAAGTGGTATGGTGTGATAATTATAAAGTTGTTTTATGAATGTTCTGTAATATATATGTTGGACACGGTAATTTAATTGAATGATATCCAAAAAGGTAATAACTTGATTGATTTGACATAGCTAGTTATAATTTTATGTGTATTGATAACACATGTGTATTCCGTGAAATGGTAGAAATGATGTTCATGAGATGCTTATCTGTTTATCCATATAATATGTTGCGTGGTAATTTAATAAGGTGGATTTAAGTAAGTTTTTCTTGTCTGAGAAGTTATGCCGAGTCAGTATTTATGGGAATTGTATGCAGTTGTGATGCCTATCGCGGTGGTTGTGGTGCCTCGGGTGGTGATCCGGGCACGGTACATAGTGCTGTGATGCGGGTATTTTCGCACTACGGTGTGGCTGTTGGTGGCGGTGTTGTGATGCCGTCACCGGTTGTGGTGGAGTAGGCGGGATGATTATGATTCGAGTTTCAAAGTACATACCGCTTATACATAGATTGTTGTTTTGTGTGATGTTGCTCTCTCGAGTTTCAACATTTGTCTTTGATAGACAGTTGTCTTGCTTATTCATGTTTTCTTTACCAGGTTAAGTTGGGAATGAGGTAGAGTATGATGTGAAATAGAGTTGTATATGTTTCGTTGTTGTCATGGGATAGTGATAATCTGTTGATGGGACACGGTTGTGAGGGGTTGTTACGGTAATTTTGATCTTGTTTTCAGATGAGACATCGGTAGACATGGTAATGGAAAATGATTAGTGGAACATGTGTTGTAATGAGCTGAAAGCGGCAGGTAGTTCATAATCTTTTGTTGAAACAGTGAGTGTAGGGTGTTGGGGAAATTAGTGTCATGTTAAGTTGTGTATGAATTTTGCGGTAATGAAAGAAAGAACTTGAGGATCTAGTGTGCGTGTACGTAACGAGTGCGGATCGTGAGTTATGTTTCTGGGAGATAAGTGCCTTACGTAGAGAGGTATGTTGTTTGGCAAAGAATAATGAAGAGTGGGTATGGTGATTTGCTACGAGTTTATAGTATAGGTTAGGTGTTTCTTGCCGAATGAGTTGAGGAATGGGAAATGTTTATGTATGGGAGCCTTGGATATAAGAATGGTGAGTGTTTGGTTTATAGACGGTTATCTTTGACATGTGGTGGTACAGAGGGTAATGAGATATAGATATGGTTTGGTATTAGTGAGTTACGAGGACGTAACATTTGTCTTAAGAGGAGTAGGATGCGATAAAACAGATTTTGATGGTTGTACATATGGTAATATATTCGGAAGTTGAGTCTTGATGTAGAATAAAAGATCGATTCGTGTTGTGGGTGATTTTATTAAAGGTCATGACCGTGCTTGTAGTAGCGTGATGTTTAGGAGTGTGAGAATATTTCGCTAGTATTGATAGTTGGATGATGAGGTTACGAGTGTGAGTAAACTTCGAGGACGAAGTTCCTTTTAAGGGTGGTAGAATGTAACATCCCGTTTGATGTCTATGAGTGTCTTAGTATTGGATTTGATAGTTGATGATATTATGGAGCTAGCAGCATTAGAGGATGGTAGTTGGTTATGTATGGAGTTGGTATCGTGAGAGATATATATGTGGTAGATTCAGATAGTGAGTCATGTTGTGGAAGTAAACATAGTTGGTGGAGTGGGTGTTAAGAGTTCATGTTCTATGTTCGGTCGAGTTCTTGAGTCCTTAGCTAAGTTGTTGTGTCTTGGTCGAGTCAATATGGTTGTTTTTATGTATGGGTTGAACTTCGGGGACGAAGTTCTTTTAAGGAGGGAAGACTGTAATACTCCGTATTTATAAGTCTTGGGGTACTCTATCGAGTAGCCCTTACTCGTCGAGTAGGGCAAGTTGCGAAATAAAATAGTTTCGACTGTTGGGTACTCGATCGAGTAGCCGGGGTACTCGATCGAGTACTCGATCGAGTACCTTGGGTACTCGATCGAGTGTCCCGGTTTTACTGGGAGTTTTCTCGGGTTTTGTTAATTATGCGATTAAGGTATTTAAACATAATCGTCATTGTTTTAAATCACTTTTGCAAAACCTAAAACCCCGTTTAAGAGAGAAAGCAGTCAGTTCATCTTCCTAATCGCATTCTTAGCAATTCCGGAGTTCGACGGTTGGTTCTTGTCGTTGTTCGTGTCGTTGAGTTCCTTGCGTCAAGGGTAAGCTTTTAACGTAATTTTTATAATGTTTAGTTAAGTTTGGTTAAACCCTAATTTAGGAATTGGGGGTTTTTATGTGTAGTATGTGATGTATGGCCTATGTGTGTTATATGATAGGAGGAGGGTTCGTAGAAGAGGCGTCTTGATACAGCTGTAGATACAATCGCTTGTTGTGCTTTCCGGTGCAGGATTTCCTACTCGCATTAGTCCCATAATGGGATATTGGTGATGTGCGGTAGTTAGTTGTTTGATATGATGATTGTGATTGTGATTGTGATTGTGGTTGTGTTTGTTGATGGTTCTCGAGATGCGTTCTACCTGAGTGGGGTCACTTGGGAGTGATCTCACGCCCTAGTTTCGCCCTTCGTGGAACCCGCCACGAAAGGGGATGTGCACATTAATGGGGGGTTATCGTCGTATGATGAGCGGGGCTTAGGTGGGAACGGCTGCGGTCCCCCATCGCGCGGTGGGTCCAAGTGGACAGTCAAGATTGAGACGATGGGAGTTGGTGGTGTGTGTGTGTGTGTGTCGGTCATCGTCTGTTTATCTTATTGTTGATATATATATTGAATTGTGTGATTAGTACTGACCCCGTTTAAATGTTTTAAAAACGTTGGTGATCCATTCGGGGTGGTGAGCGATTATTGAGCAGGTGTGTGTGATATGACGCGTATGGGATAGCCGGGATGAGTCACCACGTGGCGTTAGAAGTCTTCCGTCGTGTCGACTAAGTCTAGTAGCTTTGATAGTTTTAGTCAGAGACCGTATGAGAACCTTGTAATTTCTTTTATTAGTTTTGGTTTGAACCTGTAATCACTTAATCTATAATTACTTTAAAAGTACGTTTTTTTATTGTCTTATGATATTCAGTACCTCGGGCAACCGAGATTGTAGTATCCTTATACCTGAGTGGTCCTGGTAAGGCACTTGGAGTATGGGGGTGTTACATAAAGACTTTAAATAAATGACAATCATTCATTCAACTTAAATAAATATGCTTAAAATGTTGTAAAAAGATGCCAAAATCGCCCTATCTAACAATCGTTGGTATCCATCTCGGTTTTGTGGATTTAATCGATTTTTAACTTGTAAAAATCAATAATTAACTCTTAAATCTCATTTAAGTCCAAACTAATTGTCCAAACTGTTTTGGACCTCAAAATTAGTCCTCACTAATTTGATGATGAATAATTAGTTTGATTTGGTGATATTTGCTAATTTAATCGGTAAAATCGCAACTTTTAAGTAATAAATCCAAAATAATTGAAAATATTACCAAAAATTGTGTGGACAAGGCCCTCGGGAACTGCGTCCGCGGGATCCACACTAGGCATAATCGACTCGAGGTTCTTTCGAATCGAATTAAGACAAATTAGAGTCGCCACCAAGTTTTTTGGGAACTTGGAACCGTTCAAGTCAACTTTACACCTTTCATCGAAAAGCATAAAGCCAATCGACTACGAGTGATTAAAGATAAAGACTTGTACCCTATATCACTCGATTAGAATGACTCTCGTAATCCAATGGTATTTAGACGGATCCACAAACCATAGATCTTGAGTAAGGGGTGAGGGTACGTGTTGGGAAGCCCATAAGGACACCCAACCCCGCCCGTCGATAACGGCCTCTACTAAGTCAAGTGTCGGATTTCAAACAAGGTCATAGCTACTACGATGTATGATATGCAAACGTTGTTTTAACCCTATCATGTGACAACAATTTCTATGTCGTTTTAGATGCAACTAAACTAACTTTGTCAAAGTTGTAATTTAGCATGTGGGTTGATTAATCTTGCAACATTCAAAGCAAACAAACAAGGCTTAAAGGGGAATGGGGGAGCCGTTGGGATCTACCTATTACAAACCAGGCATTTCATGCCGACACAACGATAAACAAATTACAACTCGATCTAATTACAATTGCTACATACAACTCAAAACACGACACAAAACACACGGCCATTGGGCCTTGAAAACCGTGCAAATGAGGGTGGCCCACGGCTCACATGACCCACGGTCCTTGGGTCACTCCTCGTAATGCGTGCTCGCGCTTAATCCCATCGAATTAGACATAAGGCTACGCACCAAAGCATGCATTAGCATAAACCGGGCCATGTTGCTTTAAACAACATGCGGTTTACTACGCTCCTACAAGCATTGGGGGACAACCGTCTAATCAAACAAGACCAAGGTTTTTGAAGAGGTTTTGACTCAAAAAAAGAAAGCTAACTTGAAAAAAAATACAACTCGATAACAAACGATAATTACAAACAATGAAACAACGAGGAAATAAACGGTATAAAAACAAAACGAGAAAGGTAAATAAAACGGCCACCCCACGGCCCAAACCAACGGCCACCCTCACGGCCAAGACAAGGCCAACCTAGTTCCTAAGTTAGATTCATTGATTAGATCGAGTGATTGCGAAAAGGGATAAGAAACAAGTTAGAAAACGAGTAGAAAAACGATATTGATTGATTGTCGCACGAGGGTACATTCACACGGCCTAAAGGGTCTAATTAGGTCAAATTCGCTAATTAATTTAACTCATCGAGTGTCAATAAGAAGGTGCTAATCACGCACTCTTATACTAGCGAGAAATTAGGTGAAAGAGAGAGATGCATTCAATTATTTACAGAAATCGTCGATTGATTTTATAACTTACGTCGAAGCCACCTATCGTGTCTAATTAGGTTATTAAATTAAATTAAAGTCATCTAAATACGTCATAGGTTAACAATCAGAGGTTAAACTAACATGCAACGGGTCCTAGGGTATGTCGATTTGGCCGAAACAACAAGGAGGTCAAAAGCGAAAAGCGAAGTTAGATAATTGTTTTATTTATGCCCTACCTTGAACACGAGGATATGTAAATGAGACGGGGTGTACGACCGACTGATGTAGCGGTTTCTTTTCCCATCTCAAGTCAACGCGGGTGTTCATAGTGGTACTTTAACTCATACTCGGACTAACTAGTTTCATAGTTAATTAAAAACAATCGATAAACAAGCGAAAAAACAAACAAAAAAAGGACAATAAAAAAGGCATAAAAAACGAAATGAAAAGAGAAAAGAGAAGGGGATTTGATGCACCCTCAACCTACATGTATCGTTGACACCGTCTTGGGTCGTAATCGATGGTAGATTTTATCTCGAGAGGCCGTCGTCGACGAAGAACAAAGCAAACACGGGTTTTGGAAAGTTTCTGGACAGCGATTTTAAAACAGTGATATCTCCCTCGTTTCACGACGAAAATTCGATCCGAAAGATGTTTTGAAAACTAGAAAGAGAGGAGAACAATGATCTTAAAGCAACCCCTGCTCGTTTTGGGTTAATGGGCACGAAAAACGAGCACAAACAGAACTGGACAGACAAGAAGAAACCGCGAAAACAGAGTGTTATTTCACTCTGTTTTTCGAGGGATCTCGTGTACTCTCAAGGGCAATTTGGCTCGTAAATCTTTGTCTAATGTGTAGATGGATGTTATGTGGTTAATTAGGAACAAGAAACTCGAATTTTTATGGAGTTTTGATGGAGGAACGAAAGGGTTTTCGAAGAGGACACACAAACAGTTTCAGTTTGTGTGTCGGTTTTGTTTAGGGTTTTTGAAGGATGTTTAGGGTTTGTTTCTGAGGTTTAAAGCTTGTATGTGATGCTTGGATGTATGGAGGACTTAGAGGAATGAATGTATGGTGAAGGGGTGGTATTTATAAGGAGTTAAAATAGGTTAAAAGAGAGGGGAGGCAAATCGGGCTAGCTGAACATAGCTGCTGTCCAGCAGCTTTGAGGGGGGTTTCTAGGGTTCGTTTTTGGGGGATTTCTTGGTGATCAAGCTAGGATAATATGGGTAGGATACTAGGGTATGGGTTAGGGTTAATGGGTATGGGTCTTGGTAGTGTTTGGAGCGGGTTTGGGCTCGCGAATTGGCTGCCAAAACAGAGGGGGGTTCGGTCTATGCGGGCTGCTTGTGGCCTGTTTGGGACGAGGATTTGGGCTGCTTGTGAGGGGGTTCGAACATGGGTTGATGGGTATTGGTATAGGTGGGTTAGCATACTCGAGATTCGTGCCAATTCGCAAAGGAAACGGGCTTAAAAACCGAGCTAAAAACGAGCTCAAAACACACGGTTAAAAACGAGTTCTTCGCTTTTAAAATCGATTTTTCAAATCAATTAATAAATTGAAATAAATGACTTTTCAAATCAAATATACTCATAAAATGATTTTTCAAATCAAATATTTATTTTATTTTCAATAAAATAAACCTGGAAAAATAAATTCAAAATAAAACTTTAATTTAAATATCATTTAAATTAAATGGATAATGAATTCACTTAAAAAACACATTAATTTTAAATATCATTTAAAATAACAAAATGAACTTACTAAAAACATTAATTTAAATATCATTTAAATTAACAGAATGAATTCACTAAAAAACATTAAATTAAATATCATTTAAAATAATGAAATGAATTCCCTTTAAAAAAACATTAATTTAAATATCATTTAAATTAATAAAATACTTCATCGACGACGCCCATTCTACCTCGTAAAACGAGCTCCAAATAATGACAATGACAACTAAAGAATACATGTGTCCTATCATCATCGGGTGTTTGTCGGGTTCTCTATAAATTCCAATATCGACGGATACGGGTATCTACAGAGCCCCCACTTTGACTGAGGCTTGGACAAGGCGAAAGTCAAAGTATACCCAAGGTCCCTTTCGACCCGAGGATTCTCAAGGGTCGTTTATAGTCCATTAGACTTGCGTATATAAGCTCGCCACCCATAAGAAGAGATCATACCCGAAACTTCGTGGGGATTAACTCTTCCTTCTGTTGCGTCGAATTATCTTCGTTGGTCCTAGACCCATAAGTTGCATAAATAATGGGTTGAGCCTTATCCTTAAGCGCCTACGTATCCGTTTCTGACGGAATCAAACCCGCGTCGTAGTTCGGCAACTGCTGACACATGCCCAAAGTTTATCATCTGCTGGCGTATGTCCAAAACTCATCATCTCCGACATTTGCCCAAAATTTATCATCTCACGGCACTTGTCCGAATGGGACGGACTTTCCAAGGAGGTTGCCGCCGCTTTCATCATTTGCTTTCAGCTACGGAATTCTTCCATCTCATACTCTTGTATTTAATTGAATTCTTGGTGGATATCATCCTCTACATCTTGATAATGGTCTCGAAGCCAACGGCCGAGCCCCTGATTTTGTAATGGCTCTAAAGTCGAAGACTTTAGAGCCCCCAGTTGAAGCATATCCTGCTATATTTGAAACATATAAAATGTACAAGCAAATAATCATCACATAAGCACATTTGGATCATCGATCTGGAAATTGGATCATTTGAAAGATTGGGTCATCGACCCGAAAATTGAATTTGAAAATTTTGAATAATTGGGTCATCGACCCGAATTTTGAATTTGTCCTCACTTAGAATGTTGGGCCATCGACCCTAAATTTGAATTTGAAAGACTGGGTCATCGACCCGAAATTTGAACATGTTGAAAATTTTGAATAATTGGGCTATCGACCCAAATTTTGAATTTGAAATGAAACACTTGGATGCTGGGTCGTCGACCCAAAAAGTTTTTGAAATTTCGGAATTCTGAAATCTTTGGCATTTTGAAATCGAACCTTGACGGGTGAGCACGAAATACGACTCAGACACTCTGTATGACCCGTAAACAACGTGGGCGTAGCCCGCTACCGTAAAACAAAAAAAGAAAATAAAACCCTAAGTGTGCCCGGGTTTTAATTCGATTATTGATTTGTTGGGGGTAGAAGTGTAAATTGGCCAATCCGGCGCACCAAAAGATGGCAAATGGGAATCAGAAGGTCGTCGAACTTGGGACGAAGATATCGTATGGCATGGGCGTGCTCCCGAGGGCACATGGGAATCAAGATCACTTGGCATTGACAAGGAGGATTAAACTCACAGAGCAACAACGTTGGCTTCGCCTAGACACTAAACACAGACTGATTTTATGAGAACAGTTGGACATCACACATCACTCTTGTTGGGAACATTCTGCCACTCTTCTCCTCGCCTCCTTTCTTTTCAGCGAGTATTCATCATTTCTTGCCACCGCCTTCTTTCTTTTCAGCGGGCTTTTACTATTTTTTCTTCCACGCCTTCTTTCTTTTCAGCGGGTTTTTCATATTTTCTGTTCCCAACACAAACTCACATCTATATGACTCAGCATCTTTGCCTAAACCGTTAGAAAAGCTCATTCTGAGACTTGATACTATTCATCCGAACCTATATCCTTATCCTAGCCTACATCGAGTACTAAGACCAACTCAAACACAGGTGGCTTCATTTGGACTTGATTAAGACCCGTAAGAAACCGACAAGATGACAACTTGGTTGATGAGTGGATTGAATCCCTTATTCTGAAGGACTGCCTACGTATTCGCGTGGAGCGAAATCAAATCCGACGTAGTTCGATCAAAGTGCATAAACTTGGCATATTGATTGTGTGTACACACTCGAAGGTTTCACCTAAAGTATCATGTCGTATCCCATTCTAGCCTGTAAGGTACTGTTAAATCCCGTGTCTAGGGTTGGTACAAAAGGTTGTGGTTCTTTGGGATGTGGAGCTTGGAAACAAAAGGCTTGAATAGTGGACCGTCATTCTTGAAGGTTCATTTTCTGGTGCTAAGGCCAATGGGTTATGGCTTACATCGTGGTTGGAAAAGGTGTCTCGGGTTTGATGAAACCCGAGTACAAATGGGTTGGAAAACAATGTGGGTTCAAATCTCCATATCTGGTCCCTAAAGGCTGGGTGTAACAACACAAGCGGAATGATTCTCAAAATTCCCGACTATTCCCTCGTAAATGCCTCGGGACGGACTTAGAGGGTAAAGAGGTTACTACTTAAGCTTTTGGGCTTCGCCCATTGAACTTCAACTATGGGTACTTGACTCGACTTCTGTAACTTCGACATTCAACCAAAAACCTTTTGCAATAACTTCAGCATCTTTTTTTTTCTTTTTTTCTTTTTCTTTCATCTTTTTTCATTTTTCTTTTTTTTCTTTTTTTTTTCATTTTTCCAATTTTTCTCTTCTTCTCATTTTTTCATTCTTTTTCACCTTTTTTTTCTCTCTTTGAAAATGATCTTCTATTCATTCTCTCAGTCATAAATGGATACACCTTGAAAACTGGGCTTCGCCAACTAATTTGGGTAAGAACTAACAATTCCTTGTTAGAACGGGTTGGTTTCTTCTCTCTTAGAGATGGGATGATTTTGTTGGGGAAAAGGCTTGCCTTCCATCATCGATAGGGGAAACAAGGAGCTAGTCCGGGTTTGTCATAGAATCATCTAAAAGCTTGTCACAAACATTGGTTCAGATGGAGGTTTTCTACCACCAGACATGGAATAGGTAAAAGAATCAAACACGGGATCCTAATGTACCTTAAATTTTGAAACAGGACATATTTCTACCCCAGGGATTCCTTTGAGTGTGTTGTGCATTTTATCATGTTTCGGAATGATTGAGGATTGGAAACAAGACATATTGGGAAACGAAAGCGCAACCTTTTATTGGAATGGCAAAAAGCTTAACAGACTCGAAAGAACGATTCCTAGGACACACCCTAGGTCATCGCGGGACAAACGACTCAACTTCAAGAAAGGAAAGTCCTAGACTCGACTCGACTAAGAAAAGAAAACAGATCCCGACTCATAATTTTTCAAATCTGGTCTTGAGCTTTCCCTTGTTCAAATTTGTCACCTTAGATGCTCGACTCTTGTCCTTGATCTCTTTGATGGTCGGCCTCCATCCCGAGGTAGTCCCTCGAGGATCTACGCCACGATGAAGGTTGGTGAATCGAATTGTCTTTTATTAACTTCGTTAATAAGAGGAGTACATTCTAGAGCAAGACTCCCGACTTGAATTTCATTCTTCGGGTTTGGCAAGAATTCGAGCAATCCAAAAATATTTTCCCGATAAACACCCCTTTCAAGTGACATGGGCGGATAAGATGGGAATAATCGACATTGTCTTCGACGGAAACAAAGTTGGCGTGATCGCCAAATGGATTGGTGATGTTATTGGGTTTTATGGCCGGGATTGGGAGCGTTCCGTTCTCAATCATGTCTTGAATTTCGTGTTTCGATCGATAACACCTTTCGAGTATCATGGCCTTTCCCTTGATGAAAGGCACTGAGAGGCATTCGGTTTATACCATTTACCTTGTTGATCAGCGGGAGGGTCCGGAGTTGGACCAATAGGCTTCAGCTTTCCTTGGGCTATGAGCCTTTGGAGAGCGTATGTATAAGTGCATCCGATATCGGTGAATGCCCTAGGTGTTTGGCGTTGCGACTTCTTCGATTGCCCTTCTAAGAGATTGATGGCTTCATCAATATGGGTCGTTGCTGGGGCCTTGGCCTTAGACGATGAGGCCCCTTGGTACCCTTTCGGCTTTTCAGCCTCTGCCCTTATGACATCATCTTCTACCTTTATCCCGATTCTTATCAATTCTTTGAAAGAGCCAAAATTCTGGTATTTCAGAGCATTACGGTAAACAGGTCGTAGATTCTTTACGAACTTATCTACCATTTCAACTTCGTCGGGCTTCTTAGCTAGTTTTACGCTTTCAGCGCGCCATCTTGCGAGGAATTCAGTAAAGCCCTCTTTCTCCTTTTGTGTCATAACCTCCAAGGTTCTTATGTTGGTTTGAATCTCAACATTGTCCGCATAGTGCTTGAGTAACTCCACCGTAATATCTTCGAAAGTGGGGAAGTTCTTAAGGTCAAGATTGTAGAACCAAGCCTTTGGGTGTTCTCCCAGAGATTGGGCGAAAATTTCAGAGAGCATATCAGCAGGTACTCCCTTCAGTGCCAAGTACCCTTTATAGGCCTTAACATGGTGGATGGATCTTGGTGCCCTTGAACTTTGGGATGTCGTGAGTACCATGTTCGTGGGAAACTTGTCTGAATCGGGGCATAGGCCCTAGCATTCTCATAGTGAATGTTCTTCCCCGGGGAGAGCTTCAAACGGTCCTCGATGAACTTGAACCGTTTCTCTAAATCGTCGAGGTGGAGTAGATGAAGAGGAATCTTCAACCAACTTAGACTCGATCACATCCATTCGGGTCATCATGAGGTTCACGGCCTCCGTGAGCTTGTTGATAGCATCTTCCATTGCTTGACGTCGGGTTTTTGGCGGCCTTTCTACAAGAAAACCCCGAACCGAGTCAATATTTAAAGTAAAAGTCCCTGCACACTTAAGGACACGACCCTAACTTGACTTGAACAAAGACTCGACTTGAGATTGACTAACCAAAGGTTCAACTCACGGTTTGACTTAGACATCGGTTCATTTTAGACTCGACAAAACGACATGACTCAAACTGTCATAACTCGATTCTAAACTGGACTCGGTGTGACTAAACCCGTGATTGGGCTAACATAGCCCAGGGTTCGAGTGAAACGTCCATAAGGCCTAGCTTGGACGTTTTTTTTTTATGGACTATGCTAGACCAAAAGGTCGACCAACATGACTCAAAGCCCAAGAGGTGAGTTTGGGTGACCCAACAAGGTCGTGTTCTAGACTCTTGAAACAAACCCGGCCTAACACGGCCATGACCCGGACACGACTCGACGCATTTCATGCTTGGTTGAGGTTCGAGAAACATTTTGGATTGATTTTGAAAACGAATGATCGATTTGAAAAAGAGATTTGAAATGGGCAGCATGCCGGCTATAAAAGCTTGTTTTGGGCCGAAAATCCTAGTCCTATTTGGGCAGCATTCCGCGTTTTTAAAACCATGTTATTTTGAAAGTAAGTTGTTCAAAAGTTCGGTTTTGAAAGGGACATGGGAATTTTCGAAAAACAAGACTCGGGAAAACACATTGCACATTGTCATTCTCATGTTATAAGGATGTATGCTCCTAGACATCTCTAGGTCTCGGCAAGTCTTCTATAAGAAGGTCTATGCCCTCCATCCTTTTGCGGTCTAATAGAGCGAGGTGTCTTAAGGTAAAGTACCTAGAAGATCGTCCCCACCCTCAAGAACCACGCGAGGCGAAGTGGAAGCGAGCAATGTGCGGCTTTCCGGCATAGTGGGACGTCGCCCCCACGCATCACGAAGAAACACTGGGACGGCCCGGGCAAGTCCTTAAGGGTTTATGCATGAATCGTAGCACTATGAGTAATGTTTTACTTTCCAACACTTTCTTTTCAAGTTTCACCTCGGAGGAAAAGACCCTAGAAACACAGTGTAACTAGTCCTCTTTTCCCAAAAGAGTCGCCAAATCTGTGGACAAGGCCCTCGGGAACTGCGTCCGCGGGATCCACACTAGGCATAATCGACTCGAGGTTCTTTCGAATCGAATTAAGACAAATTAGAGTCGCCACCAAGTTTTTTGGGAACTTGGAACCGTTCAAGTCAACTTTACACCTTTCATCGAAAAGCATAAAGCCAATCGACTACGAGTGATTAAATATAAAGACTTGTACCCTATATCACTCGATTAGAATGACTCTCGTAATCCAATGGTATTTAGACGGATCCACAAACCATAGATCTTGAGTAAGGGGTGAGGGTACGTGTTGGGAAGCCCATAAGGACACCCAACCCCGCCCGTCGATAACGGCCTCTACTAAGTCAAGTGTCGGATTTCAAACAAGGTCATAGCTACTACGATGTATGATATGCAAACGTTGTTTTAACCCTATCATGTGACAACAATTTCTATGTCGTTTTAGATGCAACTAAACTAACTTTGTCAAAGTTGTAATTTAGCATGTGGGTTGATTAATCTAGCAACATTCAAAGCAAACAAACAAGGCTTAAAGGGGAATGGGGGAGCCGTTGGGATCTACCTATTACAAACCAGGCATTTCATGCCGACACAACGATAAACAAATTACAACTCGATCTAATTACAATTGCTACATACAACTCAAAACACGACACAAAACACACGGCCATTGGGCCTTGAAAACCGTGCAAATGAGGGTGGCCCACGGCTCACATGACCCACGGTCCTTGGGTCACTCCTCGTAATGCGTGCTCGCGCTTAATCCCATCGAATTAGACATAAGGCTACGCACCAAAGCATGCATTAGCATAAACCGGGCCATGTTGCTTTAAACAACATGCGGTTTACTACGCTCCTACAAGCATTGGGGGACAACCGTCTAATCAAACAAGACCAAGGTTTTTGAAGAGGTTTTGACTCAAAAAAAGAAAGCTAACTTGAAAAAAAATACAACTCGATAACAAACGATAATTACAAACAATGAAACAACGAGGAAATAAACGGTATAAAAACAAAACGAGAAAGGTAAATAAAACGGCCACCCCACGGCCCAAACCAACGGCCACCCTCACGGCCAAGACAAGGCCAACCTAGTTCCTAAGTTAGATTCATTGATTAGATCGAGTGATTGCGAAAAGGGATAAGAAACAAGTTAGAAAACGAGTAGAAAAACGATGTTGATTGATTGTCGCACGAGGGTACATTCACACGGCCTAAAGGGTCTAATTAGGTCAAATTCGCTAATTAATTTAACTCATCGAGTGTCAATAAGAAGGTGCTAATCACGCACTCTTATACTAGCGAGAAATTAGGTGAAAGAGAGAGATGCATTCAATTATTTACAGAATCGTCGATTGATTTTATAACTTACGTCGAAGCCACCTATCGTGTCTAATTAGGTTATTAAAATAAATTAAAGTCATCTAAATACGTCATAGGTTAACAATCAGAGGTTAAACTAACATGCAACGGGTCCTAGGGTATGTCGATTTGGCCGAAACAACAAGGAGGTCAAAAGCGAAAAGCGAAGTTAGATAACTGTTTTATTTATGCCCTACCTTGAACACGAGGATATGTAAATGAGACGGGGGTGTACGACCGACTGATGTAGCGGTTTCTTTTCCCATCTCAAGTCAACGCGGGTGTTCATAGTGGTACTTTAACTCATACTCGGACTAACTAGTTTCATAGTTAATTAAAAACAATCGATAAACAAGCGAAAAAACAAACAAAAAAAGGACAATAAAAAAGGCATAAAAAACGAAATGAAAAGAGAAAAGAGAAGGGGATTTGATGCACCCTCAACCTACATGTATCGTTGACACCGTCTTGGGTCGTAATCGATGGTAGATTTTATCTCGAGAGGCCGTCGTCGACGAAGAACAAAGCAAACACGGGTTTTGGAAAGTTTCTGGACAGCGATTTTAAAACAGTGATATCTCCCTCGTTTCACGACGAAAATTCGATCCGAAAGATGTTTTGAAAACTAGAAAGAGAGGAGAACAATGATCTTAAAGCAACCCCTGCTCGTTTTGGGTTAATGGGCACGAAAAACGAGCACAAACAGAACTGGACAGACAAGAAGAAACCGCGAAAACAGAGTGTTATTTCACTCTGTTTTTCGAGGGATCTCGTGTACTCTCAAGGGCAATTTGGCTCGTAAATATTTGTCTAATGTGTAGATGGATGTTATGTGGTTAATTAGGAACAAGAAACTCGAATTTTTATGGAGTTTTGATGGAGGAACGAAAGGGTTTTCGAAGAGGACACACAAACAGTTTCAGTTTGTGTGTCGGTTTTGTTTAGGGTTTTTGAAGGATGTTTAGGGTTTGTTTCTGAGGTTTAAAGCTTGTATGTGATGCTTGGATGTATGGAGGACTTAGAGGAATGAATGTATGGTGAAGGGGTGGTATTTATAAGGAGTTAAAATAGGTTAAAAGAGAGGGGAGGCAAATCGGGCTAGCTGAACATAGCTGCTGTCCAGCAGCTTTGAGGGGGGTTTCTAGGGTTCGTTTTTGGGGGATTTCTTGGTGATCAAGCTAGGATAATATGGGTAGGATACTAGGGTATGGGTTAGGGTTAATGGGTATGGGTCTTGGTAGTGTTTGGAGCGGGTTTGGGCTCGCGAATTGGCTGCCAAAACAGAGGGGGGTTCGGTCTATGCGGGCTGCTTGTGGCCTGTTTGGGACGAGGATTTGGGCTGCTTGTGAGGGGGTTCGAACATGGGTTGATGGGTATTGGTATAGGTGGGTTAGCATACTCGAGATTCGTGCCAATTCGCAAAGGAAACGGGCTTAAAAACCGAGCTAAAAACGAGCTCAAAACACACGGTTAAAAACGAGTTCTTCGCTTTTAAAATCGATTTTTCAAATCAATTAATAAATTGAAATAAATGACTTTTCAAATCAAATATACTCATAAAATGATTTTTCAAATCAAATATTTATTTTATTTTCAATAAAATAAACCTGGAAAAATAAATTCAAAATAAAACTTTAATTTAAATATCATTTAAATTAAATGGATAATGAATTCACTTAAAAAACACATTAATTTTAAATATCATTTAAAATAACAAAATGAACTTACTAAAAACATTAATTTAAATATCATTTAAATTAACAGAATGAATTCACTAAAAAACATTAAATTAAATATCATTTAAAATAATGAAATGAATTCCCTTTAAAAAAACATTAATTTAAATATCATTTAAATTAATAAAATACTTCATCGACGACGCCCATTCTACCTCGTAAAACGAGCTCCAAATAATGACAATGACAACTAAAGAATACATGTGTCCTATCATCATCGGGTGTTTGTCGGGTTCTCTATAAATTCCAATATCGACGGATACGGGTATCTACAAATTGAAACAAAAAATTTTGAGTATTCTGGAACACCAAAATGTCAGAAACATTGCCCAAAATTCGGATAAATTGTTTATGAAGAAAAAGATCGATATTTATCGGTTTTTAACCACTAAAACCAATAAACATCAAAACAAGGCGAAAACACATTTTAAATTTCACTTTTAACTTTTAAAATATATTTTTAAATGTACATAAATTTATCAAGGGCAGGAACAAATGTTTCCAGTATATGATTAATTTATTTCACTTTTATCGACTTTTATCTCATAAAATCAATAAACATGCAAAACTTCAAACCAACCTTCGAAATTTTACATACAATCTGTAGAAAATATGTATGCAACAACATAATAATTTCATGACCCAAATCAACTTTTAACTATTTTTAGTTAACTCTTAACCAAAATACGGCATTTTTGACTCGGTTTTCTACCAAAAATCATTAAAAATAGCAAAATAACTTCAAAAATCACCAAATATTACCATAAACCTTTTGAGATCAGTAGGTATGCATGTCCAAAAACTTTTGTGCTAAAACCTCTTTTAACACCATTTTTTATTTTTCCAAATTATCTCATAATTTGTTTAATATGCTTAAAATCAACATGCAAATTACAAGCCTAAGCTCTGATACCACTTGAAAGATCAAAGATCCTAATTAGACTCTCTAATTAAAATTCAAATTATCTCATAATTTGTTTAGTTGATCTATGTAACATGCATGCAATATAAAAGCATCTTATACAATTAATTAGTTTTCGTGTTGGGGTTCGTTCCTTTAGGTGTGACCGAAAGGGATCAGCTGAACACCGTCGTCTCACGACAGTAACATCAAACCCTAGTTGGCCAACCGTTACCGATATATGTTGATCAGCTACCTAGTCTTGCCAATGAATATCCCATGCATATTCCTTAATGAGATTTAATAATATTATCACGCACTATTGTGGAGGACAAAACTCCAACAAAAAGAAGAAAAGCAAAAAGACATACCTGTAGAAGACGGGTTGATCCAGTATAAGCAAGGTTCGGGTTGGCCATTCGAGCATCTAACCCAGCAATGTTTTCAGCAAGGATGAGCCAAGTCGGGCTCCTACGTTGCTCCATTTGTTCAATAATCCGAATGAACTTCGCTTTACCGTAACAAGTTGGTACCTCAATATGCCCTTTAAAGGCATAAAGATAAAGCATAATCAATCCAAAAGCCCTACGACAGAACACCGCAAGAATCAATGGGTCATCAGCACGACCAAACTTCTGAGCAATAGTGAGTAAGTTTACTCGTTTCCCATCAACGAAGGCACGTGCCTCATTGAAACAAAATTGTTTCAATATTGTTTCATTTTGATTCATTTCAAGGCCAAAAGAAACAGTCCAAGGAATGGTTAACAATTGAAAGTGTTTCATCGCTTTTTGAAGTATTATTCCAGCAGGCCTGACTTCCAATCTCTATATCTCAAGTTCTAACGGTTCAATTCATATGATTCCTATGCCATTGGAAAGCTTAAGGTCTTATCTAAATCAGGGATTTTGAATTACCATCATTGCTATTTTATATCTTGAGTTATGGTCGATGCAAACAGACTGCGCATTACTGGACAACCCATGACCTACGTGCACTAACAGTTCAATAACTCAAGATTTACTCAACATATAAGATTGATTCTTTTTGGAGGTGAAATATAACTCCATTAGCTTTCAAATGACCTATCATGTGCCCTGATATTCATCCTGAGCTAAGAGATATGGCTCTTACAAGATGCGACTGAGTTCCTGAGATGTTCTACAACCCGGTTTTGGCTCGTCTTCTGTTTTGGGGTCAAACTCAAAATCCGTCTAGGAAAGCATTGTAATTTTTGTCATGTCTCAACTCTATAATGAATTTTGAGACTTTTTGTGTAGGGACTTTTATTTAAATAAGGATCCAAGCTGAGATGAATTCGCAAGACAAAACCGAGTAACGAGTTTATCGGTTTTCAACAATCGAGCTTAGTTTGCTTCCAATCGGTCCCATCTTTTTATTAATCAAATGAAGACCATCCTAGGACGAATTCCAGCTGCTTGGACCGACCAAAACAGTCCTAGGAGGCTGTTTTCTTTATTTTGAAGAATGAGCTCAAATGTCGCTTTTAAGGAAGGTCCAAAGTGTCACCATCATTCTTACAATTGTGTAAGAGCTTTGGGGGCTGCTCTCAAGGGGCTATATCAGCTGAATATTTAACTATGTAAGCCTCCAATTGTGTGTTCCTAGGTTAGCTCTTATGTCCCTTTTGTTGTAAGACATTGAGAAGACCATTTGGCTTGTTCTTGTTGGGGTGAGGCTCACTACGCTAGGAGGAGATTTCAAAGCAACTTTTTCTTGTTTTCTTGCTTGTTTAATGTTAGCCATTAGATGTAATTTGGATGGTTAAGATTAGAAGGACTTGGGCTATAAATAAACCAAGTTCCCAAGTGTAATATTCAGATTTGCTTAAGTTATAAACCAAGTAAGAAACACGAGTTTTCTTCATTAAAATCTCTTCTTTGCTTTGTGCTTGAAGAGCTCCTTTGCTGTGTGCTTGGAGTTTGGTAGTTTACTTGCTTGTGTGCTTTAAACTATCGAGTCTATACCTATTGCTTTGTGTTCGGGTCTAGACATATCCCATTCGTCCCTCAAGGACACGCCTAATCCAAGGGTTTGTTCAATGCAAACTTAGGCTCATTTCTTTAGTTTTTCCACTTAAATTATCAAATTAGAGGTTTCACTTCACTCATCACGTGACAAACCAAGGAAATCACAATAGTTGTTAGCTCATCCCCCCTGAAAATCGGGAATAACGGGAGTCAACTCAATCTTCCAACCTCCTAGAATGGCAATTCTTTTGGAAAGGGACAAATCTATCCCTGTGGAAAAGCAAAACCATGATGGGTAGGGTCCCAAAATTTTAAGCATTCATCAAGAAAGACAGTTTCGGGCAAGACCTGCCTTAACGGGACTAATTGTTTCAACTCCGTATCAACAAGTATTTGAGAATCCAATCCTTTGAAATCAGAAGCCCAAGATGACATGATCTTTCGAAGAGAATTCATGCTTAGCAAAAGTTTTTGTGAATAAAAGAAGAGAAGTTATGATTTACCTCCTATCATGATCTCCGTATATAGGAAAAATAAGGAGAGAGTACTAAGGATTTTAGTAAAGTCCTTGCTTGCCACACAAGCTGTTCGGCCGAAGCCTTGGGGCGCGGGCCTCCGGGTTTTCCTTACATCTCTTTATCGCTTGTTGCACCAAAGTTCGTTATTAGGGGCTTTACTTATGTTTCGCGGGCTAGAACGGCCAATCTACATTTTTTATCCCCAGCGAGTCCATATTCAAATTAAAAAACCCATATACACTTACGGTTTTTTTTATGTTTTACGGGTCGATCCTCCGAGTCAGAAACTCGAAACATGTTTTCTCATCGTTTTCCAATGAAATTCCAAATGTCCCGGGTGAAGCCCATCTTCAAAATGAAACTCCGGCTCCGGGCAAATCCCATTTTCAAACGTATGTTCCGGGCAAAGCCTATTCTCAAAGCAAAATATTCCGGGCAAAGCCCATTTTCAATAATATGTTCCGGGTGAAGCCCATTTTCAAAAATGATGTAATCCCGGGCGACATCTCTCTCCACGTGCAAACCGGGTCAGAAGCCCAATGTTTTAGTTCGGGCCTTGAGCCCCGCCATGTTTGAGCTATGATTTCCAAAAGTTCGGGATATCATTATATGATTTCTGTTATGATATATGTCCAAGTTTAAGCAGGTACGCTTCAGTTAAGCACCCTAAAGTAAGAAACTTTAGACCCAATGCAACTGTGGGCTCTGTACGCTTTCCAAGCTCCAGAGACCACCACAATGATGTACGGAGAAGTATCCACCAAGTGAAGGTAATCTGTGTCGGGTTACTAAGACGAAAATATTCCCCAGCGGAATACAACCAATGATATTACAACAATACTGCTCGAAGTTGGGCACCAAGAATTACAGCTCAAGTGAGCTACGATCATGAAAACTGTTAACTCTAGTGGGTGACAGTATGGGAGAAGTATCCCCAAAGTATGACGGCAACCTCCTTTCGGAAAGCTCCATTTTGGGTATAGTTAGCGGAACGCATACCAGCAGCATTTGGGTATAGTTAGCGAAACGCATACCAACAACATTCGGGTATAGTTGGCGGAACGCATACCAGCAGTATTTGGGTATAGTTAGCAGAATACATACTAGCAGTATTTGAGTCGAGACAGCAGAATTCCAAAACCAATGTTTGCCGAACTACGATGCGGGTTTGATTCCATCACAACGGATATGTAGGCGCCTAAGGATAAGGCTTAATCCACCATATACGCAAGTTTACGGGTCGACGACCAATGATGATGATTTAACGCAACAGAAGTAAGAAGCAATCTCTAGCAAAGTTTCAAGTATGATCTCTTCTTATGGCTGGCGAGCTTACATATGCTAGTCTAATGGACTCTAAACGACCCGCGGAATACTCAGGTCGAGAGGGACTTAGGGTATACTTTGACTTTCGCCTTGTCCAAGCCTCACTCAAAGTGGGGGCTCTGTAGATACCCATATCTGTCGATATTGGAATTTACAGAAATCCCGACAAAACACCCGATGATAATAGGACACATATCTACTTACACCGCTCGTTAGCGGATTTTGTTTAGTGACGCACAAGACAAGCGTTATTTCACGGTTTTATAATTTAAATGAAATTTAAATTATTTTGAAATAAAAGAAATTTATTTCATCGATTTTCATATTTTTAAGTTTATTTAAAATTTAAGCTTTTATAATTTATTTGAAAAAAAAATTATCGTTCAAAGTTTTTATTTTAATGAGATTGTGACGGTTTTTCGTGTTTTTATCGCTTTATTTAATTTGAAAAATTAGATTTTAAAAGCAGTTTTTAACACGATTTTGAGAGCTCGAAACCCTAAGCAAATCACCATCAATCTCACATAAGAAAGCTGCCCTAATCCCCTATCATACCCAGAAACAAAGCATAAGGTTCATACAAAGGATTAGATTAACATTAGAGCATCGATTTGCTCTCTTGTTCGTGTCTTCCCGCGTTTTGGACAGCCAGTGTTCTCGTCCTTTTATCTTTGTTTTAAATTCATTTTCACTTTTATTTCTTGCTAAAGTTTGAATCTTTGTCATTCAAGGATTCCAGAACATCTTTAGGATTTAAATTTGAGTAAGAAAAGAAGTCACAATCGCCGTTTGAAAATCGTTGTACGAAGTACAACATAAATCGCGTTTTTAGAACTCGTGTGTACAACACCTGTTTTTGTTCGTTTTTAATCATTTCAAAATGTTTTTTACTTCTTTTTATTGCTAAAGTTCGAATCTTTGGAGTCTAAGGATTCCATAACATCTTTCGGATTCAGATTTAAGTAAGAAACGAAGTCACAATCTTCGTTTGAAAATCGCTGCATGAAGTGCCTTTTTACGCGAGAAAGTTGGTTTATTTTTTGAAATTGTTTTCGTTAATTTGTTTCAAAGTTTGTTTTACAATCGTCGAAGACGCGCCTTCTAAGCAAAGCTTGCTATGGGATCCCAAGTGGTGTCAAAGTCTACATGTAAGTTGAGGGTGCACAAAATCCCGTCTCTCCTTCTTCCTTTCACTCGTGTGGTACACGGCCATGTGGCCTTTCTATTTCGTTTTTTATCGTGTTTTAATTATCGTTTCATTAGTTAATGTTACATAGTTATGATGTCGATGATGGATTAATTGCTGTTTAGAATAGATAGTATGTTAATCATATGCTTAGTTTTTCATTATGACGATAACATGTTTAGTTAGAATAATTAACATGTTTAATGAAATAGTTTGCAATTGTATGACGATAACATTTTTTAAATCAATTAAAATGAAATTTTAATTAGTTTAATTCGTTTTCACATATTTAATATTTTAATTACGAAGTAATTAGTTGATTCACATGTTTAATGTCTTGATTTAATCTTAATTATGAAATAATTAGATTAAATCACATGTTTTAATTGATTATGGTGCATGTATGTTATTTGTATCGTTTATCAATTGTTAAATCTTAAACTTGACCAATTAGTATGTAGAATGCATGTTAAATGAATTAGACATTCATAGGTCATACAAAACCCGACATAAGATTTTAAATGAACTTCTTTAAAGAATTTAATGAATTCATCTTTTCTATGACGATTTCTCGCTAGTTGAATTGCGCATGCTTAGCATGCGATTCATTGCATTCGATGACTAGAATAGTCAACGTTGACCATTCTTAGGCCATGTGATGCCTCGACCTTCGTGCCATTTTTGGTTCGGTTTTTGGTTTTATTTAATTATTACGGTTTTATTTCAATTGTTATTGTAATTTAAATCGTTGTAATTATTGTAATTCATTTCAAGCAATGTAATTTGTACTTTAAAATATGAGTCTAGTTAGTCTTTTATTTTGAGTCAAAATGTTTTACAAAACCTTTGCTTTAATTGATTAAATTGAAGTATTTAATCAAGTAAATCGAAGTGAGTGCGCAAAACAATGATAAGACTAAGAACGAAGTCCTATATGAGCCGTAGCCACATCATTAGCACGGTTTTTGAGGCGCCTAGATAGGCGTGCCAAAAGTGAGTCAAGTGTCATGTTTAGGAATTGTATTTAGATCGAGTTATATCTTTAATTCAATTGTTTGCAAATCGAGTCGACGAGAATCGTCTGGGTTGTAATAGTTAGTTCCCCAATGGCTCCCTCATTCCCATCTAAGCCATGTTTGTGAATGCTTGTTAGTATAGTTCAAATCAATCTCACATGCTAAATCACTTGGACAAAGTAGATTAGATGCATTAAACGATTAGAAACCAACCTCACATGTTAGGATCAAAATAGTGTTTTGCATTCTTCTACAACTAATCGTAGTCTTTTCCAATTAGCCATGTAGTCCTTAGTAGAGGCCGTTATTGCAACGGGCGGGGGTGGGTGTTTTATTAACGAATTTTTCATCACGTACTTACGACAACGAACTCAAATCTCATTTATGGTTCCTAAATTTCCTTAAATTTGGTGGCGACTCCAAACGATTTTCAAACCCGTGGATATCCGAATCCCCACATCCAAAACAATACATCCCACCATCTTTTCTATACACGATGACATCTCCTTGGCCTTTTTCTACTTGGGGATTTGACATCATCGGGAAGATCTCTCCAGCGGGAACGGGTGGTCATTGTTTCATTTTGTTAGCCATCGATTACTTCACGAAATGGGTAGACGCAACATCCTATACCGCTCTAACATCCAAACATGTGGCTAAGTTCATACAAACCAATATCGTATGTCGATATGGGTGCCCACATGAGATAATCAGCGATAACAGGTCCCATTTCCAAGCTGAAAGCATCATCACTCTTCGCCCTATCGACCTCAGACAAATCGTGTGGTAGAGGCAGCAAACAAAAATGTCGTCATGATCCTCAAGAAAATGATCGACAACTATCGAGATTGGCCTAGCAAGATTCCCGTCGCATTATGGGGATATCGAACCTCAGTCAAGACGCCCACTGGGCTACTCCTTTCTATCTAACATATGGCATGGAAGTCGTACAACCAGTAGAGTTAGAGATCCCGTCTCTACGCATTCTAATCGAAAGCCAAATCCCGGAAGCAGAATGGAATAGGGATAGGTATAAAGAACTCGTCCTCTTGGACGAATGAAGATTACGTGCCTTTTATAATGTCTAGACATATCAAGCACGGATTAGGAGAGCCTTCAACAAGAGATTCAAAACCCGAAACATTAAAGAGGGAGATCTAGTGCTTAAATCTATCCGACCTGTTCTACCAGTTGACCCAAGGGGAAAATTCAAGCCTAATTGGATCGGGCCTTATCTAGTCAAATCTGTAGTCTGAGGAGGTGCGGTTAGAATTAATGACTTAGACGGAATGAGTTTTCAAATCCGACTGATCCAGATCAACTCAAGCAATATTACCCTTAGAATAGACCTCAAAAATGCGCCACGCGGGATCCACGTGCCTCTCTTGCGATACGTAATACCAGGCCAGCCTCGAAATGCATGTCACCTCGCTCTTGCGTTTTGACATTTATTTTTTGTTTTATCCTCAATATCATCGAATAACTTAATTGCATCCTTAAAGAGTAAGTAAAGCACCATGCTTATTCCCTATCTTCATTACGAGCTCTTGCTTCGAACATTTATTCCTTTACATTTTCTATTTCGAACTACGTTCTGGGTTTAATTTCATTTTCAATGAATACATAGGTAATCCTTCACAAGATACAACCCAATTTATTTATCAAAATGTAAATAGAAGGACATTCGCTTTGGCACTTGGAATTCGAAGGAATAAATAAAGGGAATTGGTTTTAAGTTCCTAACTAAAAACATCCAGTTTATTCATCTATTAATAGTACGCCAAATAATACATCCAATAAAAAATGCTGAAATAAATGATAGGCTAAGATTCTAAAAATCATGTCGTTTATTACAACAATAATAAATAATAAGTACTAATAAAGACTTAGGCTATTCCTATTCTTCCATCTTCCCCTTGCCTTTGTCATTTTTATCATACTTCTTGTCTCGGCCTCGAGTGGGACGCTCTTGCATTATCTCTAACCTAATCACCAATGCTCTTTCTCGAGGCCTAGTCTTTCCATTTCGATCCATAACCATCTTCTCAACAGGAGCATTCCTTGGCTTCTTCTTCGGGCAGACGACTCAGAATCCAGCTTCTTCTTCGGTCAAATATTTCTGGTTCTCTTTGGACACTTCACGGATCTTGTAGTCAATCGGCTCATGCTTTCTTAGCTTCTCGTGCTCCTCCGAGGTGTTAGCCTTGTCCCACTACAAGTAAGAATCCGAAACCCACAACGAACCAATTGGGACATCTATAAACCACATGTTCCTTTGGGCCCAACGCAATGCCCATTTGTAGCAGGACTCAGATCGAGGTGTGCGCCAGTGCGGTCTGTGGAACGGTGTCAAGCTTTAGAATTTTTTGCATCATGCCCACTTGCCTCATCAATCTGTCCGGGAATATGTTGACCATGGACTCCAAGCCTGGGATGCGAATAGATCGAGTAGGATCAAGGGATGATACTCCTGTCAATGATCTGAGATGCCACCAAGGGACGATTCATCTAATCAAAGGACCTCCTTTGTTCTTTAGATTGTTCTCCTAGAAGTTGCAAACTCGAGTAAAGTTTACCATGTATAGCCTTGTCCTCATTACGATCGATTGTGATCGATATCCAAGAACGTTAACTTGGGGCTCGATTAATCGCAGCCTCTCCATCAGCCAAATCTGCAAAAAGGGGACAAGTATTAATGCCCCTCCATCTCACATGTTCACGTCCAAAAAAAAGAAAAAAAAAACGAAAAAGAACGAAAAAAAGAAGACGGGAGCATTTTACCTATAAAATGATAGGACTTCCTAGATACGGAAGCTCACGGTTCGCCTTTCGGTTATACAACCCTAAGATGGTCTCTCCTAATACAAAGCAAGTTGGGCTCTTGCGTAGTTCCATTTGCTCGATAATACTCAAGAATCGCGGGACACCTCTCATTTCCGCATTAACATGGCCCTTTAAGACAAAGCAGTGAAGAAGGCAAAATCCAAAGGCTTTGCGCCTCGTAGCATAGGAAATGGAAGGGTCTTCCCTATCTATGAAACGGTCTACAAAGTCAAACATTCGTACATCCTTGGAGGTTACAAGTCGATCCACCTCAGCTTTGGTCAGTCCTAGAAGGTCCCTAAATTTAATTTTATATCCTTGGGAGCTAGATGGTAAGGCCGGGAGATTTTCTATATACCACCCTCCATTCGCTGCAAATTCTTCGGGAAAAGGACAAATTTCACCTCCGGGAAAGGCAAATACGAGATAATCCGGGTTCCAATATTCAAGACAAGCATCAAGAAACGATCTTACCACTTTTACTTGCTTAAAACTGATGATCGATCCGAAAATACCCATGTCATGCTTCTCCGTGTTCGAAAACTCATTTGTCCATTCTTTGCGTCGCGATTCAAAAGCATCCATTTTTTTGAAAGTATTTTTTTGAGAGAAATTATATATATTTGATGAGCTACAGAGTAATAGAAGTGAGAATTGTGAGAATATAAGCTAACCCGAGGCCTCTATTTATACTATTCGGCCTTTCCTAAATCTGCTTAGGAAGAGACCAACTCAGGAAATAACGCACCAATAGCTGCGCCCTTTGGAAGCACCACAGCTCTTGTTGCGCCTCTTCCCCAGCCTTATTCTCTGTTAATTCCCGCAAGGATCTTTCCTATTTCGGTTTTAGCTATTGTTTCCTATTCCTATAAGGATATATTTGGTAAATTCAGAAATTTTCTTTCCTTACCAAATTTCTACTCCTTTTTCACCACGGAATCCAATTCCAATGCGGGTTCGCTTTTCGAGATGATATCGTTATTTCATCACAAACACACTTACCCATTTAATTTCTTTTTTTTTTGGGAAATCATTTCATTCCCTCACTTTTTATTATTTTCAACTTCTTTACACTTACTTTTTTTCATTTATTTTCTTTTTTTTAAGGGGAAGCACTCCCGTTGTTCGTCGCGCGTCGAGTCATTTTGCTCACTATGGGGCATTTTTTTCTACATTTTTCTTTATTTCTACACTCTTTTCGACATGGTCAAATTGCATTTTGCGCTGTTTAGGTCAGTTTCTCACTTTGCATTTTGTGTTTCTGTTTGCGATTTCTACGTGAATTTCGGCAGCATGACGGCGTAAGCTGTCAATATGCCAAACCTAATTCCAAACTAACCTGCATGTACGATAGATTTTACACCCAGCAACAGCAAATGGCTCGCAGGCCATCATATATATACAGCAAAATGTAAATATATACAGGAAAATTCGAGCGCATGCCCGAAAGCAAGTAAAAATGTACAAAACTACAAGTCTAGCTACGGCGATCAGTTAAATGACCCCTCAGCCCTGCCACCATCAACTCGAGAATGGCGATGTCAGCATCTCAAACTTCCAGCTCCCTCAACAGGCTGGGTGTCTCCTCTCGCGACTCCTCCAGCTTGCGCTCCAGCTCACGCTCCCTCTGGAAGGAAGAAAACTGATGAATGACAAAGCATAAAAAGGCGACAAGTACTGCGAAAGTACCTCAAATGTTCATGCATATCAAGAAAGAAGAAAGGAAAGTTCATACCTGCCGACTCGGGGCCCCTGAAAGAGCCTCCACGGCCGTCGATCCCAGCCGGTTGGCCATCCTGCACAGCTCTACATGCCTCGACAGTGCCACCTGCATTTCCATTTTCAAAAATGGATTCAATGTCGTGTTCTTACACGATCACTTCAAAAAAAGATAAGACAGTCTAAACTGGGGGCTTACCCTCCTCACGACGTGCTGCCATTCGTCGAGTTCAGTCTCTGTCACCGCCTCGGTGAAAGACGGGATCTCCATGGACATCATCGTACCAGTTGGGCCCGGGTACACCAGCGTCTCGGGAGAAGCCGGGGGCTCGACGCCCGCCACCTTGATCTCCTGCCAAGTCAAGTTCGTCATTTCCAAGCTATGCTCAAAAGAATTCATCATTTAAAGCAGCCAAGAAAAAAGTATACTCACCACGATTGGCCAGTACGTCGGGCTCCTCCGCACAAACTCCGAGTACTCGAGCTTGGGAAGGAAAATAGCGTCGACACTCGCTCCCGCCAAGTCAACTGTCCTCTCAGCCTCTGAAGGCTCTCTAAACATCGTCAATGGAGGGTCGATGGGAACCACGAAGACGTCACAGAGGCACTGCCAAGCCAACCGCTTACCCGGGTACCACACAGGTCCCATGGGCGTCGTCAGAAGCAGCCTACTCGAACTCCGAGGGCAAAGAACGTCGGCTACGAAGGCTCGAGCGCCAGCATAAGCCTCCCAGGGTCTCGGTACCCACTAAAATGGATACCATGGGTCATTCAAGCAGTCGCTATTAATTAGAAAAAGCAAACAAAGATCGAAAGCAAAGTAAAAGGCTTACACTGTCAAGCTGCACGGCGTTGACACCCCTCTTTCAAGTGTCGTAGGAAGACCGCTAACTCTTCTACCGACACATGATCCAGTCTCCCACCACAGGGTACTTTCTCGCCATATCCGCAGCCCTCGTAGGAGAAAAGCCAGGGAAGTACGAGTACACCCACGCCTGAAGAAGAAATCACTCAAAATGATCATTCATTTCATTTCGAAATGATCTTTCATTTATAAAGCGATATGTCATCTCTAAATAAATAAAATAAAAGAGAAATGAAGGAAGGTTCATACCTCCAAAATGAGACCTGGACCGACAGTGGCAGGAGAAGTCCCCATCTCAATTAGCTCAGAACGAACCATGGCCCTCATGTACCACGTGAGGACCGCAAAGCTAGGAGTAACCCAGTCCAGACGACCCAGGCTACTCAAGTCAGCAACGAAAGGAAGAAGCTTCGTCGACAACCTCTCCCCCTTGTATCCAAAGTAAATCGAAGACAGAAACCATCAGAGCCACAGACGGGCTCGCTGCTTAGCTGTACACGGTGGAAGAGGCATCATACCACCATCTGCAGTCATCTGCACCCTCGCCAGAACCTTACTGTCAAAGTAATCTTTGACGAAAGAACTCGAAACTAGGCCGGGTACCCTGGCTGCAGCCTTGGCCAGGTTCCAGCCGATCAAACCCCTAGCCTTGGCTGAATCCACTCTCATCAAGTAGCTCGATCCTTAGTTGGTAACTAAGGGGTCGTTCATACCTATTATCTTCTCCGGTTTATTCAAAGTTAGACAAAACAACATCACATCAACTGTCGTATTCATTATTTTTGCTGCTAATTCGTATATTTTTAATCTTTTGATTGAGATACGTATCAAGTGGTATCAGAGTTTCGCCTCTTGATGTCCATAAATCTCAACGAACCTAACCATGCCAGGCAAGGTCGATCAACCACCCATGGATAAGCTAGATAAAATAGCCGAGAACTTGGGAGAGATGCAAACAGTTATTAATCCGCTTTTGCAATGCAAGCTCATGGAAGATAAGGCTAGGGCTGCACCGTTCTACGCGAAAGGCTCAACACGTATCTAGTGATGATGAAGAACGTCCTAAACCCAAGAAAGATGATGATCGAGGAGTCAAGCTCGATAAACCCGACTTTGATGGTAAATTGGAACCCGATGAAATCTTATAGTGGATTAGGGCTGCTGAAAGGGTGTTTGAATACAAGGAATTTGATGATACTAAAAGTTTCAAGGTGGCAATTCTAAAGAATCAAAGAGTGAGAGAAGGAATAGACAAGATCAAGTCTTGGGAGAAACTAAAGAAGTATATGATGAAACGCTTTGTTCCTGCTGACTATGAACAAGAGAAGTACTAGCGCATGACGACATTAAAACAAAGTAATTCTACTGTTGATGAATATAGTTTGGGGTTTGAAAAATTGTGCATGCTTTGTGATATTAGAGAGAAGGAGGCGCAGAAAATTAGTCGTTTTATGGGAGGCTTGAAAGATGGTATTGTCAATGTTCTTAAGATGTATCCTGTCACCACCTATGAATAGGCTAGTAAATTGGCTCTTAAGTGTGAAAGACAATTAAATCGTAAAAGGAAAAAGGACAATTCTCTGGATGGCCCAAAGTTGGTACGAGAACCAACTAAAGGGGAGGCAAGTAAAACAGGCTCAAGAATGAATGCTCAAGATAAAAGGAAAAAGTGTTCAAGTGGATCCTAAATTGCGAATACAATGTTTTAAGTGTAAAGGTTACGGTCATTATCAATCCGAGTGCCCCACAAGTCGTGTCCTTACCATACAAGAAGTAAAGCAGTTTGCCTCTACAACAAGTCAAGAGAGTGAAGAAGAGGAAGAACGTGTAGAGGATGAGGTTGAAGAAGATGGTGATGATGAATGGCATGGTTAGTAGCTAGTAAAGGTGGAAATGTGTTTCATAAATAATAATTGGGCATTTTATATTTTATAAATAATACTCCCTCCTATTCATTCATTTTGTCCCTCTTTCCTTATCGAAGCTAGTCGGATTTTTGTCCCTCTTTCCTTTTTTGGTAACTTTTGTGTGGTCCAAATTTAACTATATGTGGGGTAGAGTGGAATAGAGTGTTTTGTGTGGTCCAAAATCATTTTCTTAATTCTTGTGCAAAATAGAAGAGGGACAAAATGAATGAATAGGAGGGAGTATTTACGATTAATGAATATGTCGTAAGACGGAATAATAATTGGGCATTTTATATTTTTTTTATTTTATAAATAAAAAAACACACTCTCTATTCTCTCCCTCGCAAAATTAATCTTCCTCACAAAATTAATCAAATCCATCAGATTAATCAACTATGGACTCTAGTTCTCATGTCGATCAAGTAATAATTCTAATTTATTTAACTCATTAACGATGGTATATTAAGTTAGGTAGATTAAATTATTTAGACGAACAAAATTAGGGTTTGTAGAAACAATTGTCAATTGAAAATTTATAGTCCGAATTTCGCGTCGCATGCAATTGAAATACTTGCAACTTGAGATTGATAAAGAGATCACAAGGGAATTAAGACCTAGGAGTCGTTTGGTTCGCTATAGGAAGATAGAATTCCTGGGAAGATTAAATTCATATGAACTTGAAAATCACATGAATTGTGTAAATGTTGTTTGGTTGAATGTGTGAACTTCAATTCATGTGGGAACTCCCACTTACCTAGCCCCGCTAGGTAAGTGATTTCCTCCATTATGTAGGAATTGGAGTTCCATAGGAAGTTCTACTTCCCATGAATTAGGCAACCAAACAAGACTCCATTTAGCCATTTCCCATGATTTTCCAATTTCCATGATTTTAAAAGGCAACCAAACAACCCCCTAGAATGCAGGTCAAAGCCGTGAAGTAGAATGGCATATAGCCATCGCAACTCACGAGTATAGTTTTCAGTACAACAAACGATTTCAGATATTAAGATACAGAGTAGCTTCTTTTTTCGTAAATTCCTTAGAAATTAGGATTAAAGTAAGCACCTTTAATGGTGGTTTCCAATTCGTCTTGGACGCTCCTCGGGTGGTGGTGTTTGGATGGTGGTAATCAGAGTGAGAAAATTAAGAGAAATAATTGAATTGGAACAAAAAAAGTAAATGAAGGAATTAAAATGAAAAGGGTATAATGTAACACTCCTATACTCCAAGTGCCTTACCAAGACCACCCAGGTATAAGGATGTTACCGGCCATCTCGGTTGCCCGAGGCAATAAATATCATAAGACAATAAAGACACGTACTTTAAAAGTAATTATAGTTTAAGTGATTACATGTTCAAAACCAAAACTGATAAAAGGAAAAAAAACAAGTTCTCAAAACTATCTACTATCAAAATACTATCAAACGTCAGACACAGCGGAAGACTTCTAAACTGCAACGTGGTGACTCATCCCAGCTATCCCATACGCATCGTCTCATACCTGCTCAATAACTGCTCACCACCCCCGAATGGATCACCACAATTTTTAAAACATTTAAACGGGGTCAGTACTAATCACACAATTTATATGATCCAACAACACAACAAACAACATAGCTCAAACAATCACACACACAATCACACCCACTCCAATCAATCTCCGTCACCGACTGTCCACTGGACCAACCCTGCCAGTGGGGGACCGCAGCCGTTCCCACCTAAACCCCGCTCATCATACCGAGCGATAACCCTGTCCCATTAATGTGCACATCCCCTCCCGTGGCGGGTTCCACGGAGGGCGAAACTAGGGCGTGAAGCCACTCCCGCAAGTGACTCCACTCAGTCGAGAACGCATCTCGAGAACCAGAGACAAACAATCACATCAACAACAATCAATCAACAACCGTCACGAAACCAATCAACAAGCACTAATTACAGCACAATCACCACACATTATGTAACTAATACTGAGTAGGGAAACCTTACCTGGAATGCAACACAAACATCAGACGAGCTAGCAGCTGTCTCAAAACCTTTCCTCTACGAACCCTTCTCCTATACACATATTCATACAATTATCACCTAATCAACATAACCCTCCCAAAACCCCCCAAATCTACCCAATTAGGGTTTTAAACAAACTCAAAGAAACAGTATAAAATTGGTATGTAGATCTTACCCTTGACGCAAGGAACACTATGATGCAAAGAACAAGATGATCCGACACTCCTAGCCTTGGGGATTTGCCAACAACGCGACGAGAGAGAACTACGTAACTCCTTTTTCTTTTGAAGGGTTTAGAAAGGTTAAAAGTGATTAAATAAACTGACGGAAACCTTTTATATCAAACTCGCGTTATTAGCAAAACCCGTCAAATCATTCCCTCAGAACCGGCTACTCGATCGAGTAGCTAAGGTACTCGATCGAGTGCCCCCTTACTCGATCGAGTATCTACGTTACTCGATCGAGTACCCAACAGGTCAGAAACTATTTTAAAACGCAACACACCCTTACTCGACAGAGTAAGGCCTACTCGATAGAGTACCCAGAGACTCATAAAACCGTAGTATTACAGTCTTCCCTCCTTAAAAAGAACTTCGTCCCCGAAGTTCAACCCATACATAAAAACAACATACTAACTCGGTCAAAACGCAACAAAGCTACTAAGAACTCAAAACAAAACCCCAACTTACAAAACATGAAACCATGAACTCTTAACACCAACTCTACCAACTATTCCTACCTCCACACCTCGCTCACGATGTCGTATCAACTACATCATAAACTCTCCCGACACTAACTCCATACATAACCAACTACATAAACATGAAACGGAATGTTACATTCTACCACCCTTAAAAGGAACTTCGTCCTCGAAGTTTACTCACACTCATAACCTCATCATCCAACTGTCAACACTATCGAAGTATTCTCGCATTCCTAACATCGAACTACTAGAAGCACATCCATGACCTTTTAACACTATCAACCACAACATATACAAATCCATATCTTATGCTACACCAACACTCTACTTCCAAATATACTACCATATGAACAACCATCAAAATCTCTTTTATCGCATCCTACTCCTCTTACGATAAATGTTACGTCCTCGTAACTCACTAATACTAAATCCTAGATATATCTTTTCATTATCCTCATCACCACTGCATGTCAAAGATAACCACCTATAACCTAAACACTCGCCATGCACATATCCAAGTCTCTCTTACTTAAACATTTTTCATACCTCAACTCATACGGCACACCACCTAACCTATACCATAAAACTCGTAGCAAAATCACCATACTAACTCTCCATTCTTACTGCAAAACAACATACCTCTCTATGTAAGGCACATATCTCCCAAAAGCATAACTCGCGATCTACACTCGTTACGTACACTCACACTAGATCCTCAAGTTCTTTTCTTTATTACCGCAAAACTCATACAAAACTTAACATGACACTAACTCCCAACACCCTACACTCACTGTCCCAAAATCTGATTATGAACCACCTGCAGCGTCCAGATCAATACAACACATGTTCCATCAATCACTTACCATGACTATGTCTAAAGCCTCATCTTAAAACAAGATCAAAAGTACTGTAACAACTTCTGACAACTGTGTCCCATCAACAGAATGTCACTATACCATGACAACAACGAAAACATATACAACTCTCTTCCATATCATACTCTACCCTCATACCAAAACTTAACTGGTAAGAAACATCAATAAACAAAACAATCGTCTATCCGTACAAACCGAAACTCACAGAAGCAACATCAAACAAAACAACAATTTATGTGTAACTGGTATGTACTTTCGAAACTTGAATCATAATCATCCCGCCTACTCCACCACAACCGGTGACGACATCGCAACACCACCACCAACAGCCACACCGCAATGCGAAAATACCCGCATCACAACACTAGGTACCGTGCCCGGATCATCACCCGAGGCACCACAACTACACCGATAGACATCACAACAAACACAATCCCATAAACACTGACCCAACATAACTTCTCGGACAAGAAAAACTTACTCAAATCCACTTTACTAAATCACAATGCAACATGTTATATGAATTAAACAGATAATAATCTCATGAACATCATCCTTACCATTTCACGGAATAAACAAGTATCATCCATACACATACAATTTTAACTATCCATGCCAGATCAATCACATTATTACCTTTTGAACCTCATTCCATTAGTATACCGTACCCAACATAAATTACAAAACAATCATATAACAACTTTATAATTATCACACCATACCACTTCTTGTGAGGTCAGAACCTCACACAAACATTTACACGTATCATAGACCCGTAATCACATCCACCTAGTCAATCCTGATCACGTAAATTACCACTCAACAAAGGTTACCTGTCGCCCGAGCTTAACTCATATGCCCCTCATAACATATTCTCCCATTCGCATATCCATCACCCCCTGCCAAATGTAACCATACTATTAATACTCAACTACTAACAACCGCCTCATATAACCACATCTTACACTCTCTCACAACCATACATATCAACCTGGTCTCTGCAAAATCAACCGCTTTAGAATTGTTACCTTTCTAATATACCATCACCCTTAACCACTAGTCACAAACCATAACACTACCACTGTCCGGACATCAAATCCTTATACTCATCTCTAAATATCACGATTTCTTTCCTATGTTTGGTTAACATCCCAAATAACGAACATCAAATCTATCAACAAAATTACTTCAACATTCTTCCCAATACCATTCTTAACTGTATCATCATCTAAATCTCCACCAAAATCTCATATCATGCAGATATTCTACCAACTTCTTACTTTCCTGAATTCCTCAAAACTCAAGACTACTCATGTTGTCCCAAAACTCCTCTATAACCATTAACTAACATCCTCATGATTGGTAGCACACATCTCGACGACTCCTTACCTCTATACCACATAACTCCGGTCAACATTTTCTTAGTTTTATTCCCCTCATTCTTTTCTTTTACACTCTACAAAATCAATTAACCATTCAACTCCTCACTACAAAATAAAAGCGGAAAACTGACGGAAAAAAACCGTCACTACGGCCTGTTTCCCGTCAGGAATGGCCATTCCTGACGGTTGTTCCGTCAGTATTAGACCGTCACTACAAATGGTCACAGAAAAATGTTTCTGACGGTATTTCCGTCAGGATCACCATAACTGACGGTTATTCCGTCATAATCTCACTTTTAGGGTGACTGGGCAAGTCAACGAAATGTTGACCATAACTGACGGAATAACCGTCAGAACTACCCCACTTCTGACGGAATAATCGTCACATATGTCAAACAACTTTTTGACTATTGTGACGGAAATTCCGTCAGGAGTGGCCAATTCTGACGGAATAACCGTCAGTTATAGTCAACATTTAGTTGACTTATGTGACGGTATTTCCGTCAGGAGTACCCAATTCTGACGGTTATTCCGTCAGTATTAGTCTGATTATGTGACGGTATTTCCGTCAGAACATATTTGGGCAGTAGCTGAAAAAGGCAGCTTACTGCCTAGCCACAATGCGGATTTTGCATTGTTTTTACGCACCAAACCTGCAAAAACCAAATACGACCGTCGACCGCCAAGCGGGAATCCATTATCATGTCGACCGCATGAGCGGGAATCAAGAGTAGACAACGAAAGCAACGAAAGAAAACCAAACACGATTGGAAGACCAAAGTTATTACATAAAAGTTAAAGGTCAAATTTTTACATGTCTTATACATACTAACTAAACTACTAAAATCCATAATCATAAGTGTCCTAAGGTAGCCTTAACTAAACTACCAACATAAGAACATAGACGACGGTACTAATAATTACCTAGAGGCTCAATAAAGTCATTACCAAAGCCATGTCCGCCATCCTCATTGTCTTCTCTACGGAAAGGGCCGGGGAAACTGGAGCACGTGGGAGGGACTTGAGATGCGCGCATCTGAGCCATTGCTTCTTTTATTTCTGCCATTTCTTGAGCTTGGAGACGGACTGTTTCCTCAAGACTTTGTCGTGCGGTTCGCTCATTGTTTAGTTGGGTGGCAAATTGAGTATCTTTGGGTAGGAGTGTAAGAGAATGATTGACGAGTACCTTTGTTACACGGACGTTCAAACCATTTTTCGGCCGCTACATCACCGCTCCCGAAAAATCTTCCACGATTGTCAAAACCATCGTAGCTTTGTAGAACGAACGGAACTCGCCTGGAGCCTCTCCGGGGCGTTGGTTGACTCATCTCTTCTTGATAAACGGCCTAAAAGAAAAACAAATAAGGAAAAAATGATGTTATATTTAAAAATGAGGAAAATATAATAACTATTAACATTTTGAATTAGAGATATAAAATAAATATTAACTTACGTCGGTCTTAGCGGCTCGAGGATTAACCCACTCCCCCTTCTTGTTTTTCTTGGTCTTTGTAAACAACTTGTATGGTGTGGCCGACTCACCCCGAAAGTAGCATAAAAACGTAAATTGATTATATTCGGCAATCAATAATACTTGTAACCAATTTGTGAAAAATAATAAATTTGGAGGGAGTGTAATACTTACCAATTCCTTGAAAGCATCGGAGCAACTCTTACGGCCTAGAGTATGAGTGCCTAGTGCTTTCCCGTCCTTAGCACCCGACATTCTATTTGCCTTATTTGTCTTAGAACTTTTGGCAAATTCAGGGTCTTTTTCTTCTCTTTCCTTCAGATTCACCCACCAAGTGGACGGTACCCACTCGGGTTTGTTCTTTAGATACTTGAGTCCATTAATAAGCTTGGTAATCCTCCTCGTGATCGCCTTTTGCCAATCAGGATAAGGGTTATACTCTTTATCGACGGACTTCACATGTTTCTATTTCAAAAACAAGTATTTAATTAGTAATAGAAGATGACTTTAATTAATAAAAATAAAAAAAAATTATTAACGTTAAGTAAATAATAGGTAACTTTTAAATTACCCTAAACCAATTCCACATCTTCAACGCGCGCTTGGCTCGCCTCACTCCATTTGGTGAAGTACTCTTCATCTGTAATGTTATTTGTGAATGACCAATCGACATATTTTTTTATGGACTTATCATTCCACTGAAAATTAAAACAAATATATATTGAAAATTTAAATAAAATGATTTAAATGATATATATTTCATAAAGCTAAAAATAAGTTTTAGAACACTTACCATTGACCACCTGGTTTGTTTTGTGATAGAATTATCTGCATATTATCCGTTTCAGGATTAAATGTCTGAACATCGTCATCATCATCATTATCAATCACATCGTTCTCCTGGTTACGGCGACTTCCCCACTCATCGCTCCCTATTATCTTTCGAATGAAACTCGCCATATACTAATTCTAAACAACGAGAAATTGTCAGTTGAATAAAAACCGTTAGTACAAATTGGAGTGTCATGAACAATATAATAAATAAATAATTAACACCGCAAATTGGTAGTCCAACAAAAATGAAAACAAAAATGAAGTGTCATGATTAAAATGCTTCAATTTGATTCAACGATTAAAATTCATACATAAAAATGATTTCATTAAAATTCATACATTAATATAGTAGAATTACAACAACTCCCATCACTCATCACTATCACTATCACTATGAATCAAAAGAGGTTCATCATCATCTGAAAAAAGCATTCCGACTTCTTCATCTTCTTCCCCATTTTCCTCTATTCTATTTTCTTCAACTTCAACTTCATTATCCTCTTCTTCTCCGACATCCCCGTCATATTCCCTTTCACCCATTTCCACAACCACTTCATATTCATCTTCAGTTTCTGACTCTTCCACCAAAATTGGTGAAGATGCGTGATCATTGACAACCACATCCTCTTGGAAGACAATTTCGTCAACGGGAGCATCAACATGTGATCTTGCCTTGATTTTAAAAACCGCGGACCATTGTTGATTACCTTTCTTAGTGGTTGGATAAGGAGCATAACAAACTTGATCGACTTGAAAAGCTGCCACGAATGGGTTATGTCCACGAAACTTCTTTTTCTCATTTACATCTACAAGTCCGTATGCCTTATGGATATTAAGTCCTACTTGAGAATTATCAAACCAATCACATTTAAACAATATCACCCTATAAACCCTTTTCTCGGTATAATAACCAAGTTCAATTACTTCATTTCGGGTTCCATAGTAGTCCAAACCTTCGTCAGAGAATTCACACAAACCCCATTACTTGAGGTAGCTTTGAAAGATCAACTCCTCCTTATAAGCTCGAAATTTATAGCCATTGATAGAATATCGTCTCCATGTCTTCACCTTGCTACTAGGACCTAATGCTAGAGCTACTATTAAAGGATCCTTTAATCTATAAGACTATCAATAAAACAATATGTTAATTAATGTGTTATATATATTAATAATCTCCATAACTAATGATATGGACAAACAAAATAAATGGATTGGTATATGATAGTATGAAACGTATTACTTACTTCATTTCGGAACCATTTCGGATAACTTTTGTCATGTTTGCTCCAAACATCATCAGAGGACATGACATCAGGAAATGTGAGTTTGATATGTGTCTCAAATTCCCTATATATAGGGGAAAAATGTTTTAATTATATATTACCTATAATTTTGATCTTATTTGATAATTAAAAATGTATTGAGTAATGACGAAAAAATAACTTACTTTTCATAAGGTTCTAACAATTTCCCACAATTCCGTAGCACATAAAAATGAGAATCTTCATACTCTTTCTGACTCAAGTGCCTCTGAATACATTTCCCAGTTGTAGTACCCATGTCAGCATTGAATAACTCGGGTAATTTCATTGAATCTATGTCGTCATCAGAATTCACACCAACATCTAAATCTTTCGCTTTTGTGCCAAATTTAGTTTTACCTGGTACATCCATCATCGTGTTGATAAGTTGTTCGAAGAAGTTTTTCTCAATGTGCATAACGTCCAGGTTGTGTCGAATTAACAACGTTTTCCAGTAAGGAAGTTCCCAAAGTATGCTTTGTTTCGACCAACCTTCATTCTTGTCTTTCAATCTTTTCAATTCTTGATCAGAAGCATCAACTATTTTTGGCAAATCCTTAACGGAATCCCACACTTCATCACCTGTTAATTTCGACGCGGCTATGCGATTCTCAGTTTTTCTGTTCTTTAGAAAATGCTTACAATTGTTGCGGAAAGGATGTTCAGGTCTTAAGAACTCACGGTGACAATCGAACCAACAAACCTTTTTGCTATTTTTAAGCCAAAAAGATCTATGTTCTTTTTCTTGACAATAAGGACAAGCACGGTACCCACTTGTGGACCAACCGGAAAGCATGCCATATGCCGGGAAATCATTGATCGTCCACATTAATGCAGCCTTTAATTGGAAATTTTGTTTCTTAGAAACATCGTAAGTGTACACGCCGGTTTCCCAAAGTTCTTTCAACTCTTTAATCAACGGTTGTAGGTACACATCCAAATTTGTCTTAGGATTCTTAGGACTGGAATGAGCGAGAGATAAGAACATAAATTGTCGCTTCATACATAACCAAGGAGGTAAGTTGTATGGAGTGACAATCACGGGCCAACATGAGTAATTCCTCCCAAATTGCCCATAAGGATTAAATCCATCTGTACACAAACCAAGCCGAACATTACGAGGCTCACTTGCAAATTCTGGATGCTCTCTATCAAAATGTTTCCACGCTTCTCCATCACTTGGGTGTGCCATTGTCCCCCTTTCTCTTAATCGAGAGTTTCTATGATGCCAACTCATCTCACCGCTATCCGCTTGGTTGCATATAATCGTTGTAACCTTGGCGCAATCGGGAAATAAGTTAACGGTGTACAAGGAATTCGCCTCCCACTTGAATTTTTTGTACTTTTATACCGAGATGCATGACACTTTGTACATTCCTCAAGATTAGCATTTTCCTCCCAAAAAAGCATGCATCCAGTAGGACATGCATCAATCTTCTGGTGTGGTAGTTGGAGTCCCTTAAGGACTTTCTTAATCTCATTAAAATTGCGCGCCATGTCATTATTCTTTGGAATAATGTCACCTACGAACGACACAAACCCATTCGCGCATCTAAGAGATATGTTATTCTCACATTTTAGTGTTACCAACCTAGTGCCGCTTAACAAACTCATATTACTTCCCTCATACACTGGTTGTTCGGCTTTTTCTAACATTTTATAGAAGGAAGTAACTTGGGGGTTTGGGGTTTCATAACGCACTTCTTCATCGCTAAGGTCGTCGGGATTGGGTTGCTCCTCCAATATTTGTTTAACATTATCACGTAATGCATTTTCCACGAGCTCACGGTAAGGATTTTCACTAACTACGATACTACTTGAACTTCCTTCGGTAGGCATTTCCTCACCGTGATACGTCCAAACATAGTAATTATCGACAAAACCATTCGACCAAAGATGATCTTCAACTACTTTTTTCCCTTTAAAAGCTCATTCGCATTTCTTACACGGACATCTTATTTCACCAAAATTCTTATACATACTACTTTGTCCCACGAAGTTAATAAACTCTTTCACCCCCTTTGCAAATTCACGCTTCGGTTTCTTTTTTTCGTCTAATCTTTCATACATCCATTGTCGTTCTAATCTTTTCATGTTTATATATATCTACAATTCAATTTGTTTGTATATATGTCATAAAAACACAATAACAACCAAAAATAATACTCAATAAACATTATCACTAACAAATAACTATTGTCAACAAGTAGTTTTTTTTTTTTAATTGGGTCCTTATCACTCCAACCTAAACCCATCAATGTACGTTTCAAGTCACTAGCAAACACACACTTGTAATTTATTAATGAGCAAAAATTAAAAGACAATTCCCCTTAGTTCTCCAAATACACAATGTAGAATAAATAATTACTCCACATATGCATTCAGAGAACATTAAAGGAATTGTCACCGAGCTCTTTCCTCATTAACAAATCACAAATACATGTTTGCTACCTAAGTGACTTGAAACGTACAAAGACAGTCCCAAAACGGGGACTATTCAAAAATTACTACTAATGAGTAATTTTTGAACGGGTACTAAGTCAATATGAACATTAATTTCAATAATATTAAAAACAAAACATACTACAATGTCTACTTTCTTAATAATGTCAATTAACAAAAACTAAGTAACATGACTAATTTTTCATTTTAAATATCTAATCTAATTAACATTAATTAAAATTATCAATTTAAAAACATTAACATTACACAAAATTTAACAATTCACAAAACTACTACTAACTATTACTAATAAAGCTAATTAAGCTACTACTAACTACTACACAAAATTTAACAATTCACAAAAAACTACAACAAAATGGCTTCTATCCTAATTCAACATGCATCAACACTAACTAATACTAATTAAGATAATTAAACTAATTAAACAAAAAAATTAATTAAAAAGAGATTAAAAATACCTAATTAATTTTACTAATAAGTAAAAAGGAAGGGTGACCGGCAGTGGTGGACAAAATCGGCGGCGGTGGCGGCGGCGGTGGCGGCGGCGGTGTTAACCTATACAAATAATATAAATAAAGACAAGAAAAGGAAAAAGGAAAAGGAAAAGGAAAAACAAGATATAAATGACAAACCTGGGGTGGTGGTGGTCGGCGGCACGAGAGTGTGGTGGTGGTGTGGTGGTGGTTGGCGGATTTGGGGAGAATAGAGGAGTAAAAATTGATTTGGGGGAAAATAATAACGATGAGAACGAGGATGGCTGATGCGGTATTTAATAGACTCCTGACGGAAATTCCGTCAGGACTCCGCTTTTTTGGAAAGATCTGACGGAATTTCCGTCAGTTAAGTCAAATTTCTGTTGACTTATCGACGGAAATTCCGTCGATGTCTCCAAAAAGCGGAGTCTCGACGGAATATCCGTCGATGGTTTCCTCTCAATTATTGTTACACTGGGTAATAATTGAGGGAAATCAACTGACGGAATTACCGTCACTAATGCTCAATTCTGACGGATTATCCGTCAGTATGGGCTTAATTATTGACGGCTTTTCCGTCAGAGAGAAATGGCGCCTTTGGTTTTTTTACGCGCTGGTATTATCTGACGTCATGTGACGGATATTCCGTCACTAATAGACTCCTGACGGATATTCCGTCACAAGGCCGTCAGTTATTTAAAATATCTGACGGACTTCAAATTCCGTCACATCTACCGTCAGTTTTCCGCGTTTTTTTTGTAGTGCCTTATCACTTCTACCTAACTCTTTAGTGTTCCGGTTACTTTCTCACTGCTCCAAAAATCACATCTAATTATTTCATATCGATATCATCTCACTCTTTCTCACCACAAATATTCTCTTATTATGTCATCAATCACCCTTGCCACTAATCCATCCATAGAATCAACGTTTACTGTTCAACAATTACATCTCTAGAAATCAAAATTCCTTTCATACCGCTAATTGCCCAAGGAAATCACACAGTAGTTTCATCTCTTAATAAATCAAATCTCCCAAACTCATTCACTGTCTACAAATCCACCTCGCGACATGTCTCCACAAAGTTCACTATATACTACTCTTCTCAACCCTTTTAAAACGAACTTTCACTATGTATATTCTTAACCCACACGACTCCTAACCATCCCCCTCCATGATTCTTTACACATCTCAAGATGCCACCATTTGCGTCCCTCATTTCAATCTTTTCATTCTCACGTTCCATAAACTCACATCATCCCTTGCCCACATTTAATTACTTTTGCATTACTCAACGTACAAACATATCGCTCATTTCATCTCACAAAACATGCTCTATGTCTCAATAAACCATAACGATCTTCCTTTTCTTTTTCCACTATCTATCACAACCACGTATAACTCATGTCCTCCCACCGAACTCATACTCACCACAGGTGCCACTCACTACACCACAAGATTGGGTAACTTACGCGTCAAGACCAACGTACATGTAAAACAATGCATAAAGAGGCAAAATAACAACTTTGAATTAAACATAATATGCAACGAATTCAAAAGATAAGCATATGACCCAAAACAGGGGTCACTAGATCGAGTACAGGACACTCGTTCGAGTAAGTGACTTACTCGATCGAGTAGGTGAAGATCAGAAGCACGTAAAACAAATTACCAGGGCTACTTGATCGAGTAACTAACGTACTCGATCGAGTCCCCCCCCCTACTCGATCGAGTACCAAGGCTACTCGATCGAGTACCTACGCATTTCTCAGCACTGTCCAATTTTTGTAAAACAGTCATAACTCACTCATTTCTTGGTCGTTTTGGGCGTGTGACCTATCGTTAGAATCGTAAAAGGACAAGCTATCACCTCTAATTAGAATCACACTAAAATCATTTATGCATCTCAAGTTATAACAGTTTAAAGACAACCTCCCTATAATCGAAAACACAACTACTTGATTTTACTTCCCAACAACTTAAACGACAACATGGTAAACAAAAACAGCTCGATGCTCATAAAACCAGTATCCCTAACCACATGTTACTAACCTCAAAAGGCAAGCAATAAATAACTCGATGCACATATATCATTCAACTTACCAATCACATATTACCCACATGTTTTTATTATATAACTTTACGTAAACAAAATCACAATTATATGACATCAAGTATCATATTCACATGTTACTAGCATAACAACCCTATAAAATCTCTTTCATCATACAACATGCGTTATAAAAAAAATATCATATTATCATGCAACAATTATCATCTTTTTCCACCAATTATTCATGCTCTTACTCAAACTTTCAGCTATATAAATTCGTACAACACTACCAACAACATATATGTATACATAACTCTATGTATAACTCCAGTCAAACAAATTTTCTTTCCGTATTTCTATAATGCCATATCGTAAAACAACTATCATACTTTCAATCAATAACTTACAAAATCACATCATCACCATCTTTTCTACACATTCCCCATTCTCAACATACGTACATCCACTGATTCATGCCACACATCACTACATAGGTACACAATACACAAGGTAAACACATAACGATCCCGACTCATATCCCATAGTGACCGGTTCAAAATTGTAGGGCGAGTTCGCGACTTTAGGACGTCTCCCAAGTCTTTGCATTAGCTCCTACAACTTTTACCCCGGGTTCATTTTATTTGACTCCCTATGTTTATTGAGTTCATTGGTTACGAGGTTTCGGGATCGTCGCTCGATACCATTTTGTAACACCCCATACTCAAGTGCCTTACCAGGACCACCAGGTATAAGGATGTTACCATCTCGGTTGCCCGAGGCAATGAATATCATAAGACAATAAAGACACGTACTTTAAAAGTAATTATAGTTTAAGTGATTACATGTTCAAAACCAAAACTGATAAAAGGAAAAAAACAAGTTCTCAAAACTATCTACTATCAAAATACTATCAAGCGTCGACACATGCGGAAGACTTCTAAACCGCAACGTGGTGACTCATCCCGGCCTATCTCATACGCATCGTCTCATACCGCTCAATAATCGCTCACCACCCCGAATGGATCACCACAATTTTTAAAACATTTAAACGGGGTCAGTACTAATCACACAATTTATATGATCCAACAACACAACAAACAACATAGCTCAAACAGTCACACACACAATCACACCCACTCCAATCAATCTCCGTCACCGACTGTCCACCGGACCGCCCACGATGGGGGACCGCAGCCTGTTCCCACCTAAGCCCCGCTCATCATACCGAGCGATAACCCCGTCCCATTAATGTGCACATCCCCTCCGTGGCGGGTTCCACGGAGGGCGAAACTAGGGCGTGAAGCCACTCCCGCAAGTGACTCCACTCAGCCGAGAACGCATCTCGAGAACCAGAGACAAACAATCACATCCATCAACAACAATCAATCAACAACCGTCACGAAACCAATCAACAAGCACTAATTACAGCACAATCACCACACATTATGTAACTAATACTGAGTAGGGAAACCCTACCTGGAATGCAACACAAACATCGACGATCTAGCAAATTTGTCTCAAAACCTTTCCTCTACGAACCCTTCTCCTATACACATAATCATACAATTATCACCTAATCAACATAACCCTCCCAAAACCCCCAAATCTACCCAATTAGGGTTTTAAACAAACTCAAAGAAACAGTATAAAATTGGTATGTAGATCTTACCCTTGACGCAAGGAACACTATGATGCAAAGAACAAGATGATCCGACACTCCTAGCCTTGGGGATTTGCCAACAACGCGACGAGAGAGAACTACGTAACTCCTTTTTCTTTTGAAGGATTTAGAAAGGTTAAAAGTGATTAAATAAACTGACGAAAACCTTTTATATCAAACTCGCGTTATTAGCAAAACCCGTCAAATCATTCCCGTAAACCGCTACTCGATCGAGTAGCTAAGGTACTCGATCGAGTGCCCCTTACTCGATCGAGTATCTACGTTACTCGATCGAGTACCCAACAGTCGAAACTATTTTAAAACGCAACACACCCTTACTCGACAGAGTAAGGCCTACTCGATAGAGTACCCAGAGACTCATAAAACCGTAGTATTACATATAATGGTCATTTATGTCCATAAAAGAGTAAAACATGTCCATGAATAAACACCACAAAAAAAAACCTTTTTCATTTATCAGTCCGTCTTGCTTGTGACGGTCACAAACTTGTGACCTCTCACAATCCCCTCCCACCACTTGCCCTCGGCCCCTCTCTACTTGCTCTCCCACTTGTAAGTTTGTCTCACGTCACAAACTTATGATGGTAATCCGTTACAAATGAGAATTTGCGTTTATTTTACACTTTTTGGTGACGAGATTAACATTTTCTAATTCTTTGCTAGTAGTCGTAGTAAGTATGGAGGGAGAGAGAATCAGAGAAGTCGTATTCAAACTAGATTTTCTCTAATTCTTCTCGCAAACCTCACACCAAGTCCATCCATGGCGAACAGCAATCTTCCTCGCAGAATCATCAAGGTAAATCCTTTCCCCCATTTCTCTGATTTCTATCTCTCATTCTTTCACCTTTATCCGATTTCACTTTTATTCGATTCCCTTCCTCTTCAATCAAATCAAAAGCATTTTTTAGGGTTTCATTTTTGTGTCTTGATTTGATTTATTATCGCAGGAAACTCAGCGCCTTTTGAGCGAGCCAGGTTCGTCATTCATCCGTTCTATTTGATTGTATATGTTTTTCGAAAATCCTCGTATAGCTAGCAGAATCAGTATAATTTGCGGTTTTTTTTCTTCTGATCTAAGGCGTACAACTTTAATTTCTTTGATAAGCGTTAATATGCATCGATCTTCATAATTGTTCGAATTTTTTTGCTGTGAATGTAGCTCCGGGGATAAGTGCATCTCCCTCAGAGGAAAATATGCGTTACTTTAATGTAATGATCCTTGGCCCATCTCAATCTCCTTATGAAGGTATTGTTTTTATCGGATTTTATAGACGTACGCCTGTGTAGTTTTTTAAGCTGTTATATGTATGTCCGTGTTTGAATTGTGATATGTACCCTCGATTGATCAATAGTTCTTCAAGTAACCTAAATACTCGAATTTGCTTTTTTTAAGTGTTATGTTTAGAGACTTTTGATTGATTGGATTCAGCAACCTAATCCTTATGTATTCATCAATAAATATCTTTTCATGACAAATTTAGCCGTTAGAAACCCAAATCACGGTACAATAACAACATTAGAGCCTTGATCTCAAATGATCGGGGTCGGCTGACTTGAATCATCCTTTAAAGTTGTCATAGGTTGTGAACCCGAATCACAGTACTTGAGTAATTTAGGAACTATTCATTAAATTGATGGGGTATATTAGACGGTTTTTTTTTTTGGAAAGCTAAAAAAAGGTGTTTTTTAAACATTAGCTGCAGACCCGAATCATGGTACTTGATTTCTGTATACAGTTGTTAAATCTGAATGAAGAGACATTCGCTTGTAGTTTTTGTTTGGAAGTTGAGATTCTGTGTGGTGGATTTCTATGAACAATCTGAGATGCCTTTATTGGAGGTAGATTAGCCAGTTAATGGAGTGCTGGTGATGATATGAGTGTTATTTATGGATCAGTTCCAAGACTATACAACTGGATGTACAATGAGCATTGTACATCCAAGGTTATTTTAGTCTTTTTTCAAATATTTTTGCAAAAAAAAAGGTAACGTAATTCAATTTTGAATTTAATCCTCATTCTCTTTGACTGTTTCCATATTTTTCTAACTTCTCTTCATCTTCCTCCATCATCCAGTTAATGATTCATCTTCTCCCTTAAATTATTATCATTAATTGACTATGCGGAACTGAGCATCATCTTGATTGAATTTTTTTATCCAAAATTCATAATGCATGAAAATAGTTGAATCTCGTATTATTTTTACATTAGCTCGTATTCTTATCTGAATAGCTCGTATTCTTATGTGCTCGTATTTTAAAGCTCCTGATCATTTTAAGCTCGTGTTCTTTTTACATTAGCTCGTATTCTTATCTTAATAGCTCGCATGCTTATGTGCTCGTTTTTTTAAGTTCGTGATCCTTTTAAGCTCGTATTCTTTTTACATTAGCTCATATTCGTATCTTAATAGCTCGTATTCTTAGATGCTCGTATTTTTTAGTCCATATTCTTTTAATAATAGTTCGTATGATTGGCGTAGAAATTTACCTCAAAGTATTGTTAGATACATTTTTCCTTCCTGATGATGATATAAATTGTTTCTCGTTCACGAAATATTGTTAGATGCGTTTTTCCTCCTTGATGATGATGTAAATTGCTTCCCTTTCACCATTTTAGAATCAAAATTATGGAGAAGAGAGATTTGTCGACTGTCGTTTAAGAGAAATTTAGAGAAGGGAAAGAAGAGGGTTTGTCGACTGAAGAAAAATCAGAATCAGGGAAAAATGAGATGCGTAGAATTTATTTTTGTTTTTATTGGGCTTAGATATATATATATATATGTATATATATATATATATATATATATATATATATATATATATATATATATATATATATATATATATATATATATATATATATATAATATGGGCTTTGTTGTACAATGCTACTGTACAACAAGATGTAGGATCCTATTTGTGTTTATGGATACACCTCAAACAGAATTGAACAACAGTTCTAGTTTTTTTATTCTTAGTGAGTGCATATTTTTAGTAGCATGAAATCACATAAGTTCTATTCTACTCTATTCTGAAGTGACATTTAATTGTTGCCAAACTCATCAAGGGTACATCGAGAATAAACACCTGTTGTTTGAAACTGTGGATAAGGTTACGTACATCCAGCCTTGCTTAGTCGAGAGCGTCTCTAGATGCATTGGGGCCATATTCTTGGTGTGCATCTAAGAATTCCTTGCCTTCAATTTTCGATTATACCAATTAGCTTCCAGTCACTTCCCAATTATTTAGATTGCTCAGGTTACTGTTTGGTGTGTTTACCTGTTTGAAGGTCACTGTTAGTTCTTGTCGAGGAATCAGGAATGGGGATTTGGGATATACGGAGTAACATTCTACTAGAATTCACATCCTATAATTGTGAGTCTTTCGATATAGAACTGTGTTAAAGTTACTCTTTCAGTCTTTCCTTTTATACAGTAAGTTCTCTTTAAGAGCCTAGGTTGTATTGGGCTGTCCCATAATTGAAAGCTTCAGCTATAAAACTTTGCCAGAGTCACTCGTTCCTTGCAAATTAATATTAATGCATAGTAAGTTTCCTGTAAGAATCTAGGCTTGGTTCGTCCACATGATGTTGAACTTTTTGGCTCATTCTCTGAATGACTCACTTTCTTGTGATGTGCAGGAGGAGTTTTCAAGTTGGAATTATTTTTGCCCGAGGAGTATCCAATGGCTGCTCCTAAGGTTAACTGAACCCTACACACATTATTTATTATTTGTTTGGACATTCCTGCGTGATGATTGTATTATTCTCAATTCACAAGTTTACTACGTATATTAATTCCCTGATTCCCTTAACCTTTTGAATATGATGGATTTGGAGCGCTATATCCTTGTTGCCCTATGTTATGAGGGTCTCAATCAAGAAAGTGCAGCTTCTGTATCATGAGGCAAACAAGCATATTACCTCATGTTGTAATTTATTGGGTTGGAATATGATTTGATGGAGGGTTCTAGAAGCCAAAGAAGTTTTGCACGTATTTATGAAAGCCTTTCTTAGATTCCTTTTTGTACTTTACATGTACTATACTTCTATATCCCATTATTGTTCCTGATCAATGATGCACCATTCTACAGACAACTGCAGTTACCAATAAGTTTTTCGTTGCTGTCAACAGTGGCAGAACCAGATGGAGTTAGCACAGGCTGCCACCCCCTCTAATCTGTGAATAATATTAAAGCTTTATGTAATATCCTTCGTTTTGTTTCTGAGGTACTCTACTGCATTGCTAGTGAACACGCGTGCGCTCGCACAAACACGCCACAAAAAAAATTCAATCCATCTCCCCTCACCCCCACCCACAACTTCATAGTATTTGGCTCTGCATTGGCTGTCGATGATGTATTGAGGTAACATGAGGGGAACTAAACATTGATGAGATGTGGCCCAGAATGGGTACAGAGAAGGCTGGTTAAAGGGATATAGGGAAACTGGAAGCCAAGAGTGGCAAAGGATATTCATTTTTATCTGGAAGTCTCACTTGAAACATACACACCGCATTAGTTCATGTAATCTCATATTTTGTTTATTGTGGTTATACAAGGTGTTACACTGTTAGTAGAGCTACAATGTAAATTGAGAATTCTTCCTTATGATTTTAGTGGTATATAGACTGCAAGACAAGAAAGCTTAGCAAATGCGTTTTCAACTACATCCTACATTCATATCGAAGTCTGGCATACCGAAGATGCAATTACTTGTATATTGATTTGTGGCAGTCATGTCGCACTATGAATGCAAGTTTGACTGTCTGCATGAAACATAATGTTTGGTTGGATCATATTAATCCTCACCTCTTGGTGTTATTACTTATTTCACATCTATCAGCTTCTGATTGGGACTGGCTTGGATTTGCCTAAAGAAAATAATACAGGATTCATTTCTTTTGTGCATTGATATTGTTATTTTGTGGAAATGATGTGATGAGCTGTTCTAAAAGTACATAAGTTTTTGAGTTTATTTACGGATGCCGAGGGATGGGTAACTGAGTTATTAATTCTCACCAGCAGCTAGGTGAGGAGGTAACTGATTTAGTTTGGATGTATGTATCTCAGTTCAACCTGTTAGTTAATGTAAATAATGGTAGATAGCCTATAGCGGTTACTTATTTTTGCTGGCACACTATCCAAAATAGGAACTAGAATCATGTTGATGTACAAAAGATCTAATTTGAATTTGATCTCATACGTGCGCCATTAGATGAAGATTTGTCTCAAATACGCTGGATAGCTTTGCTCCCATCCCCAATTTAAATTACCTAACCAAAGGTGAAAAATGTGTATTGAAGTGGGAAATAAATGATGTTTGTTTTACAATCTTGCACAGTATAACTATGGCACTCTTTACAGCTTGCTGCATATTTAATATATATCTTGCTTATTACAGGTTCGCTTTCTCACGAAAATTTATCATCCCAATATTGACAAGGTAAAGTGGGATCTTTCTGATAAATGTTTTTTTAGCCGACACCCTTAAGGTTTTTGCCTCTAATAGAAATGGTTATCTTGGCAGCTTGGACGCATATGCCTGGATATACTGAAAGATAAATGGAGCCCTGCTCTCCAGATACGAACTGTACTCTTGAGGTAATGGAGTACGGCAACACTTTGTCTGGCTGTCAATTACTCCTTTCTTTTTCTACTTCTATGGAGTCACCATTTGAAGTTCAGATGAATCATATCCTTGTATCCCAGAAATACTCGTCGCTGAAATTTGTTGGCCGATTTTTCCATAGCAGTGGTTTTTATTCAAGTACTACTGTGCTTTTTGGTTGTCTTCATGTAGTTTTGATGGTTCTTCTTGTCTGTTTGTGTTATACTCCCTCCCGTCCATTACATTGTCTCAGTTTGTCATGGTCAACCATTGTAAACTTTGACCATTATATCTCCCAAGTATTTGTATAGGTACAAGGTAAAATTTGTAATATTGGATTTGTTAAACCAATGGTTGTCTGATCCATAGTACGCATATGCGATACACACTTTTTACACTATATAGTATGGACATTCTAAACCAAGAATAATAATACGTCGTAATACGGATACGAAGTACAGGGGAATCAGTTCACAATTCGCTGGGACTTGAGGGAACCGATAACCCAGGTTAAAACAAACTGTTTTCATGTTATCATGTTTAAGATATTGTTACTTTTGTATAATGGGAGAAAATGGGATGGGGGTGCTATCAATTACCAAGAAGTTGTTTCATGTGGATTTTTATTTTTATTTTGGGCTATTGTCATAATTGGCTTTCTGTCAAATATGATGCTTTTGTACATTGTTACAGTAGTTGATTACCTTGGTTTGCTTCTTATCTCTGATTTCAGTATTCAAGCCTTGCTAAGTGCTCCAAATCCTGACGACCCTCTATCGGAGAACGTTGCTAAGCACTGGAAAACAGATGAGGCAGAAGCTGTTGAAACTGGTTAGTTACTTTATAAATCATTCCCTCCCTCTCTGTCGCACCCCCTAAAACCCGCCTTTTAAAAAAACGAATAGGAAACACAGTTAAACTGTAAGAACAAAACCATTATTTCTTGCTTGTTTGCTCAATATGCTCCCTATATTGACTGTTATTTTCTTTTCTGTAAAATATGCAGCAAAAGAATGGACTCAGTTATATGCGAGCGGGGTGTGATCCATGGGGGAAACCACAACCCTGTGCAAATAACAATTGTGGAATGTTTATCAACTGTTAATTCTGGAATTGACCTTCGGGGTAAGAAATTGAATCTAAAGCGATAATTTAAGAGATTATGATCAATTTGTGAGTATGAGATTGGATTCAGCATCTTGTTGTCTCTTTCACTGTTCTTTAAATGTCATAGACTATCTATGAAACCATATAATTCTAGTGAATGAGTTCTTATTTGCGTCTATTCGTAGTATATCTCGTGTATATGTTCATGTTTAAGGATATGCCTTTCTGTGCACTCTGGGGATTTCATAGGTGGCTATGATATCAATTAGTTGTTTAATAGAGTGTGGTTTTTGTTTAGTTTGCGAATAGATTAGATTCCCCTAAACCGCCTGGTCCTTCTACCACCACCTCCCAACTATTTCTTGTAAGACTATTGTCTTCATAATCAAAGTGATCTATAATATATATTTTTAATAAACTTGTAGGGCTAACATTGGGCTATTGGAGTGAATAACCATTTTCATAATGTTCATGATATTTTTTCCGAGTATAATGATCTTTTGTATACAGTGAACTAGTGAAATGTCTTAGTCCCTCTTTTATTTTCAATTATGAAATTGTCTCGCCCTGACTGACTTAATTCTACGAGATCATTTTACTAGAGATTTAATCACTCCTTGCACACCTTAAAGGGTCTCTTTTCATGCCCTGTAAAATCCCTTTTTTATTGCCTATGCACTCCTTTCATTACTTCTACGCCTATTGTTCTAGACTTCTAGCTCTGGAGTTTGCGTAGGTAATACTGAAATGAAAATTGTCGTACTTCATGGAGCGACCTCTTTTTTGTACACAGACCTTGCAAACGGGTGGTTTAAGTCGTGCATGAGACAAATTGGTCATGGCATGGCATGGGATGGGATCCTCTTTATCTGATGAGCAAAATATAAAGAAACAAAAAAGCAGTGATGAATGACGAGGGACAGTGTGTACGGTTGATGGGTGTATGTTAGTGTTGACGAGGTGACCTCTGATGCTATAATTTATCCTAGACTAGTAGATCACTAGATCACTATTGTGATTTGTGAGACCATCAAAGCAAAGCCATTTATGGATTTTTTGGTCACTCGACTCAAATCCCACTGTTTAAATGATGCAACACCGTACAAAATTTAATTTTACAATACCCGCCCAATTTTGCACGGCCACCACCACCACCACCGTCACGGTCCAACAATATCTAGGTTGTATGTTCAAATTATATAACTCGCATTGCTTGCACACACCACCACCACTCTTCATTGTAGCTTTTGGTAAGCCCAACTCTCCATTTCTCTTATCAACCCTAATCCATTTTTTCCATCTATTCATGATGTAAATGTAATACAATTAGTTTTAAATTATTGATTAATCATGGTGTTTGATAAGAGTGTACCCAACAAGTAATCCTACTTCACAAGGGATTATAGTACGTTAGTATTTGTACGTAGCTTTACTAATTTATTACTCCGTGTACTGTAAGGGATTATAGTACGGGAGTAGCTTGTACGTACTCGGTAGTTATTATTGGAAAACTGTCAGTGCAAAATACTGGAGTACTACCACTTCTATATCCGTCAGCTAGCTTAATTTATTTCAGTTGAGCCCAAGATACAAGGAAATGTAGAAATGTTTATTTCAGTTGAGTCTCGTGCCAGGTTAGAAGAAGGGTTGGGTTGATTATAGATCGGGTTAAATAAAAGTCACGGTTGATTAGCTATATAAAAAAATGAGACGTTGATCCCTTCTTTCCTTTGTAAAGGTACTAGATATCTCTCGATATGGGAGAGAACCTTAACCCTAACGCTTTTTTCATGTCTGAGTCACTTATAGGTAAAACAATTACTCGTAGATCGCGAATAAGTTCAGGTTTGATCACAACCATACGCTTATACAGGAGAGTATAAATGTATAATGTATCGAATTATCCTCGATTCACCAAATTTTCTATCAAATTTGGGCACTTGTTGAGCAGAAGTTAAGCAGCAAATAAAGCATTATAAATTTATAATTTGACCATAAAACCAAGTTCCCGTGAATAAAGGAATGCTTATGACTGTTATGACACATGTTTTTTGTGCCAAAGAAATCAGACTTCTCCATTTTGTTTAGTTAATAATCAATAATATAATATAATATAAATGATAAATGGTCGGTTTGATAGGTGGGTCCCAATGCATTAAAACTGACAGCATTGTTGAGAGAATTGAGATCGGGTCGGTTCTCAAAGTGGGTTGGGTCATGTCGGGTTTGGGTTATGTCGGGTCAGTGTCGGGTTTGGGTCGGCTCGGTTCATGTCGGGTCATCTTTGGGTCGGGTCATCAACGGGTGGGAAGTCGGGTCTGGTCATTGTCGGGTCAGGTTATCGGCATATATTTTATCTTATATTTAGTTTTAGACGGTAATTTTATGTTTAAATAATGGGGATGTGTATTAATTGTAGTTTTAAGTGAAAGTAATTAAGATGAATGTCAATTTGGTGTTATTTAAACCATTATTAAACTAGATCATTATCGGGTCATCTATCGGGTTGAGAAAATATCGGGTCACGAGTCGGGTCCGGTCGATTCAGGTCGGGTTCGGGTTGGAAAAAATAAGGCTGCTATCGGTTATCTGGTTGGCTCAAATTCGGTTCACCCAATTTTCAGGTTGTATCGGGTCGAGTTTCGGACGAGTCGGGTCAGGTTCCTCGGATCGGGTCAACTTTTGCCAGCTCTAATCACATGAGAATTGAATTGAATTCCTACTACTTGTCACCCTTTTATGTTCAAATCTGCACATGGATCTTGACAAATTATCTTGAAAACATGTTCAATTCGTTGGATTGAATCCCACAGGTCATGCTTACAATTTTATTTTGACTAATTACTATTTATGGAAACCTTGTCCACTACAGCTAGTCTTGCTTGTGACGGGCTTAGCCCGTAGCCCGTCACAAGCTTGTGACCTCTCACAGAAAAGGGAGAGGGGACAAGGTGAGACACCTCCCATGTGCTTTTCACTGACCTGCTCATGGGCATTTTGTGAGAGGAAACGGCACTCGTCGCAAACTTGCGACGGATACCTCCGTCACAAATGAAAATTTGTGTGTCCACTAATCTCTCCCAACATCTACCTCTTTATAAATTATAGATCGTCAAATCAAGGATAATCCTTGGCAATACACTATTTATCTTGTGAAATTACCATTACCATGTGAGATTGTGGCATCATCATAAACATGGTCTTAGTGTTTCTTTCCTCGTGTCCCGCTCATTTTGTTTGATATTTTTCTTTAAGTGGAAAACTAAGTTTTATTTAATATGGTTTGGTCTCGACTCTCGACTATAATAACATAAGCAACGGTTGTAAACAAGAATTTGTGTAACATAAGATTGTCTTTCAATAGACGTAAACTTGAAATGGATTGGGAGTAGGGATGTCACTGGGACGGGACGAGGCGGTGGTGGATATACGCTCCCCCGTACCCGTACCCATCAAGCAATTCTCATACCCGTACCAGCCCCACCGCCCGTGGTGGGTACAAGTTTCCATACCCGTACCCGCCCCACTAAATGAAAATCTAGACCCGTACCCGCCCCGTTTACCCACCAACCACCTATGTCATAATTTTTGACGATACGTTTTTAAATAAAATGTTGTTTAATCACTATGAATTTCCGTAAGTTTTCATATTTATAAGGAAAAATTACAATTTATCACCTATTATATTTCATTTTTTACAATTTACCACCTATTATGTTATACTTTACAAATAACCACCTAACTTTTATGTTACTCCCCACCATTCTCACCTATTTTATACTCCCTCTGACCCGGTTATTTGTTGTCCTTTTCCATTTTTGAGTGTCTCAGTCATTTGTTGTCCTTTCTATTTTAAGAATGAATTTGATGAGTAATTTGATCATTCTTATTTAATTTGTTCCACTTGTCATTTAGTTATTGGTCATCTACTCTTTCCTTGGTCTTTGTGCCAAAATCAAAGGACAACAATTGACCGGGACGAAGGGAGTATTCTAGTGACGGTTTTGTGTAATTATCAACTCGATTTTATTTTATCGTCTTACATAAATTTGCATTGACCAACATACCCTTACTCCTTACACTAATTACCCCCATATCGTGTCTTCAACTCAAACCCCCAATTTTCCCCATAAATCATGCAATTCCGCATAATCTGACTCTTTCACTGTCAATCCACCACATAAATCACCAACCTTCCACCATGACAACATCCAGCTCACCAGACAAAACACCACTGTGAGCCTCCGGTACACCACCTGCACTCCGTCCTGACCAACATACCTCAACCGACATCGACATCGACACAACACCAACACGAAACACCTCCTTTAATTCCGCAACCCCACTACCCTCGTCCTCCGATCCGTTTCACCACTCTTTGCTCCGACCACAACAACAATCCACCAAGATTCCAACCGCGCCGAGTTCATTTGCTACACCCATGCACCCCTAGAATTCTTCGTCAATTACATGCCCAAATCATTGTTTCTGGTACAACCAACAATGTTTATATTTCCAATTGTTTGATGAAAGATTATACTTGTTTCGGTTTAATCTCCGGTACCCATAAAGTATTTGATCAAATTCAAGATAAAAATGTAGTTTCTTGGACGATTTTGATTTCTGGATTCACAGACATTTTTATGAAGCTGTAAATTGTTTTTCGGAAATGTTGGTAAGTGGAGTAGAACCCAATAAGGAAGATTGCCCAGGAACGGAGCTCAAGTGTGGCTCAATTGTAACGAATAGAAAACCCCAATTGAAGAATCAAATAACCCAAAAAGATTGCAAAAGAGAATACAATGGGAAGAACATGAACACATAATCCTAATTGGAGACTGGTTCAAAAAATAAAATTAAGGGGGAAACGAACTTGAATGAAGTCGAGTCTGGGGAAGAACACTAATTGAAACACGATTCCTGGGGAAGAATAGGAGTTCGGGATGAAGACAGCGCTTGCGGGGAATTAAAAAAAAAGTATATGTAATGTAATGTGGGGTGTAAGGTATATTGGTCAATGCAAATTAACGTAAGACGGTAATATGAAGTCGAGTCAATAATTACACAAAACCGTCACTAGAATGTAAAATAAGTGAGAATGGTGGGGATGAACATGAAACTTAGGTGGTTATTTGTAAAGTATAACATAATAGGTGGTAAATTGTAAAGAATATAATATAATAGGTGGTAAATTGTAATTTTTCCTATTTATAATCAAGTTTAGGATTTTCAATAAAATTAGTAAAGAACATTATCAAAAGTCATAATAATATATATATATATTTTTTTTAATAATTGGTCAGTAGGCGGGTATTTGGTGGGTATGACGTAAAACCCATCTCCGCCCCACCACCCATGGCGTGTGGAATTTTTGTACTCGTACCCGTCCTACCACCCACGAAAGTTGTACCCATACCCGCCCCAATTGGGACGGGTGCGGGCCGGTACTCGCTAATAACCGCCTGACATCCCTAATTGGGAGCTTAAAGTCTAACCTATTAGCTAGTGAATGTTGATGGTGATGAATATTTTTTTTTTTTTTTTTTTTTTTTTTTGACAATTAGAAAGCGAGTAGAGATTACAGACGGATAAATCCCTTAGCTAATCCATGAGCTATCATATTATAGTTTCCAGGGAAAAACCATAAGGAAATACAATGGAAATTGTGGACCAAATTAAAGATATCTTCAATAATGGTCTTGGTTCCATGGTGGAGTTGAGTAATTTTGAGGACTTTAGATAACACCGGCAAACAATCAGAGAAGACAGAGATATGAACGTATTTAGACTTCAGAGCAGCAATTAATCCTTTCCGAATAGCCAGAGCTTCAGCTTATTCCACACTTTGTGCCGCTAACGATCGGGCACCCTGTAAAACCACTTCTCTAGAGTTTCTCCTTATAACCCAACCTAAACCAGTAGAGAGATTTTGGTGCCAAGAAGCATCTACAAATAACTCAAGTTGGTCACAACTCACAATTAAGTAAGAGGAAAAGAAACACTATTCCTTAAATCCAAAAGCTGATCATCTGCACGGCATTGATGCATAACTCCTTTAGGGTTCAACCTAGAAGATCTTACTTCCTCCGCTTTCAACAGTTAATGTATTATACAACTTGTTGTATATACAACTTATTCAATGTAGTTGAACTTTGTTATAAAGTTATCGAGCTCTACTAACAAAATTATCGAGCTATGATACAAAGTTATCGAGCTTAACAGAATAATTATTAAGCTCAATAACTTTGTACTATAGCTCAATAACTTGTAAAATAACTCAACAACTTTGTGTAAGAGCTCAACAACTTTGAGGCGGTTGTACAATGCTACTATACAACTGGTTGTAGGATAGTATTTGTGCGCTTTCAAAGCCATATTGTAGGAAAATTCATAGACCTTGATAGCCGTACATAAATCTGAGTACTATTCCTGTATTTATATGACTTTGTCATAAACCAGTCAGTAATAATTAGTTTAAGGGTTCAACTCTATATTTGCATACGTTCGTACGTACACATTAAATGAGTTCAAGCATCCAAGAGTTTTCTAGGAAGAGATGCCCTTCCCCTACAAGAACAATGCTGCTGCTAGTAACACTAACAGCAGCAATCAATGTCATCAACCACCGTGTACACAACCGAGTCATTAATTCACTTATCAACTAGGGGATCAAGCTTACTGTCGTCTCTATGTAGACCACCATCTCATTTTACGATAACTGAATATTACTATTTGTCAAAATATGGTGAAACAAAATTATTAAGGAATACTTGTAATAGAAATGGTTCTGCAAAAGTAACAAGAAATAAGAAGATAATAACATTAATTTTGATCATATTCATCCTTCCTTCACTATCCCATTCAAGTACACCCACCATACATGACAATACATCAAATCTCCGTCACGGCCTCTAAATGTAATTTTCTTTTTCTTTTTGTATATATAATCCAACATATATACATAAACAGATCCTTCCATCTTCATACACTCATACTCTGCATCTTATAAATGTACACATTTCCCCCTCTTGCTTTGTTTTTCTTGGATCGAATATTTGGGCAGTGCAGAAGTCAAAGAAGGTCTCACGCGAAATTTTTGAGGGGAAAATAAGGAATGTGGGCGGAGAAAGAGGAACCAAAGAGGGTGATGGGAAATGAATGAATGAAATGAATTTTAAGAGTTGCTAAGCTGTATATTATCCCTTTGGTTCCTTTGGCATTTGATCTAAACGGTTCTCAGAATGTTGGGCACGAAAAGACGGGATTTTTAAGCGGAAGTAGGACAGTCCCAACAGTCTATGGTTGTTCGAGAGTTTGGCTTAAGGAGTTGCAGCAAGAAAACTATAGATTAGTTTTTACAGTGATATTTGTTAAAAGCTATAGTGTCTCACCGTAGCTTGCAACACATCGTTTGTTGGATTGACAATCTCTTTCACCCGGCTACCATTCTTGTATATTTTGAACGTCGGTACTATTCTCAAGCTTTCAGCTTCAGCTACATCTCGGCTCACCTCAATATCAACCTATAATCAATAAAAAACATTTAAAAACAACACGATATTGTTGTCAAAAGATCAACTTATGCTCATTAGAATGAAGACGGTAGTAAAAGTAACGCAAACATCAAGCTTCGAGCACGATGTGAGGAAGATAATAACGCACCTTGAGGAAATTGATGAAAGGATATTGACTACATAGGGTATCCAATAAAGAAGATATCCGTTGGCATTGTGGATTTGAAGGGCTTTCAAAATGGACAACAGACACGCCTGCAATTCCATAAAGTCGATATTATAGAAAGAAAAAAAAAAGGCCAACAGAAAAACTACGATAATCGACAAGAGGACCACCTGGTGAGGATATAGTAGCTCTGAAGTGCTCAAGACCCGTAATTTCCTCAACATCACCTCCAAACCTCATGTTATAGACCTCTTCACCACGAGATTTCTTCAATGCAACTTGCGCATGGAATAAAGACTCGGCAACTTCATTATCTTGAGGAAGTTGTTTTCTCACAACCTCATAATCTCTAACAGCCTCACCCCACCGTTCAAGCTATTAGCAACATCAAATAACATGGTCACTAATTGTACAATGCCTTAGAGTAAAGAGATGCCCAATTTTCATATGAAACGGCCTTAGGATAAGATTATCATGGGACCGACCCATACAACGGGGTGGTTACTAATTTATTTTAGTTTTTTGTAGGTAAGTGGGTAAGTAGATGAACTTTCTAGTAAAATTGGTTGGCTCAAACTAAACTACAACTAAATGGTCTCTCGAGGGATTTTATGACGGAGATGACCCTACTTAGAAAATTAGACCTGCCTTTTTACCTTATTGTTGGAGGCAGCCCTTCGAAGAAGGGCCTTGGTGTAATTAGGATGGATACGAAGTGCATGGTTGCAATCTTCAATAGACTTCTCCCACATCCCAAGCTTATACCAACAAGCAGCTCTATTCCCATAAAGAACAGAGTTGGAAGGATCAAGTTTGAGCCCTTCTCCATAAGCTGCACAAGCTTCTGTAAACCTTTCGGAATTGAAGAGATCATTTCCACGAGCTCGGGCTTTTGCCACCAGTCTCACAGTATTTAGCAGTTTTGCAATTTCGACACCTCTAGGGTCAATCTTCCTGGCCTTCTCAGCAAGGGTTACTGCATTCTCAAACCTGCAAGATATCCATCATCTTTTCTCACTTTCCCAAATCAAGCGTAAAAGTTCCGCTCTGGAAGAAAGACTATTCCTCTGACTTACCTTCCAAGTGCCATCTCGATTTGGGCTTGGACGTAAAACAGGTAAGCCTCGGAAAGCATCCCGAAAAACTTACTATTTGAGCAGCAATGTGGAGATGGGTCTATTTTTGGTGTATTTGACAAAATGCTTTCAACATCATCGATTTGTAGTAGTTTTAGTAAAGATTCTGCTCTGCATAAGAAGAGCTGCAATTCATGGAACAAACTAGCTTCAGTCTCAAAGTAAAGGCATCCCTAAGATGATTTTAATAAATTCAATACTCCCTTGGTCCATTTATATTGTCCTCATTAGCGTTGGTGGTCAAACAATGTTGACTTTGACCAATATTTTCTCAAGAGTATACAATAGCTCAACATTTATAAATTGATGATATTAACACTCTTTTTTAGATAAATCAAACATGATCGAACTTACATTGTACTCCGGAACTTATAAATTGAGACGGAGTGCTAAACAAAGGTTCCAACATAGTCCCAAGACTTTTTACCTGAGGGGAATAGTCAGCTCCGGCAGTGATGGCAGCATCTCCTTCCCGTAATGTGCTTTTCCAATCTCCATTTCTCCGTGATTCAAAGCATTTATTTAAATGTTTCTCAACCACTTGCAACTTGTGGAGCTCCGTCGGATCAGGTTGTTGACCCGCATAACACAGGTGCCTCCTGGCAACCTCTACCTGTCCTAGCCTGAACCGACCAAGAAAAAAGGAAGATAAATAACTACCTACACAAAGCTACCAATGCATAAACAAACTAGAGTAGTACAAAAGTGTACAAAGTATGTAACAAAGGGAAACACTAATGATGCAGGATGAAGGGAAAATGACTCGTCACAATTATAACCTAATCGGCAGATGTAGAATCCAACGAAGTCATTGGGATGATACATGTGCAAGGACCCAAAAAGGTTGGACCTATCTGTAATACTCCGTATTTATCAGTCTTTGGGTACTCTATCGAGTAGGCCTTACTCTGTCGAGTAAGGGTAAGTTGCGTTTTAAAATAGTTTTTGACCTGTTGGGTACCCGATCGAGTAACTAGGATACTCGATCGAGTAAGGGGTACTCGATCGAGTACCTTAGATACTCGATCGAGTAGCCGGTTTACGGGGAGTTTTTCTCGAATTTTGTTAATTATGCGATTAAGATATATAACCTTTTCCGTCATCATTCTAAACACTTTTGCAAAACCTAATTTACTGTCAAAGAGAGAAATCCCGGAGTTTGGAAGGTCGGTTTTCATCGTTGGTTATACCGTTGAGATCCTTGCGTCGATGGTAAGATCTATGTACCCTTTTTGTTGTCTTTCCTTTAAGTTGGTTAAACCCTAATCTAGGGATTTGGGGGTTTTTGAGTAGTTTGTGATTTGGTAGCATTTGTATGTTGTATGATAGGAGGAGGTTTCGTAGAAGAAGCTTTTTGATACAAAATTTTGAGAGACCGTCGATAGTTGTGCTTTCCGGGTAGGATTTCCTACTCGGTATTAATCACATAATGGGATGATTGTTGATGTGTTGAGATTGATTGTTTGATATAGTAATTGTATTGTGACGGTGGTGATTGTGATTGTGATTGTGATTGTTGTCTATGGTTCTCGAGATGCGTTCTCTACCGAGTGGAGTCACTTGCGGGAGTGGCTTCACGCCATAGTTTCGCCCTTCGTGGAACCCGCCACGGAAGGGGATGTGCACATTAATAGATAGGGTTATCGCTCGGTATGATGAGCTGGGCTTAGGTGGGAACGGTGCGGTCCCCCCGGCTTTGGCGGGGTCCAGGTGGACGATCGGTGATTGAGATTGTTGGGATTGGTGTGATTGTGTGTGTGTGTGTGAGTTAAGCATCTGTTTATCTTATTGTTGATATATTGAGTTGTGTGATTAGATCGGCCGGTTGTTGTTTTGTAAAACTGCGGTGATCCATTCGGGGGATGGTGAGCGAGAATTGAGCGAGGTTTGAGTTGAATCTTCGGGATAGGCGGGATGTGCCACCGTCCGACGATAGAAGTCTTCATTTGTAGTCTTTTAGTTTTATGACATTTCAATATTTCATGAGACGAGTTGGTTTTAAGAACTTGTACCCGTATTTTGGGATTTGGTTTTAATTGTACTTTTCACTAAAGTTATATCATTTAAGTTGTTTCGTTATTGTCTTATGAATATCATGCCTCGGATAACCGAGATGGTAGCATCCTTATACCTGAGTGGTCCTGGTAAGGCACTTAGAGTATGGGGTGTTACAAATGGTATCGAGAGACGATTTCGAAACCCGTAACCAATGAATCTAATGAACATGGGGGTCAATTAAAATGAACCGGGGTAAAGGTTGTAGGAGCTAATGCAAAGGCTTGGGAGACGTCCTAAAGTCGCGAACTCGCCCTACAATTTTGAACCGGTCACATGGGGGGTGTATGTCAAGGTCGTATGCGTTGTTTGGTTAGCTTGTGTGTGAATGTGATGAAGTGTGTGTAACTGTTGGATGTTTGCAGTAGAAAGTTTATGTAGAACTGTTGTTGGAATAAGAAACATGATGGATGTTTACAATGTGGCGTTTAATAACATGATATAATGATTTCGTAGATCGTATGAAAGGATGCGTAGCATTATATGCTTAGTTATGATATAACGTTGGTTTTATAAAGTTTTGAGCATGTTAGAATATGATATAGCATGCGGGTAGCGTTTTTGAGTTAGCATGACTCGATCGAGTGGGACTGACTTGATCGGGTGGGTTTTTGACGATTTTGAGTCCAAAATCGTGTTTTTGAGCACTCGATCGAGTACCTCGGGCACTCGATCGAGTAGGGGGTCACTCGATCGAGTAGCCTAGCTACTCGGTCGAGTATGTTAGAGATCAGAAGGTCTGTTTGGGGTCTGATGTTGGAGCACTCGATCGAGTATGGTGGGCACTCGATCGAGTAGCCTGTTACTCGATCGAGTATGTTTGGGGAACTCGATCGAGTAGGGTCTGGGCAGCTTGTTTTCGTGTTTTGAGGTTTTAGCGCGTATGTTTATATCCACCCCCAAGAAGAATGCGTTGTATGCGAGAGCTGAGCTTATGAACATAGATGACATTGTTAAGATGTTGGAGCATCGGGATGCTCTTACTGAGGCTTTAAAGACTGTGGGGAAAGATAAGGATAAGGATAAGGAGAAAGAGGTTGACCACTCTAAAATCAGCCTCTATATAGCGAGGTTTAACCCGAAAGAGTAAAGGGGGTTGGGGAGCCTAACCTTCTTGATAGGCGGCTTAGAGATGGAGAACATATTAGATTTGGTTCTTTGTCCGATGAGATGAGAGTGGAAAGCTCCGTTCTATCCGAGGGAGGGTGGCAAGTGGTGGGATACGGTGAAAGTGAGTGCTAAGGAGTTTTATGCGAACCAAGGTTTACCTGCTATACCTTGGGAAGAGTTTCGTAGGTCTATGAGAAAAGAGTTTGTACCAGAGCATGTGAGGAGTAAGTTGAGAGAGGAGTTTGATGGGTTTAAGATGACCGCGATATGTACGTGGTCGAGTACTGACAGCGATTCAATGACAAGTCTAAGTATCGAGGATATGGGTTTGAGTGAGGAGAATCTGGCGCTGAGGTTTGAGAGGGGGTTGACCCCTAAGATTATGCATAAGTTACCCGTGGGAGTCCTTACTCATGTTAAGGAAGTTTATGAGAGAGCTGGGAGAGCTGAGAGGTTGGTGGAGATGGCTCAGGAGAGGTTAGGTGGCGAGAAAAGGAAGTCTGAGAGCGAGGGTGGTGGCCAATCTAGTCACAAGAAAGGCAACCACAATCGCCCAGAGGGTTTTCTTCGGGTCGGGTTGATCTTTGGGGCTTCCTTTGGGCGTGGCCGTGGAGGTGGTAGTAGTAGTTGGGGAACGACCTGCTTCAGTTGTGGTGGTGTAGGCCACAAGAGACATGAGTGCACAAGTGCACCGGGAACTTTCCAGAGACCTACTTTCCAGAGACCTGCGCAGAGCTACGCGAGCAATAGACCGGCTGGGTTATGGTGAGCAATAGACCGGCTGGGTTATGGTCAAACCGGGGAAGTCAGAGCTACCAGAGTGGAGGCAACCGCAACGGCGGTAATTCTTATCAGAAACCACCAACGAACAACAACAATAATCAAGGGTCGGGTGCTAAGCGACCACGTCGCGCCCACTCTTGTCGGGAGGTGGATGAAGACCGATGGAAAGGTTTGTGATGGAGAAGAAAGCAGCTGAGGAGGATGCACACGTTATCACTGGTACTTTTCTTGTTAATGGTATTCATACTTTTGTTTTGTTTGATTTGGGGGCTTCTCAGTCGTTTGTATCTTCGAGTCATGTTAAACGGTTGGGTTTGAGGGTGTATGAGTCTGTTAGTGAGAAAGTTTTTATACCTTCGGGTGAGTCTGTATCTTGTGGGAGGTTATATAGGGATGTACCTATGATAGTTGGGCAAGTTGATTTCCCTGTAGACTTGCTAGAGTTTCCTTTTGACGGTTTTGAGATGATAGTTGGGATGGATTGGCTGGGAAAGTATAAAGCTAAGATAGACTGTCATCAAAATAAAGTGTCTTTAAGAGGTCCTAAGGGCGTTAGTGTGTCTTATCGTGGGTTTCTAGTCAAACCCAAAGTTAAGTTGATTTTTGTTACCTTAAAGTCATATCTAAGGAAGGGATGTCCTTTGATATTGTGCCATGTGAGAGATGACCAGGATCGAGGGTCCGACGTTGATCAGATACGAGTGGTGGGAGAGTTTGAGGATGTGTTTCCAGAGGAGATTCCGGGGTTGCCGCCGAGAAGAGAGATAGATTTCACAGTAGAGTTGAAACCAGGGACGGGGCCATTCTCTAAGGCACCGTACCGTATGGGTCCTAAGGAGATGGAGGAGCTTAGGAAACAGTTGGATGATCTGATAGAGAAGGGATACATTAGACTATGTGTATCGCCGTGGGGAGCACCAGTTCTTTTTGTGAAGAAGAAGGATGGGAGTTTGAGGTTGTGCATAGACTATAGAGAGTTGAACCGAGTGACAGTGAAGAACAAGTATCCTTTGCCAAGGATAGATGACTTGTTTGATAAGTTGAGTGGTGCATCAGTCTTTTCTAAGATTGATTTGAGATCGGGGTACCATCAAGTAAAGATTAGAGAGGTGGACATACCAAAGACAACTTTCACGTCGAGGTATGACCATTATGAGTATGTGGTGATGCCGTTTGGGTTGCCTAATGCACCGGCAGTGTTTATGGATTTGATGAATATGATCTTTAGACAGTTTTTGGACAAGTTTGTAGTGGTGTTTATCGATGATATCTTAGTCTACTCCAAGACTAAGGAGGAGCATGAGGAGATCTGAGGGTTGTGTTACAGACTTTGAGGGAGCATGATGTAACACCCCACGGTAATTGAAGAGGTCCATTTCTAGGCTTAAATGACTAGTGCTTAAAGGGATTGGAAGTACTACTCATATCAACAAAGTGCACTTTCTTTTATGGTCATCCATGTGAAAGAACTCCAAAGTTAAGCGTGCTTGGCTGGGAGTAGTCTTAGGATGGGTGACCTCCTGGGAAGGTTTCCGGGATGCGCATGAGTGAGGACAAAATGCGCTATAAAGGACCCGTGTTGATCTGTGGGCCATGTACACAGCCTGGTGAGCTATCATAAGTAACCGCTCCCGACCCGATTTGGGCCGGGGTGTTACACATGAGCTATATGCTAAGCTATCCAAGTGTGAGTTCTGGTTAGAGAAGGTTGCTTTTCCGGGGCATGTGATCTCTAAAGATGGAGTAGCTGTGGATCCGGCAAAGATTGAAGCAGTGACAAAGTGGGAAGCACCAAAGAATGTTGCTGAGATCAGAAGTTTCTTCGGTTTAGCTGGATACTACAGACGGTTCGTGAAAGATTTCTCCAAGATAGCTAGACCTATGACAGCGTTGATGAGGAAAGAGAACAGGTTTCGTTGGGATGAGAGTTGTGAGACGACGTTCCAAACATTAAAGAAGCGTTTGACCACAGCTCCTATCTTAGCATTACCTGAGGGGATTGAGAACTTTGAGGTTTATACGGATGCCTCAAAGAATTGGTTGGGGTGTGTGTTGATGCAGAACGGTAAGGTGATTGCCTATGCTTCTAGGCAATTGAAGCCTTATGAGGAGAACTACCCTACTCATGATCTGGAGTTGGGTGCAGTGGTGTTTGCTCTCAAGATTTGGAGACATTACCTTTATGGAGCAATCTTTAAGGTATTTTCTGATCACAAGAGTCTGAAGTACATCTTCACTCAAAAGGAGTTGAACATGAGACAGAGGAGGTGGATGGAGCTGATTGGCGATTATGACATGGAAATTATCTACCATGAAGGGAAGGCCGATGTAGTTCTTTGATGCTTTGAGTAGGAAGAGTGTACATTCTTTGTGTACACCTCTATCTTTGATGAGGCTGAGAGATGAGGTAGCGAGGTTTGGGATACATATGATGCAGAAAGGAGATGCCATGGGTGATCTGACGGTGCAACTTGAGTTTTATGATGACATTCGAGGTAAGCAGGCGTTGGATCCTAAGACAGTGGAGTGAAGAGCTGGAGTAGAGAAAGGGACAGTGTCCCGATTTCGATTTTCTATTCATACAGACGGTAGTTTAAGGTTTGATGGTAGGTGGTGTGTTCCTAATGATGAGGAGTTGAAAAAGACTATCATAACAGAAGCATATTGCACACCATATTCAGTTCATCCAGGTGGAGATAAGTTGTATAAGGATTTAAAGAATACGTTTTGGTGGCCTGGAATGAAGAAAGAGACAGCTGAGTTTGTGGCCCGTTGTTTGACATGCCAGAGAGTTAAGGGGGAACAGCGACGACCACAAGGTAAGATTCAGTCTTTAACGGTACCTTAACGGTACCTGAGTGGAAGTGGGAATCCATTTCCATGGATTTTATCGTGGGTTTGCCAAAGAGTCAACAAGGTAACAACATGATTTAGGTAATAGTGAATCGACTGACCAAGTCAGCTCACTTTGTTCCAATGAAAGATACATGGACTAAAGCACAATTGGCTATGGCCTATCGAAAGAACGTGCTTAAGTTACATGGAGTCCCTAAGGACATAGTGTCTGACAGAGATGCAAGATTTATATCAAGGTTTTGGAAAGAGTTGCAGGAATCGTTGGGAACAACTTTGAAGATGAGTCTGACATTTCATCCGCGGATGACAGGGACAGATGATCGAGAGAACAATCAAAACACTTGGGGATATGCTACGAGCTTGTGTGATGGATTTTGGTGGTAGCTGGGAACAGAGGTTGGACTTGATAGAGTTTTCTTACAACAACAGCTATCACACTAGTATTGGTATGGCACCGTTTGAGGTTTTGTATGGGAGGAGATGTAGGAGTCCGATTTGTTGGGATGATAGTCTTTGAGCCGGTGGTTTTAGGACCGGAGATGGTGCGTGAGATGGTGGAGCAGTTAAGATGATCGGGGAACGGATGAGAGCGGCTCGGGATAAGCAAAAGAGTTATGCAGATCTACATCGCCGGGATATAGAGTTTTAGGTTGGGGAAAAGGTTCTTTTGAAAGTGTCTCCTATGCGTGGGGTTATGAGATTTGGGAAGAAAGGCAAGCTAAGTCAAAAGTTTATTGGGCCTTATGAGATCTTAGAGCGAGTTGGGAAGTTGCGATATCGTCTCGCTTTACAATTTGCAGAGAGAGTGCATAATGTGTTTCATGTATCGCATGGTGCGGAAGTATGTGAGTGACCGTCACGTGTGTTAGAGCGAGAGAACTTAGAGCTAGATGAGTCCTTATCATATCTTGAGGTGCCTAAGCGATTCTTGGCCGAAAGGTTAGGAAGACTAGGAGTGGTGAGACAGTTTTGCTTAAGATCCTTTGGTCTAACCACGAGACTGAGGAAGCTACATGGGAGCCAGAGGAAGCTATGAAAGAGCGTTACCCTTTTCTTTTTGATCAGGTATGTATGGTTACGGGGACGTAACCTTGTTTCTTTTAGGGGGGTAGGAGATGATCGCGAAGAGTTTTTAAGAGTTTTATACCCTTTTTGTATGTTGTGTCGGTATGTTTGTCGGGATGAGTTGGGTTAGTAACATGTTGTGTCGGTATGTTTGTCGGGATGAGTTGGGTTAGTAACATGTTTTATGTTGAGTTTTGTTTTGGTTGTTGAGTCGGAAGTGTTGAGGGAGTACCTTTGTTTAGTAGTGGTTTGAACTTCGGGGACGAAGTTCTTTTCAAGGAGGGAAGGCTGTAATACTCCGTATTTATGTTTTACAACCACTTTCTTATAAATTTTACCTGGTTCATTCCGGATCCTTAACTCTATTTCGGTTTTTAAAAAATCGTTTTAACCTTTTCTCTCAATTTAAATTTTAAGTTTTTCTAAAAGAAAGACGGAATTCGATTTTAAAACCCCTAAGTTCACCTTGACTTTCCATTACATTTTCGTTCTCCCTTTTGTTTTTTATCTTCCCTTTTTTATTCGCATTTTGAGGCGTGCGTTCACCCATGGACGGTTCGAAAGGATGATTCATATCAGCCGACCCCAAATCATTTTGGGATTAAGGCTCTGATGTTGTTGTTGTTGGATACTCTATCTAGTAGGCCTTACTCTGTCGAGTAAAGGTAAGTTGCGTTTTAAAATAGTTTCTGACCTGTTGGGTACTCGATCGAGTAACTAGGATACTCGATCGAGTAAGGGGGTACTCGATCGAGTACCTTAGATACTCGATCGAGTAAGCTAGGTTCTGGGAGTTTTTCTCGGATTTTGTTAATTATGCGATTAAGATATATAACCTTTTCCGTCATCATTCTAAACACTTTTGCAAAACCTAATTTACTGTCAAAGAGAGAAAGCAAGTACGTTCATCATCTTAATCGCATTGTTAGCAAATCCCGGAGTTTGGAAGGTCGGTTTTCATCGTTGGTTATACCGTTGAGATCCTTGCGTCGAGGGTAAGATCTATGTACCCTTTTTGTTGTCTTTCCTTTAAGTTGGTTAAACCCTAATCTAGGGATTTGGGGGTTTTTGAGTAGTTTGTGATTTGGTAGCATTTGTATGTTGTATGATAGGAGGAGGTTTCGTAGAAGAAGCTTTTTGATACAGCTGTAGAGACCGTCTGATAGTTGTGCTATCCCATAATGGGATGATTGTTGATGTGTTGAGATTGATTGTTTGATATAGTAATTGTATTGTGACGGCTGTGATTGTGATTGTGATTGTTTGTCTATGGTTCTCGAGATGCGTTCTCGGCTGAGTGGAGTCACTTGCGGAAGTGGCTTCACGCCATAGTTTCGCCCTTCGTGGAACCCGCCACGGAAGGGGATGTGCACATTAATAGATAGGGTTATCGCTCGGTATGATGAGCTGGGTTTAGGTGGGAACGGCTGCGGTCCCCCACTGGCAGGGCTGGTCCAGTGGACAGTCGGTGATTGAGATTGTTGGGATTGGTGTGATTGTGTGTGTGTGTGTGTGATTAAGCTGTCTGTTTATCTTATTGTTGATATATTGAGTTGTGTGATTAGTGCGACCCGGTTGTTGTTTTGTAAAACTGCGGTGATCCATTCGGGGATGGTGAGCGGTGAATGCGGAGTTTGAGTTCGATCGGGATAGTGGGATGTGCCACCGTCCGACGATAGAAGTCTTCCATTTTGTAGTCTTTTAGTTTTATGACATTTCGTATTTTTTATGACAGTTGGTTTTAAGAACTTGTACCCGTATTTTGGGATTTGGTTTCAGTTGTACTTTTCACTAAAGTTATATCATTTAAGTTGTTTCGTTATTGTCTTATGAATATCATGCCTCGGGTAACCGAGATGGTAGCATCCTTATACCTGAGTGGTCCTGGTAAGGCACTTGGAGTATGGGGGTGTTACACTATCAATATAGCAAGATTGAACAATGTGCAGAAATGCCCTCCAAGGAGGTCACCATGTGACAAGCCACCAACATAAAGATAAAGGTGTGTGCATCACAATTCGCCATCAAATTCACAAATTGACTAGCCTTAAATTAAGCATTGATAATGACAGCCACCAACCAACCCCTTTTTTTCTGTGAGTTTAGGCATGCAAGAAGACGAAAGGCCGGTGCAATTACTAGCGCAAGGTGATTCGAATCAGCGACCTAACGTCCACAAGCCTTCTGCCTTTATCAGTATGCTAAATCATCATAGGTTAGAATCTACATTTCTATTGGCAAGATTTATCAAAGGAGTAGGCACCATCAGGCAGACTTAGATTGATGTAGCAGATGGAGTTGCAAATGCCAGAGCTCTCGAGACAACTATCTCCGATTTCATTTATGATACACCCAAATCAATCACAACACCAGCCAAAAGCGTTTCCCATCATTCTCAAAACGAAATCATGAACTTGACAGTGCCACCAATCACAGCCATCACAAAACGTAAATAAACCATAATGAACCAGGGGAACAGCAAATAATAAGAACCATGATCTAATCTCAAAAGGACCAAATATCCAGAACAGGTAAAAAATCAACAAAAACCAACAATGCAGTTTAAAAAATCAGCAGAAAAGACCCAATAAAATCCTAAATAATTAAAATATAAGCAAAATCACCTAATAAGCAGAGACCCTAATCTGTGGTGAGCTCTTCCATAAGCAGGATCCAACCTCACGGCCTCCTCACCCTCCCTCACTGCTTCCCCAACTCGACCCAAACCCGTCAATGCTGCTGCCCGGTTACTCCGGAGAGCAGCATTGCTAGGCGAAATGGCGATTGCCCGATCATAAAACAATAATGCCTCCCCAAAATGCCCTCTTTTATAATGTTCATTCCCCACCTTCTTCAACTCCTCAGGGTCCACATTCCCTGTTCCCTTCTTCATCAAACTCCCACCTCCGCCACCAACCACCACATTACCTCTTACTCTATCCCCCACTACACCGCCACCGCCACCAACTATCACATTCCCTCTTATATTACCCATCACTCTCTCCGACACAACACCGCCACTGGATACGTCCCCGATGATGGTGGAGGTTGATGACTTTAGGGTTCCGCCTGCCCGCATTATACTACCGTGACCGTAATTCACGGTCCCAGATCCCAACACGTCAGCTTTCCGGGCAGCTTGATGATGATGATGCTGCCCGGTCACCTTTGTCCTGCCTGACGGGCAGATAATGTTCCCCGTCGGTAACACATTCAACGGTGGCGAGTTCACCGTCCCACCGACAGTCTCGTTCACTATCGAGTGTGATCCACTTGACCCAGAAGAATCGGACCGCCCGTGGCCCGGTTTACTCCTACCAGGCCGGGTTTTCGGGCTGAGACATGTTTCATTATTCAAGCCGGACAACGTCAACTCTCCGGAATGCCTCTTTGTTCCCGGATTCGGGTTAACCCGACCCGAAAACGACCCAGACGAACTCGAGCTGCTGCTAGTGGTGGTGGTAGTAAGAGAAATATGGTATTGGGAAGGCCCAGTAGACCGGGTTCGAGTCCGGAGCGGGGAAACGGGTGAACCCAGATCAAGTTCACGGAAATCTGGTTTATTGTCGGAAAAATTTGAGTGCTTGAGTCGATCTGATAGTGTTTGTATCCCCTTATCATTATTGGCCATTTTTATTGATTAAAATTGCAATGTACCCAGATATTATGCGATCTTTCTGATGATAAGAAACAATGTTATATGAACAATGAACAAAAACCCAGAAAACGAACTACGATTGAAGAACAAAAAAATGGAGAAATGGGGTTTAGTAGTAGAAGAAGATGTGAAAAAAATGAAAGAGATGGGGATCTCGTGAAAAAAAAGGAGAGAGCAAAGAATGGGAGTGTTGTTATTAAACTAGCCAAATAGTATTAAAAGTACTGTAATTAAATGTACAGTAATTTGAAATAAATATAAATGGGTGTTTGGGTGATGGATAATTGGATATGAGAACAAGGAGATGCCGAGTGTCGGAGATGATGAGAGGGAAAGAAACGATGTAAGGAAATGAATGGAGTTTTGAGGTTTACTTCATTTTTTAGCTTTTTTTAATCATCGTTTTTTAGCGATTGTTGTTGTTTGAAGGGAGTGAGATTGGAAGTGACAGTGAAACTAGTTCACACTTTACACTTGTTTAGTTTTTGTTTTCACATTTACTCCTCCCTTTTCATCTTTTTCTTTAGAAAAAAATCACAAATAACCACCACGTATTAGCATATTTTTACAAATTATTATCAGTATTTACATTTTTAGAAATAACACCCAACCTTTCATATATTATAACACCCCATATAACAAGGTGCCTTACCAAAGACCACCCTAGCATGTGAAGCTGCTACCATCTCGGTTGCCCGAGATTAGTATATCAAAAGTAACCATTCAGAAACATTTATTAAAGTATAACGTTTAGCGATTACAACGTCTCAAAGAATACCAAAACGAAAGTGTATGAATCTCAATACATAAAAATCCAAAACATCTAAACTTGTAACAGCGGAAGCTAGACTTAAAGTGATGACATCTCATCCTCGTCCCCGCAGCTAAAGATAATCATCACCTGTCACAATCTGCTCACCATCTCCGAATGGATCATCACAGTTTTACAAAACAACGGGGTCAGTTCACTGAATAATCAAGATAAACAATATACAAGAAACAACCACAACAACCACTATACAACCATCCTCCAATTTCCAATCATGCCTCATATCCAACTACACACTCAAGTGTGTAGTCCTGCCAAATTACCTGCTGCAACAGATAATCCACACCGTCGGGGGACCGCAGCTGTTGAACCAATAGTTTATATGTTTATGTTTTGATGATGTCAAGGTGTTTTACATTTTATATACTTGTTGCGTGTAATCGTTTGTTAAGTATTTTAGAACTAACCTATTATGAGCAACAAAGAAGAATGTGACAATTGCGTAAGAAGTTCAAGAGCCTTCGTTCAAGATCAAACGATTCAAGATTCATTCAAGAACTATGTGAAGACGAAGTTCGTCTAAAGTTTAATCAAGCTTGGATGATGACGTAGCCTATACTCGAAGATCTCCTTGAAGATTAGAATAGCATAGGTGATTATCTCGTAATGGTAATCAAGAATGAGTTTCTTGATTAGTAAAGTTATAGCTTTGCAGCCATAACATTACTAGTAAAAGAGCTCAATGTTATAGCTCTTCTTTTTTTTTTTTAGGTAAAATGTGAGTATATAAATTATATCAAAAAACAGCCATAATTACAAGGACAATGTTCGAATCCCGGCTAAGGCATTCTAACACATAAATCCTATGCTTGCCGCGATCAATGGCACCATTGCTTTCTAGATTACACATTTTGCTACGAATTCTCCTCTGAATTAACTACTTGATTCTTTGTGCTATAATGTCGTCTCGAACACACAATCGATGCCTCGCATTGTTTCTACGAAACCATATGGTATACGAATCTTTGTTTGAACACACACGAAGCCTTCCATTGCAATCGTTCTGTTTGCGAGATATTAATGCAAAGTAGGATCAAGCATTGGCTTACCAATCCAATCGCAATACTATCCTTAACTTTACTAGTGAACCCGCACTACGAAAAGAGATGGTCACTTGTCTCAGTCATTCCCCACATAAGATGCAAATCATCATCAGGACACAAACCAATAGCATATAGCTTGGTTCTAAGATTTAATCCATCTTGCATAATCATCCAAGCAACAACAGAGTGTTTAAGGATGTTCCAGTTATTCCATACAAGATTAGACCAGCGGTTTTGGGGTCCGACCCATCAACCATTCATATCCATTACGTATAGAGTATCCTTTGGTCGAAGAAATCCAAAGATTACCATGAAAACCACTCTTAATCCTTTCCTTAACCTTACAAATGCTCTTCCAGTCCGGGGGTATCACTTCCGGGAGTATAATCATGCCATTCAACTCCCTTTAAATACACATTAGCAACCCATTTGATCCAAAGCACATCGGGCTTGATATATAGCCAATTCACCAATTTCCCCACCGAGGCGGTATTCCACAGCTCGCTTTTTAATTCCTAGACCTCCTTCATCCTTTGGCAATGTAACTCTATCCCATCCTACCAGTGGAACTATGTGGTAATCAGATGAGCTACTCCATAGAAAGTTCCTGCAGATGGCTTCTACTCTTTTGATCACACTCTTTGGGATAATGAACATGGCAGCCCAATAATTGTAAAGAGTGTTAAGCACTGAATTTATAAGAACCACTCTTCCTGCATAAGATAGCTTCTTTGCACCAAGGCTACGAATTTTTGCCACCATTTTTTCTATCAGGCAATTCTGACCCTTCTTGCTCATCTTCCCTGGTCGTATGGGTACTCCCGAGATATTTAAAAGGCATTGTGCCTTCCGGAAACCAGACACAGCAAGGATGTCCTTCTGTAAGTCCTCCTGCATCCCATTAAAAAAGATTTCTGACTTACTGTTATTCATGCTTAATCCTGAAGCTTTAGAGAAGGAACTGAAAGCTCTCAAAAGTAGGAGAATAGAAGGAGCATCCCCTTTACTAAACATCAACAGGTCATCCGCAAACATAAGGTGAGTGAGCTTGAGTCCCTTACATAAAGAATGATAATGAAAAGTCCATCTTGCTGTAGCAAACTTAATGAGTCTTGTCAAGTATTCCATACAGATTGTAAAAATGAGAGGAGACACAGGATCTCCTTGACGCAGACCTCTCATACCTCTGAAATATCCAAAATTATTCCCATTCAAGACCAAAGTAAAGGAAGTGGATTGAATGCAAGCCATAATCAGAGTAATAAAATGTTTTGGAAACTGCAAACCAGTCAACATTTGCTCCACAAATTCCCATTCAACTGTATCATATGCTTTTTGCAAATCTATTTTAAACAGGCATCTAGGTGACACATTCTTCCTGGAGTACTGATGCACAATATCTTGGCAAATCAGGACGTTTTCAATGATGGACCTCCCTTGAACAAATGCTCCCTGACATTCATGAATAATATCTGGCAATACTAGAGCTAATCTGTTGCAAAGGAGTTTAGAAATGATTTTGTATAACATATTGCAGCATGCAATGGGCCTAAATTGTTTCACGGAAGTTGGTCTCTCACATTTGGGAATCAGGCACACATTGGTTGCATTTATCTGGCCAAGTAATTGACCAGTTACAAAGAATTCCTTGACTGCCTCAAAGACATCCTGCCCAATCACACTCTCAGCATCTCGAAAGAAGCCACTTGAAAACCCATCAGGTCCTGGGGCTTTGTCTATGGGAATAGAGAACACCACCTGTTTCACCTCCTCAAAAGTCACTGGCTTGGACAGAATCTCAACATGCTCCTCACTACAGACATTACCATAAGCCAAGACAGCATCCCTCACACCCTCAGTAGTCTTTTTACTTCCAAGTAAACCTTGAAAGTAGTCCAAGAAGGCACTCTGAATGCTACTACTATCTGAACAAACAATTCCATGCTGATCTTCAATTTGGATGACAGTGTTTCTCATGCATTTTTTCCTGATAATACCATGGAAGTAAGCTGAATTTGTGTCCCCCTCCTCTAGCCATTGAGCCTTGGCTTTCTGTTGTAGGAAGCTGTCTCTATCCTTACGAAGTCTCCTGAGTTTTGCAATAATACCAATCTCCTGGCTAATCAGATCAAAGCTAGTGGGGTTCCCACTTAACTGCAGCTGAAGAGTATTTAGTTCTTTCTCAGTCTCCACAGTTTGAACTTCAATATCAGCATAGCAGGTTTTGTTCAATTCTTTAAGGACTGTTTTCAATTCCTTAAGCTTTTTCACAATACAAAACATCTTGGTGCCTAGGATATTCCTGTCCCAAACCTCCTGGACTTTAGGCAAAAATTCTGTAGCCCCACTCCACATAGAAAAATATTTGAAACTCCTATTTTTTTGAATAGTTAGCTTGTTGTTATAAACAACACATGGGGTATGATCCAACACTCCTTCAGGGTAAAAATGCCCAACCATTTCAGGAAACATGGTAGTCCAGTATGAGTTGATAAGAAAACGATCTAACCTACTATATTTCCTATGCATATCATCTTGTTTATTCGTCCAAGTGAAGAATGCCCCAGTAGCCTGAATATCAACCATATCACAATTGTTCATACAATCCACAAAAGCTTCCATATCTTCAGGCTTAGTCTGACCACCTAGCCTTTCATCAGGGTTCATCACTGTGTTAAAATCACCTACAATAGCCCAAGGTTCAGTGCATCCAACAGCATAGTTATTCAAACAGTTCCATAACCCAATTCTGTCAGTTCCTTCATTAAAAGCATATACCATAGTTAAGAAAAAACATTTCGCAGTAGCTTTGACTTGAACTTTAGCATGAATGAATTGAGGATCATAATGCAGCACCCAAACATCAAATAGATGAGGTTTCCATAACAACCACACCCTACCTCCCTTATGTGTATGACAATTGGTAGTAACACACCAACCATCAAACATATTGAGAGAAATATTACTCACATTAGTTCCATTTATTTTAGTCTCAAGTAAACCAAAAAGGCCTACTGAGTGATTATTCATAAAGCATCTAACCAACTTCTGTTTATTTACATTATTAAGACCTCGCACGTTCCAAAAACCAATGCTATTAATTAGAAATAGGTTGTTGAGGAGGGTCACCAGTTTGTGTCAGCAGTTTGTGTCACCTGATTCTGTTCTTTCTCAATAGCATCCAGATCAATTATGTCTTCCAGTTCACTCTCCTCATTCTCCTCACTCTGAATCTTTGTTGGAGTTTTAGGTGGAAGCACAGGATATTCCTTGTCTGATAAAACATTATTGACTTTAGGGACCTGTCTCCAAACCATTTTCCCACTTGGTTTTGGCTGTTGTTTATTTTGAGACCTCATACACTCATTAGTTTCATGTCCCATACCTTTACATTTCAAACAAATACTCGGTTTCCATTCATATTCCACCTTGATCTTCAATAGAGTGCCATGCTCATCCTTGAATTGCACACTAGTTGGAAATTTATGCCCTACATTCAATTCAACCATTACTCGAGCATATCCCAATCTAGTTTTCTCCTCTGTGGCTTGATCAGTCTTAACAAATGGGCCCACTAGACCAGATATCTTGGGCAAGCATTTACCCCAAAATTTCAAAGGCAAACCATACAATCGCATCCATCTTTGGTACCACCTTAACCTCTTCTTTTAACGGATCAACATCACTTTGCCACGGCTTAATCACTAATGGTTTATTGTCAAACATATGGTATTCACTGCAAGACGCATCCCTATTCTTCATTTCCTTAAACCGAACCAAGAATATACCATTTGGTAAAAAAGAAATCTTATCAATGCCATATTTATTCCATATTCGATGAATAAATCCTTCCAATACCTCCCATGGAGGATTGGCTCCTAACACAAAGCATATCACTACTTGATTCCAATATTCTACTTCCTCCTGCACATCTTCTTTGGAAAATCAAGGATCTCGTGAAGTCACTTCGTTGGTTGCTCCAAAACAGAGGGAACCTGTTTCAGCCGTGTATGTCGATTTGCACTATTGAACTAGGTTTCTTACCTCGTTGTGTAACCCATCGAGTATTTTCGAGAGGGTGTCTCTTCATCATCAAAAGACAGTCCAGGACTCCATTAACATCATGCATAGGTTTCGTACGTATTACATCCTCCTCCGATGGTCCCTGTTTCCTTCTCTCAATACTACGCTACTCTTTGTTTTATTAGAATTAACACGTTTAGAGTTCGTAGATTTCTTATTGCTTGATTTCTTTGCAGAATTTCGAGCCATATTGAAGAGAAATCAAGCCCTAATTTTGGCTGCAAGTCGTCTTCAAAATCGCCTCAAAATCGCCTATCATTAGGGTTTTTGTGATGTCTTTGCTCGGTTTTATTATTGTTTGTTATAGCTCTTCTACTATAACATTGAAATGCTGAGTTTTTATACACGACTTATAATTGTTTCGAAAATTGTTTTTTAATTGTTTAAAGTTTGTTTTAAATGTTTTAATAAAAGTATTTATATTATAAAGCCTGGTTTAGTGAGGAGTCCGGTTTTATAGTAAACATTAATTGGTAGTCTTGATGTATCAACTTATGAGTTGGACCTTGCTACTAATTAGGGTTTCTGTATAGCCTCTCTTAAAACCTAAATTCTAATCATATGTTAAGACTAGGGTTTGCACGAGTCACGAGGCACATGAGCCGTAACATCTCGTGCTACCTAGGGTATATTAGGTAAAGATTTTATTCTATAATAATATCTTTACATATCTTATATATCTTACTTAATATATTTGTTTATGGTAAAACATATTCTTATTTTAGGAAATCTTATCATAATCTTAGAATTTATAGTAAAGATAATATTTGAAAAGATTATATTCTATCTTTTAGAATATTCTTTTTTATCTTTTAAGGCTTTTAGGAAAGAGATAATAAGAAGATATAATTTGTTTTTATATCTTAATATTTCGGCTATTAGGGTTTGACAAAACCGTCTAGCCCACTCTTCCTTCTCCTATAAATACTTTGCTATTTACAACATCTAAAATAGAGACCTTAAGCATAAAAATTGTTTTCATCTTTACAAAGCAAAACCGTGTGTTTTAAACAGAAAACCGTTTTGTTATTTTGAAAGGTCGTGTGTCTTAAAACTCGCATACTCGTTCTTCATTTATCGTTATAAGATAATAGTGCTTAGTTGAATTCTTAACTTGTTCATTAACATAAACCTTTGTTAGAATCATTAGTGCTTTCTTATTAGCGTAAGTTAGTCACTCGAGTATTTAACGGTACCCATTGAGTTACAGCTAGAGTTAGTTGTACGAGTTGGGTTAGTAAATTTGTAATCCGTAGAAAGGTACTAAATTTATTAATCGAGAATAGTGGACGTAGGTTTCGACTTGTGAAACTGAACCACTTCAAAAACCCTGTGTCTCTTCGTTCTTTCGTTTGTTTCGTTTATTACATTAGTTGATTAGTTAAAGTTTAATCAATAAACTTTAAATAATCAATTACATTAGAATAATCGAAAACGCTTTCAAAAAGTTTTAAATCCTCAATTCACCCCCCCTCTTGAGTATTTTGGATCAATAGACTTTTCAATTGGTATCAGAGCCTCGTGCTCTTGATTGCCTAACCGCAAAGAGGCTGATCTATCTTGTTTTTCATTTATCTTATCGTTTTATATTCCGCTGCCTATCACGTGATAAATGGATTCCAAATATCTCAAGTGTCCCGTCTTTGATGGGAAGAATTACGGATTTTGGAAAAACATGATGACTCACTATGTGAAAGAACACGATTGGGAGTGCTGGAGGATTATTCAAAACGGACCGCATAAAATTCTTGTGGCATCCGAGGAAGGCACTACCTATGAAAAGAAAGAAGAGGACTATGTCGAGGCTGACTGCAAGAAGGCCGAAAAGAACTCCAAAGCGATAAGTCTTCTGCAAAACGGAATGACTTCTACTGAGTTTGATCGGTTCTCTTCATGTTCCACGGCCAAGGAGATATGGGATGGGCTCGAATTAGCTTACGAGGGTACTTCCATTGTTAGGAAGCACCGAATAGATTTGCTTATGCAAAAATATGAGCTATTCATTATGGAGCCTAATGAGTCCTTAGATAGTATGTCCGCAAGGTTTTCAAGTATAATAAATGAATTAAAAAAACTAGGTAGGAAATTCTGTACCGAGGATATTGCTAGAAAGGTTCTTAGGAGCCTTACTAAGAAGTGGCGTGCTAAGGTCACTGCAATGGAGGAATCACGAGATCTTGAAACCCTATCCTATCAAGAACTCATTGGTGCTCTCATGGCCCATGAAATTACTCTTAACAAAGATGACGCTGAACCAAGTCGCAATAAGAGTATGGCCTTAAAGAGCGAAGAAGTTGACTCTGAACTAGAGGATGAAACTGTCTTGTTTGCACGACGCTTTAAAAACAAGATATTTCGAAATAAACAAACAAAATCATCCTATAACAACAATAACAACAAGTCATTCAACAAAAAGGTTAATGACTCGAAGATGTCCTTCGCAAATAGAGGTTGCTTCAAGTGTGGAGAATCTGGTCATATGATCAAGGATTGTCCAATATGGGATAAGATAAAGGACAAGACGAAGCGTGAAAAGACAAAGAGAGAATTCAAGCAAGTTATGATGGCTTCGTGTTGGGGAGACCTTGAATCAGAAGATGACGAGGAATCTGAAGACGACGAAGTAGCAAACCTGTGTCTCAGCAGTGTTAGTCTTGACCTAATCTCCGACAGTGATGATGAAAGCACAACTTCTCATTCAAACTATTGCTTTCTCGGAGAATCAGACGAAGACGATGATGAAGTGGTAAGTTATCTTGAGCTTAAAAAACGTGTTAGGAAATTGTCTAAAAGTGCTTTAATTGAATTCTTTGAACAATCTCTTGATAAGTGTCACGAATAGGATTTGGAATTGAAAGATATAAAGGAACAGATTCTCGAAATCGCGGAAGAGAATCATACTCTCAAGACTAAAGCTAAGAAGTTGAAATCTAAAGTTATAGCTGAGAAAGCTACAACATTAGATTCTATTATGGCTGAAAAGAAGGATTTAGAGTCCAAAGTTATAGCTAATGAAGCTATAACTTCCGACCTAAAGCTTAACATCAAGCACCTTCAAGCTAAAGTTATAGCTAATGAAACTATAACTTTATAACTTAGAAAAGTCAAAGAACTTTTGGAAACTAAGGTCAAATCTAATGAAGAAGTTATCTTAGATCAAAAGAAAGAGATAGATTCTCTTTCAAAGCAATTGAAAGAATCTAAGACCGATATGATCAATGTTAAGAAACACCACACCGATGTTGTGTTCATTCTTAATAAACGATTCCAAGACTTTCGTGATAACTTTAAAAAGGACAATGATGTAGATCACACGAAATGTCAAGAGGAAGTTAAAACCCTAAAAGACCTTCTTCTACACGCTAGAAAGGTCCATGACAAGTGGGAAGGTAGCACAAAAGTCCTAAACTTCCTAACCGAACAATCTGATGATAATATGAAGATGAGGTTAGGACATGAGTGCTACAGCCATAGAGATCACTCTAAATGCAAATCAACACCTTCGGATTTCGATTTTAGAAAAAGGAAGTATGCTGATCTTCCTGAATACTTGATTTGCAATTACAGTGGTCATACGGGACATATCCAAATCAATTGTGTCAAAAAGGCTCATGATTTACGAAAAAATGCCGAACATGCGAAAACTGTTGACACAGTTGTCGAGGATAAGGAAACTCCCACTAACGAAGAAAGGAACAATAAATTTCGTTGGTTCTATGACATGGCCTTTGACTACTCTAAGAAACCTAGCACTTCAAAAAACCCTTGTCGACCTCAACCTAGTAAACCTATTCACAAGGGAAGTAGTCAAGAGAGACCTAGAGAAATTCCTAGACCTAGAGAAAACCCTAACCCTAGAACTCCTCTTAAGCGAAACAAACCTAAGGTTAGAAAAACGGTCATTAAACATGTTTGGATTCGAAAGGATTTAGTATATAGAGTAACTAATCATAAAGGACCCAACTTAGCTTGGGTACCTAAAAACTGTATCTAATCTTTTCTGCAGGAAGAAGTGAAAGAAAACAATTAGTGGTATCTTGATAGTGGATGCTCAAGACACGTGACCGGAGACAAGAATATGTTTCTTTCACTCAAGCCCTTTAATGGAGGAAAAGTGACGTTCGGGGACAATAAAAAGGGAAAAGTAATCGGAGTTGGCAAAATCGGAATTTCTAAGTCTCATGCAATCAGTGATGTTTATCTCGTCGATGGTCTAAAACATAACTTGCTAAGCATATCTCAACTATGCGACAAAGGTAACAAAGTAGTGTTTCATACTGATAGTTGTCGCATTATTATCGAAGGAACTAGCAATGTTTTTCTAGAAGGCCAAAGGAAAAGAAATGTTTATATGGTAGATTTAAATGCTGTGCCTACTAACTCTTTTTCATGCATGAAAGTTACTCTTGATGATCCTTGTTTATGGCATAAACGGTTTGGTCACATTAGCTCACTAACCTTGAATAAACTCAAGAAGTGGGACTTGGTTGAAGGGTTACCTAAGATCAAGTTCGACCAAGAAAAGATGTGTGACACGTGTGCAAGGTGCAAACAAGTAAGATCATCGTTTAAACCGAAAAGAGTAGTAAGCACAAATCAAGCCTTGGAGTTGGTACACATGGATTTATGTGGACCTATGAAGGTAAGGAGTAAAGGAGGATCCAGGTACGTCTTTGTTCTTGTAGACGACTACTCAAGGTATGTATGGCCTATCTTTCTTCATTCAAAAGACGAAACTTTTGATGAATTTGATTGTCTTATGAAACGTGTTCAAAACAAATATAAGACTAATCTTGTATCTATTCGTACGGATCATGGCACCGAATTTGACAACCAAACTTTTATAGAATATTGTAGAGTTAATGGTGTAGGTCATAACTTTTCTGCACCAAGAACTCCTCAACAAAACGGTGTCGTTGAACGTATGAATAGAACTTTAGAAGATATGGCACGCACAATGCTTCTGTGTAGTGGTTTACCTCGTAATTTTTGGGCTGAAGCCATAAGTACTTCTTGCTACATCCATAATCGTGCTATGATCCGACCTATCCTCAAGAAAACCCCCTACGAATTTCTTAGAGGTCGAAAACCTAATATCTCCCATCTTCGTTGCTTTGGGAGCAAGTGCTTTGTGCATAATAACGGTAAAAACCGTTTAAGCAAATTCGACCCCAGAAGTGATGAGGCGATCTTCATAGGATACTCAGATCATAGCAAGGCTTAAAAAGTCTTCAATAAAAGAACTCTTTGTATTGAAGAAAGTGTCCACGTTATTTTTGATGAAGATAACGTGTTCGATAAGCCTTTACAGGATGAGGAAAAAGACTTGGATGAACCCGACTTTCGTCTTTCAAGAGACGACCCCCCGGAATTGGAATTAGAGGATAACGAAATTGAGGGAATAAGTGATGAACTTATTCGTTCCTCAAAAGATAAAAAGGAGAAAGGAAAAGTTATAGTTGATGATAATATAACATTGACTCAAGACAAGAACTCCCAAACCAATGTTATAGATGATGTTACTGTAACATTGAATCCAAATCAAGGTATAGAGTCCGAGGTTATAATCGGCTCAAATACAACACCTGGATTGGATTCAGGGGGAACTTCCTCTAATTCCGAACCAAATGAAGTCGGGACAAGCTCAAATAACGATGAAGAACCAAGCACTTCAACGAAGTGGAAATACAAGAACTCACACCCCATGGACAATATTCTTGGAAATATTAAGAAGGATGTTCAAACAAGACGTTCCTTGAACAATTTCTGCTCTTTCTACTCTTTTCTGTCCATGATTGAACCAAAGAACATCAATGAAGCTCCTGCTGAATTAGATTGGATTATAGCTATGCAAGAAGAGCTACAACAGTTCGAAAGAAACAAGGTTTGGCATTTAGTTCCTAGACCAAAAGATCGTACAGTCATTGGAACTCGGTGGGTCTTCAGGAACAAATTAGATGATGCCGGAGTCATTGTCAGAAACAAAGGAAGATTGGTGGTCCAAGGGTATAATCAACAAGAAGGTATAGATTATGACGAGACCTTCGCACCTGTTGCTCGTCTTGAAGCTATTAGATTTCTGATAGTATTCGCCGCACACAAGGGAATGAAGCTCTTCCAGATGGACGTCAAGACGACATTCTTGAATGGTTATTTACAAGAGGAAGTCTTCGTTGAACAACTCCCTGGTTTTAAGAATATCAAATTTGAGGATCACGTATTCAAATTAGATAAAGCCCTATACGGATTAAAGCAAGCACCTAGGGCTTGGTACGATCGATTATCTAAGTTTCTACTTGATGGTGGATTGAGAGGACCCGTCGACAAAACCCTATTTCTAAAAACTGAGGGTTCTGACCTTTTGGTTGTTCAAATATACGTCGATGATATCATCTTTGGATCGACTAACCGAAGCTTGTGCAAATATTTTTCTGAGTTGATGACTTCTGAGTTCGAGATGAGTATGATGGGAGAATTAAAATTCTTCTTAGGACTGCAAATACAACAAACTGATGAAGGCATTAAAATCCATCAACAGAAATATATCAAGGAGTTGATTCGGAAATTTGGAATGGAAAATTCACACGCTATGCCTACTCCAATGGTCGAAAACAAGAAATTGACATTGGATGAAAACGGTAAATCAGTTGATGAAACTACTTACCATGGGATGATTGGGTCACTGTTATATTTGACCGCAAGTAGATCCGATATTATGTTTAGCGTATGTGTTTGTGCGAGATATCAATCGTCTCCCAAAGAATCGCATATGACGGCCGTAAAACAAATTTTACGTTACTTGATTGGAACGGCCAACTTATACCTATGGTACCCAATGGAGTGCAATTTTGATCTTGTCGGTTATTCTGATGCCGACTACGCAGGATGTTCTCTAGACAGAAAAAGCACGTCGGGTGTCGCCACGTTTGTCGGACCGTGTATCATCACGTGGGGTTCGAAGAAACAAAATTCGGTTGCTCTCTCAACTGCTGAAGCCGAATATATTGCCGCAGGACTGGTATGTACTCAACTTTTATAGCTTAAGCAACAGTTACGTGATTATGGTGTTGACGTAGGATATATTCCTATTTTATGTGATAATACTAGTGCGATAATAATTTCTAAAAACCCCGCACAACATTCACGTACCAAACATATTGAAATAAGACACCATTTTATACGAGACCATGTTGAGAAGGGGAATATAAAACTTGAATTTTGTAGTACTGAAAAACAATGGGCAGACATTTTGACAAAATCATTAGCTAGAGAACGATTTGAGACTTTACGGTTGGAAATTTGTTTAATTGGTGGTACCTAAGCTTCTATATTTGTTCAATCTTTTTATGACTGACTAGTTAAGTTAAGATTGTATGACTGTGTCCGTATATTGCGTTGCATGAATAATTTCGTTTATAGAAATATTTTTATCATAAGATTCTATCTGCTATTTAGAATTTAATTGTTATACAAACTTATTCTTTATCACAATAAACAAAACACACCATATTTTTATCTTTCCAATTCAAAAAACTCTTCCAAATAGCTCTCCTATACACGGCTCATACTTCCTACATAAAATCAATTTCCTAATTCTTGTCTTATCACCATAAATTCCCATACCTATCATAATACCTATTCCTAATTAAAGACACTTACCATAATTGACCTCCACTTGTTAACCCTATACCTAGCCTACACCTATTTCTACCCTCCTTATTGCGTGTTACCCGTCCACCCAACCCCACTTGTATACTTTTCTTTCTTTCATATTTTTACCATCATCACAATTCATCTTCTTTACTCAAACCATCACCATCACCTCCTTTTTTTTAACAATCACCATCATCATGAATCCATCTCATGCAAAAAATACCCGATCCTCAACCCGTCACCACCAAAACCGCCCCTTTCCTAACCAAACATCACCTCTACCACCACATGATCCTCGTTCCATTAATTGTCCTTCACCACAACCAAACCAAAATTCGCCCCTGTTTCGTAGTCGGGACGAATCGGTGTCCGAAGGCAAAAGACGCCGTCTTTTCAAGGGTAAAAATAAAGTAGTTGTTGATGATAGTGAAGCTGTGGAGGAACCCGAGGTGATAGTTTGGAATGGTGTTGCTTGTACCTTGCTTAGGGATGCTTCCAAAACCGCGACCAAGGAAGGGTTAAATCGTGTTCGGCTTACTCATGATGAAAGCATCCTAGTTAATCGAGTTTTGAGGTATTCCATTCATGGTGGTAGGTACTATCCGAAATCTTGGTTGGTTAGTGTTCCCGCTCTTGCTTTCTTTGTTAATTTTCTTGATTTTCAAGGGTGGAGTCACATTAGTCAGTTTTCGGGTCCTGTTTACCCAGTTGAGGTGGTTCAATTCTTTGCTAGTGTCTCAATTAAGAAAGGAGTTTTGCATGCGGTTGTTAATGGCGTGGATGTGACGATCTCTGTTTCGGATTTTTGCTCTGTTTTTTCGGTTCCCGATGAAGGAATTGAATTAAATTCGAGTCTTGAGTGGTCTAATGTTGTGAGTGAAAAGGAGTTGTTGGTAAAGAAGTATTTTGAGAAGATGACGGAGGGAGGTAATATCGTGGTTCGTCCTCTCTCGGCAAAAATCAAGTTCCTCTTGAACTTTTTGTGGAACACAGTGGTGCCGAGGAGAGGAGGTCGTGATACGGTATCGAGTTATGAAGCTATAATGGTTTATTCTTGGTTGGAAGGTCAGAAGGTGAATTTGGGAAGTGTCATGTTGCACCGTATAATTCAAACAAGTCTTACGGTAACTAAGGAGAAGTTGAGCACCACTATCGATTTGCCTTATGGTATGTGGGTGTCTAGATTGTTGGAAATAAAACGAGTGGTAGGGCCTGACAGTTACGATGTTAGTGCGCGGGACTGTATGTGTGACAAGTTAATCAAGCTAATAGGTCTTGTTGTTGATGGATCCGAGTTGCTTCTTGCAAAAGATGTTGAGAAAGCCCCGGTGGATTCGGGTTTAGGAGCTATGGAGTCAAAGTTGGAGGGGTTTATGAGTGGCTTAATGGAAAAATTCGAGGAGCATGCGACTAATTTGGCTACGGTGTTGTCACGGGTTGGACCATCTCGGTCTTTAGACTCGGGCTTGGATGCTACTCGGGTGTACTCTTGGATAGAGGAAGTGGACAAGAGGTTAGCGGGTTTTGAGAGGGAGTTGAAGGCAATTCGTGGGGAAGTGTTTGATACCGTCGTTTAGTACCAAAATTAAATTTATAATTCCAAACTAAAACTATAGCTAGTGATAGTAAGGGTCGAACCACAGAGAGACAAGGTTGATTTTGTTTGCTAATTATCAGTCTATAAAAGTAACAATTAATTGGGGGTTTTGAAATTGGTTGGCTAAAAGGCTAATTGCAAAAATGAATATTCTTAACAAGATAAAGAGAGGATCGGGAATTTCGGTTCACCATGGCAAGTAACAGTCAGTCAAGCGAGAGATCTCACAACACGGTCTCGGGAAAATAAGCTAATCTTGCGATCAAAGCTCAAATAACCTCACGGTCTATAAATTCCCTAGAATTCATCAAAGTTTTCACTCAAGAGAAATTCTAAATCTAGCGATAAATCAATTTACCAATCTTTCGACCTAGCAAAGAAGTCCATCAAAAGATACAAGACCAATACGGAAGAACTCATGCTACACAACTATCCTAATTTAATACCATGGTTCACCTCATTCCCAATCAACGGATTACCTACTCATAATCATGACTACACTAATTGCGAAATTAATAAATAAGGACAAATTCAACATGATGAAATCTAACTAGGACAAAGGAGAGAAATTCAATTAATGAAATTAATTGATGAAACAAGAATTAAATTAACAAGCAAAAATAAGAAAAAGAAGAATTGCATAAAAGGCTTACTAATTGAATATCAAGAACAAAGTATTCGAATCAAAGGTTTCCGTCTCGAGCTAGATCCGAAAAACTCGGGTTTTCGGAATGAATAACATAACCTAAAAGTTGCTGCGTTCAAGCGATAAAAGATACCGAAAGTTAATTACAAGTTGGGCTTTTAAAAGTCTAACACGGAAAATTAAACATCGGCTCGAAATCGGTCGATCGATCGTCCGCACGGTCGATCGATCGAACATGCGAATGAAAGTAGCTTCGTCTAGCTCAGTGGTCGATCGATTGGAAGTCTTAGTCGATCGATTGAAAGTCTTTGTGCAAAGTGGCTCCTTGATGCTTCCGAACAACTCTTCACTCCTTGCACGCATCCCAAGGTGAGTGAATGAACTCTCCTTCCTCTTGGCTTCCCGAACTCGCTTAGGAGGACAGAACTTGGCTTGATTTAGCCTACTTCCACGCATTCCTACAATAAATCATAGAAAATGCAAAGTAAACCGTTTTGGGAGAAATAGTAGCTTTAAGCTACTAATTATGCATGGAAATACGTGCAAAACCACGGATAAAGTGTATAAAATATGCACGTATCAAATCTCCCCAAACCAAACCTTGCTTGTCCCCAAGCAAGCACTATGACCCGTATAAAAACTAAATGGAAAGGAGAACATTTCAGAGCTAACTACAAGTCAATGCCAAACCATTTAATGCCCCAAGTCAACTACTGCAAAGCTTAAATCAAGCGAACAAATTTATGCATATCATAGAATTAGATCGGGCGTTCGACCTTGCAAGACTCACACAATCGGACTCTCCCGGATCACTCTTCTCGGCCAAAGCAAATGGTAAGAAAATATGTAAAAGAGAGGGAAGATAAGTATAGTCTCTCACCTAGACTGCGACCGACAAAACATGTATGCTTGACTAGCATGAATAATGATTCCATTTACCGTACATACGCATAACCACCGTCAAGGACTATCACATGCCGAACTATTGCAAAATTTGGAAATGTGAGGCTAAGTGGGAAAGAAGAGGCAAAACAATTATGGGAAAGTGAAGGTAAGAGCCAAGCTAGTACCTAACGAACCATCAGAAACCGAATCCCGTTCTTCCAACTCAACAAAAAGAACATGCCTTTATTTACTAGGCAACACACAAATCCAAACGGACGCCTCCAAATCAAGAGGTAAACACATGAGGCGTGTTTTATTTCAGCCAAGACTTATTAATTTCAAGACTCTCTCTTTTTTTTTTCATTTTTTCTATTCCTGTTTCTTTCCTTTTTTTTTTTTTTTTTTTTTTTCAAAATCTGAACTGGTGGTCGATCGACCAATGAGGGCTGTCGATCGACCACCCTGCATACTTTGAACATTACGCAGGTAAACAACTTCTCTTTTTTTTTCATTTTTTTTTGTTTGAATCTTTTTCTTTCTTCCTGTTTTCAGTCAAGTAAATCCTTCACTTCTCAAAAATACCCGCTCCAACATTACAAGAGCGAACCAAAACGACTTAAATCAACAAATTCCTCTACTACTTCCTAGCTTGGCACAATGGTAGGCTAATTATGGGATGTAGTTGAGGGCAACTGGCAATTTTGGCTTATAGTGGAGTTAGTGGGGTAAAATGAGAAAGGGGAGGATGCAAAAGTTCTCTAAACATGCAATACCGACCACAAACCAATGCGTATAGGCAATAAGAAATCAAAACTCATACACGTGCAAAACATGAAATGAAGGGAGTAACTACTCTCAAACCTAAATTAACCGGTCATAAATGTCACCAGTTACAGGCTCTATATCTCAGAAAGTATAAGTAGCTTGCCAAAAGTAATGAGTCAATTCTAATTGCCCGAAATGGATTCCATAACGAAATTTGAGAGATCACTTTTAATTCTCGCTAAGCAGCTATGAAAAGGCAAGGAACGGCATATTTGACTAGTAGAGCAAAATCATCATTAAAAACTCCAATCCGACTCAACTACATGCAAAAGTAAACGTGATATTTTTGGTTTTTTTATGCATTTTTTCAATTTTTTTTGTCTTTTTTTTTTTTTTTTTTTTTTTTTTTTTTTTTTTGACAAATGCAAGCAGAAATTAAACATGTGACTGAAATGCAATAGAAAACGAATGCAGATGCAAGACAAAAGGCATATGCAAATACCCTCCCCAAACCAAAACGCACAATGTCCCCATTGTGCTCAACAGCAAATCACCAGCAGAAGAATGGGAGAATAAAAGCATAAAAGGTAAAAGGAAGCGAAAAGAGAAAGGAAAATAACTCACAAAATACGACCTCCCCAAACCAGCCAAAAATGGGGAGGTCACCAGCATCTAATCTCCACCCTCGTAGGAGGGGTCACTGTCCCCGTCGGACCCCGACTCACTCTCCTCCTCCTCAGCAGCAGGTGTAGCTCTCCTAGAAACGGAGGGAGTGGCTCTCCTGGAAGTGGAGGGACCAGTAGTGGTGGTGGTAGGAGGGGGTCTCCTAGCAGCCTGAGGGTAGCCACCCTCAGGGGGAACAAAGTAAGAAGGGTGAGCCCAGTCACCCTTAGGAAGCATCACCCCCTAGCTAGCTCGTCGTAGACCGGGAACAGGGCGATGGCCGTGTCCAATCTGTGCTCGTTGAAGCTCCTGCACAAATCACCCAAGACACGTGACATTGCCCTCTGGTCCATGACCGGAGGGACAACTAAAGGAGTAGGTGGTCGAAAAATAGCCGCACCAGCAGTAGGGGTGGTAGTGGAGGTAGGGGGTGCCTGTGAAGAGGAGGCACGAGCCCTCCTCGAAGTGCCAGCAGAAGGCGTGGCCGCCACCAAAGGAAGCCTGTAACTAGGCAAAGGCGGCCTAGCAGTCCCCTCAACAGTGGTGAGGGGCGGGGACGAGGGGGTAACCGGTGACGGGGATGCGGTCACAGATGAAAGAATCAATCTTCCACCGCATCTGTCTATCGACCCAATAGACACCCTGCGCGTAACGGAGGTCCATGAAGCGCAGGTCAGGGTCAATGGGGTCCTCCTGTCGAGGGAAAAGTAAAACAAGGCGGTTGGCGATGCGTGTCACCAAACCGCCACAGGCAATGGTGGTCAAGTTGCCCTCACTTACAGTCTGAAAGTGAGCGGCGGTCAAGTAGGCAATGTTATAGATGCGGGCTCTCCGACGCTCAACGTTCAGATAACCCGCCAAAATTGAAAGCTCAATATTATTCACATTATTAGACTCTTTACGGCCAAAAATGGTATTACCCATTAGCCGTAGAAAATAACGAAGAGGGGGCAAGTGGACGGAAGTGCCCGTCCTCCTCGACCCGTAAGTGTCACCAATACAAGACCACATGGCCCGGTGAGTGTCAGAGGGGTCCGAGGTTCTACCCTCGGAGTGAAGACCCAGAAAACCCGCAAAATCAGCAAGTGTCAGAGAATAATTAACATTAAAAAGTCGAAAGGAAATGCAGGGTTTGGTCTCATCAGCCTCAAAGGCTTCGGAATCAAAAGCGTAAGAGGAAAAGAATTCAAGGGTCATAACATAATATGTGGACTCGGACATGTCCACCGGACCTATCATACCCGTCCCATTTAGCGGGGACACGACCGACTCATGTGACCTAGTTTCTCCAAAGTTTCTTTATGGAGAAACCGGTAATCGTGACCTTTACAGACGAAACAAAGAAAGAGAATTTAGCGCGCTGAATAGGTTTTTCAAAGATAACTGCGGATAGTCGGGTAGACTATCCGTAGTAGATTCTATCATCGAGGCGGTCCGCGTGGCGCTTAGCAGCCGTTGGCTCGACCGCCCTTCCGCATTGGCTCCTTCCTTTTGTCATTCTTGTTCTGCAAAAGGATCAAATTAGCACAATCAACCAACTTAAATTCCAATTTCTAGAGACCCGAATCAAAATCGGATGATCGCGCAAATTAGGGTTTCGAAATTTTGGGGAAAACAGAAATAACCATCTTCTAATTGCTAATTAGAGTCGAAAATCAAAGGGGAAAGCCTAGAATAAGCAATTAAAGTACATAAAAGACCAAGAATCACACCCTAAAATCGTTTTCCCCAAATCGATTTTTGTCATCTCAAGGGCACATTACTCGAAAATTTCACATGGAACTTCAGCAAAACTCGAATAAATAGCATAAAGATAGGATTAGACACATACCTTGATGATTTCTTTGAAGATTAAAACGAGAAAGGCAGAGAACGAGATGGATTTGCGATTTTGGGTTTGGTCTTTTTGTGATTTTGGGAAAATGAAAGAATAAGAGAATAAGGATGAAAACTTCCCTTATTAGCTGCCTCTGAACTCGCGGACTGGTCGATCGACTATGTGACCCAGTCGATCGACCATTTCCCTATACACAGTGGCCTCTGTTCTCCTCGCTTCAGTCGATCGACTGAACATCCTAGTCGATCGACTGTTTGAGCTGGCAATTGGAATTAAATTCGTCAAAATTCATTTTGCCATCAAAACTTCCTGTCTTTCTCTCGCAAAAATCCAGTAAACCACTTACGCACTTTGCATAAAATAAATTCCTGCAGAAATTATCAAAGGCGTACAATTTTCCCAAACCAAGAAATTGTAAATGCATGAAAATAAAGGAAACAAAACAAGAAAAAAATAAAAAGCAAATTGAAAGAAAGAACAAAACGGAAATCCTAAATTACAAAATAACTACAACCTGGGTTGCCTCCCGATTAGCGCCTGGTTTAAGAGGTCCCGCACGACCTTGTTACCTCACTTCTCATCATCTGACAGCGGATCGAAGTACAAAACCTCGACCTTCCCAACATATGCATCTGATCCATGGTAGTGCTTCACATATTGGCCATTTACCTTGAACCTTTCTCCGGCGGGAGGTCTCCAATTCAACAGATCCGAACTTTTGATTTGTGACCGTATAGGGACCGGTCCACCTGGATTTCACTTACCAGAAACAAACGGATACGAGCGTTAAAAAGAAGTACCTTATCGCCAATATGGAACTCGCGCTTTATGATTCTCTTGTCGTGCCAGCGCTTTGATTTCTCCTTGTAGATCCTTGCATTGTCATAGGCCAGTGACCTAAATTCTCTAGCTCATTCAATTTGTGTCATGCGTTTCTCACGAGAGAGGTTAGGATCCAAATTCAAATCACAAATAGCCCACCAAGACTTACGCTCTAACTCAACAGGTAAATGACATGTCTTACCATAAATCAATCGGACGGTGACATCCCGATTGGCGTTTTGAACGCAGATTCTATAAGCCCATAAGACATCGCCTAACTTTAGACTCCAGTCTTTCCGTGATTTAGAAACAACTTTAGCTAAGACTTCTTTCAATTCTCTGTTAGAAACCTCAACCTGACCACTAGTTTGGGGATGATACCCCAAACCTCTACGATGTTGGACACCGAATTTAGTCAATAAAGCACTAAGTTGTTTCTCTTTAAAATGCATTCCCCTATCGCTAATGACAACCCGAGGGACACCAAAACGGGGGAAAATAATCTTTTTAAACAATTTAATCACGGCTTTTGCATCGCAATGGGGAGTAGCAATAGCTTCCACCCACTTGGATACATAATCTACAGCTACGAGGATATATTTATTACCTTGACTGCTCGGAAAAGGTCCTTGATAATCAATGCCCCAGACATCGAAAATCTCGACCTCAAGAATGCCTACCTGTGGCATCTCATGTCTCTTGGAAATATTCCCCGATCTTTGACAAGCATCGCATTCAACAACAAAGCTGCGACAACTGCATGCAAAGTTGGCCAATAGAAACCAGATTGGAGTACCTTAGCTACGGTCCTGGACGGACCGTGGTGATCACCATAAGCGGAAGAGTGGCAAGCCTCTAGGATATCTTTCACCTCCCACTGAGGTACGCATCTCCGGATGAGACCGTCTGCGCATTCCTTGAAAACATAAGGATCATCCCAAAAGTATTGTCTAGCATCATAGGCAAACCGCTTCTTCTGCTGCCATGAAAGCTCGGGTGGTATCCTACCTGTCACAAACAAAGTTAGCAAAATCGCAAACCACGGAGGTGGATAAGAACTGAAGTAGTAATAGCTAACAAACTCTCATCAGGAAAAGAATCATTAATAGGCAAAGAATCCTCCCTTTCTGTCAGCTGCAGACGAGATAAGTGGTCAGCTACCACATTCTCTGCTCCTTTCTTATCTCTGATCTCCAAATCAAACTCCTGCAAAAAGAGTATCCACCTCAAAAGCCTTGGCTTTGCATCTTTCTTAATAAAGAGAGTCTTCAACGGTGCATGGTCAGTGTAAACAATAACCTTAGAACCTAATAAATAAGACCGAAATTTGTCTAAGGCAAAAACAACAGCTAGAAACTCTTTCTCAGTGGTAAAATAGTTGACTTGAGTCTCATCCAGAGTTCGGCTCGCATAGTATATGGCATTCAAAGCTTTATTCTTTCATTTGTCCCGTAACCGCACCGATAGCATAATCATTTGGCATCACACATGATCTCAAATGGGAGGTCCCAATCAAAGTAATTTGAATGATTGGCGCAGAAATTAGGGCCTCCTTTAACCTGTTAAAAGCGACATGGCACTCATCAGTAAATTCAAAGACAGCATCCTTAAGAGGCAATTGTGTAAGTGGTTTAGCAATTTTTGAAAAATCCTTAATGAAACGCCGGTAGAAACCAGCGTGACCTAGGAAACTCCTCACTCCTTTAACATTCACGGGAGGAGGTAATTGCTCAATCACCTGCACCTTTACCTTGTCAACATGTATACCTTTATCAGAAATCAGATGCCCTAACACAACTCCCTCATTGACCATAAACTGACACTTTTCCCAGTTTAAAACAAGATTAACATCTATACAACGCTGCATGACTTTATCAAGGTTAGCTAAACAACGATCAAAGTCACTGCCATAAACTGAGAAATCATCCATGAATACTTCCATAATATTCTCTATATAATCAGAAAAAATCCCCATCATGCACCTCTGAAAGGTAGCAGGGGCGTTACACAATCCGAAAGGCATTCTACGATAAGCAAAAACACCCTGTGGACAGGTAAAAGTAGTCTTACTCGATCGTCCAGGATGAATAGGGATCTGAAAGAACCCTGAATATCCGTCTAGAAAACAGAAAAATTTGTTAGAAGCAAGTCTTTCAGTCATTTGGTCAACAAAAGGGAGGGGGAAATGGTCTTTCTTAGTGGCGGCATTTAACTGTCTATAATCAATGCACATCCGCCACCCTGTCACTACTCGAGTTGGTATTAATTCATTTTTATCATTTTTAACCACGGTAGTCCCTCCTTTCTTCGGGACCACCCGAATCGGGCTAACCCACTTGGAGTTGCCAATCTGTATAAATAATACCCGCATCAAGTAGTTTCATCACCTCGGCCATGACAACTTCCTGCATCTTCGGGTTCAACTTACGTTGACCCTGTCTGTAAGGCTTGTGACCCTCTTCCAGCTCTATCCTATGCATACAAACATCGGGGCTGATGCCCTTAATGTCATCCAAAGAGTAACCCAAAGCCTTCCTGTTTTTCTTAAGTACACACATCAAAGCAGACAGCTGGTCATCGTTAAGCTTAGAGCTAACAATAGCTGGGTACTGCTCCGTATCATCTAGAAAAACATACTTAAGATTAGGGGGAAGTGGCTTACGCTCTGGCACCTTTACCTCTACAGCATAGACAGAATCAGCTTCAATGGTGTAGCAAGTGTTCACCAAGTTATCGTTGGCCAGGCTCAAAAGCATCTCATCTTCTTCTTCATTGAGCTCGTAGCTCTCCATTGAGGCAACCAAAGCATCTGGCTCCTCAGCATTCTCCACTGTATTACCTGCACACTCATCTAAATGAGTTAGATCAGCTAAGGGATCCTTGGCTAAGGATTCCCTCCAATTACAAGTAACAATCCTGTCAACAACATCAATAGAATAACACGTATCCTCATCAGCAGGTTCAGTTGCCTTGTGAGCAAGACTGAACTCAATGGTGTCATCCCCTACCTCTAAGGTGATGGTTCCGCGTTTGACATCTATCACAGCCCCAGCTGTATGTAAGAACGGTCTGCCTAAAATAATAGGTATCTGACTATCCTCTGCAATGTCCAAAACAACGAAATCTACAGGAATAAAAAACTTACCCACTCGAACGGGTACATCCTCTAGAACACCTATAGGTCTCTGAGTCGATCTATTTGCCATTTGAACGGTAATATCGGTCACCTTAAGTCTACCAATGTTTAACCTTTCGCAAACAGAATACGGCATGACACTAACACTGGCCCCTAAGTCACAAAGGGCCTTTCCAATTACGTGGTTACCTATAGTGCAAGGAATTGAAAAACTACCCGGGTCCTTTAATTTAGGTGGCACATTAACTTGTGAAAGAACATTACATTCCTCCACAAACGCAACATTACCATCATCACGAAAATTTCTCTTACGATTCAAAATATCTTTCATAAATTTAGCGTAAGAGGGTACCTGGGTAATTAAATCAGTGAAAGGAACCGTTACCTCGAGATTCTGGACCATCTCCAGAAACTTACCAAACTTACGCTCCAGCTTGGTAGCCTTCAAACGCTCCGGATACGGGACTGCAACACTGGCCGTAGGATCAGTAACCTTCGGCTTCCGTAGGTTTAAAACCCCCGTCAAATCATCAATGAGTGATGAATCTTGCAAACTAGTTGACGGATTTGCATCCTGCTCTGGAGATCCAGTCGATCGACTGGTATGGGTGGTCGATCGACCAAGTAAGCTGGGCGTGAACAGTTCCTGTCCAGAATTATCGTCATCAGGTATCTCAGTCGATCGACTGAGGATGTTGGTCGATCGACTGGATGTGCTAGGTGTGAATAGTTTCTGACCAGAAACTATTTTGTCTGACAATTCAGTCGATCGACTGGGAATGTCGGTCGATCGACCGGAATCACTGGCATTCAGACTCGTTTTTGCATCAGAATTCAAACGAGCTTCTTCATCATTTCCCGAGTCTTCCTTTTGCTCGTCGGGGCTTTCATAAGAAAGGCCACTTCTGAGATTTATGGCATTGATCGTCTCAACCGGCCCTTCACATTTAATTGAAGAATTAGCGGCTTGCTTAGCCTCCATATTCTCCAATTGTTTCACAAAATTCTGTGAGGACTCAATCCCTTTGCTTCCATATTCGCCACTTGAACCAAAAGGAGTTGGACCATCTCTCTTAACTTCTCGATCTCATCTGAGTTTTGAATAGGAACTTCGACTTTTCCTTTGGAAGCTTCAGAAGTCTCGAGTTTCTCGAGACGGGTAGAAATGGAAGTTATAAGTGACACAACAGCAGTCATGTCTTCACTTTGCTTTCGTGACTTACCACGTGAACTTCCAAACTCAGCTTTATGGACTGCCATCTCCTCAATGGTGTTCCAACCTTTACTTTGACCGGTATTATTTTGGAACCTACCATTAGCAGCTGCATCCAAAATGACTTTGTAATCATCATATAGAGCATTGTAAAATAGATTGCAAAGATACCATTCTTTGGAAGCCATGATGAGGGACACTCGGACCAAACTTTTGAAACGTCCCCATGCTTCACAAAAATCTTCGTCGACTCCTTCTTTGAAAACTCGTGATTTTACTCTTCAAGGCATCGGTCTTGAAGGCGGGAAGTACTTCTTGTAGAAGGCTAGTGCTAAAGATGTCCAATCGGTGACTCCCATTTGCTACTCTATCGAGGTAGCGATACCAATCTCGCGCCGAATCCTTCAAGGAGTATAAGAACATGAACCCCTTTACTTAATCTTGAGTTACCCCCTCCGGTATAGGTATTGAACAGCAATAGTCCGTGAAAATTTCCATATGTTTCAAGGGGTCTTCATCCGGTAGACCAGCTGAATCGATTTCGTTCCACTAAATCAATATAAGAGGAACGAAACTCGAATTTACCGGTAGAAGGGGTAGGTAACTGTTGCCCCTTTGGAAGGTGGTGCTCCTTTGGCTGAAAATTATCATATATCGTAGCCATAATTTCCACAGTGAGAGTACTCAAGTCTTCCTCTCAAAACCTGTCTTCTAAGCGTGCAAAAGCAAAACTAGAAGCAAAGGTAAGCAACGGCCTCAAGGAACAAAAGTTCCTTGAGACAAGGAAAATAAACTAAAATAAAGCAAACAGAATTACACCGTCTCCCCGGCAACGGTGCCAAAATTTGATACCGTCGTTTAGTACCAAAATTAAATTTATAATTCCAAACTAAAACTATAGCTAGTGATAGTAAGGGTCGAACCACAGAGAGACAAGGTTGATTTTGTTTGCTAATTATCGTCTATAAAAGTAACAATTAATTGGGGGTTTTGAAATTGGTTGGCTAAAAGGCTAATTGCAAAAATGAATATTCTTAACAAGATAAAGAGAGGATCGGGAATTTCGGTTCACCATGGCAAGTAACAGTCGGTCAAGCAAAGAGAGATCTCACAACACGGTCTCGGGAAAATAAGCTAATCTTGCGATCAAAGCTCAAATAACCTCACGGTTTATAAATTCCCTAGAATTCATCAAAGTTTTCACTCAAGAGAAATTCTAAATCTAGCGATAAATCAATTTACCAATCTTTCGACCTAGCAAAGAAGTCCATCAAAAGATACAAGACCAATACGGAAGAACTCATGCTACACAACTATCCTAATTTAATACCATGGTTCACCTCATTCCCAATCAAAGGATTACCTACTCATAATCATGACTACACTAATTGCGAAATTAATAAATAAGGACAAATTCAACATGATGAAATCTAACTAGGACAAAGGAGAGAAATTCAATTACTGAAATTAATTGATGAAACAAGAATTAAATTAACAAGCAAAAATAAGAAAAAGAAGAATTGCATAAAAGGCTTACTAATTGAATATCAAGAACAAAGTATTCGAATCAAAGGTTTCCGTCTCGAGCTAGATCTGAAAAACTCAAGTTTTTCCAGAATGAATAACATAACCTAAAAGTTCTTTGCGTTCAGGCGATAAAAGATACCGAAAGTTAATTACAAGTTGGGCTTTTAAAAGTCTAACACGGAAAATTAAACATCAGCTCGAAATCAGTCGATCGATGTAGTCTGCACGGTCGATCGACTGAACATGCGGAACAGTAGCTTCTGTCTAAGCTCCAGTGGTCGATCGACTGGAAGTCTTAGTCGATCGACTGAAAGTGCTGTGCAGTGGCTCCTTGATGCTTTCGAACAACTCTTCACTCCTTGCACGCATCCCAAGGTGAGTGAATGAACTCTCCTTCCTCTTGGCTTCCCCGAACTCGCTTAGGAGGGCAGACTTGGCTTGATTTAGCCTACTTCCACGCATTCCTACAATAAATCATAGAAAATGCAAAGTAAACCGTTTCGGGAGAAATAGTAGCTTTAAGCTACTAATTATGCATGGAAATACGTGCCAAAACCACAGATAAAGTGTATAGAATATGCACGTATCAGTGTTCCCACACGGTGATCGTCTCACTTTCCTTACGAGTCAGGGTGGTGCTTTGGTTATGCACGGGAAAGCCATGGCGGGTGATCAAGCTCTCACGTTGGAGGCCAGGAAAGCTCTTTCCTTGAAAGTGCTTAATTTTGAAAGGAGCATTGGTACTCTTTCGGAGCTGGTTTGGAGTTCGTTTGACCGTCTGGATGCCTTGGAGCACCGCACTAGACCCGACTACGTAAACCCGTATAAGACCCGCAACATTTGATCTCCCCGCCTTACCATAATTAGCCCTTACCTTAATTAGCTTTCTTTTTAGGGGCCGTTTGGTTCGAAGTATTGGAATGGTATGGAATGGATTGTGATACTATAGTGGTATGGACTTAGAACCTCATACTTGCTCATGAGTGTTTGGTTCGACCCTGGAATGGATATAGAGGTACTAATAATATGGAATAGAGTTAGAAACTTGAGTGGAAATATGGGTATGAGATTCCAAGGGGTTGGAATGGAGTTAGAATCCATTGGGTATTCAACTCCATTCCAAAACCCTCCAACTAAACATTAGAATGGATTGAATCCATTCCAATCCATTCCAAAAGTTCCAACCAAACACCCCCTTATTTCTTTTCATGGTGTGTTTAACAAACTTCTTATTCGGCCCATTTTGGCAATGCACTTGTGGTTATGGCCCAAGTGTTTCATTAGACATGTGTTTATTCAGCCCACTTTGGCTTTAACATGTTTAATTCCTAGTTTGTATGATAATTATCTTTTGGATGCTTCTAGTCTTGCGTGTTATTTTTATTTCTTATGGCGTTTTTATCTCTTGTCTCGTCTTATATTATTCTAGTCATTTTTTATTTGTTCTTAACTTTTCGATGATGTGAAGAGGGGGAAAGAACGTCTCTAGTAAGCATCTACCTAAGCTTGCTCCTTGTCAAGACCAATTGTCTCTTAAAGTCCTTAAGTTTCGGTTTCTGAAAAATTGTCTTGATCTTGCGTTAATCTTTATTATCAAGATAACGGTATTATATTGAGGGGAACCTTTTTACTTAGTCACAATTTTAGGAGACTTGCCATCATCAAAAAGGGGGAATTTGTTGAACCATATAGTTTATATGTTTATGTTTTGATGATGTCAAGGTTTTTTACATTTTATATACTTGTTGCGTGTAATCGTTTGTTAAGTATTTTAGAACTAACCTATTATGAGCAACAAAGAAGAATGTGACAATTGCGTAAGAAGTTCAAGAGCCTTCGTTCAAGATCAAACGATTCAAGATTCATTCAAGAACTATGCGAAGACGAAGTTCGTCTAAAGTTTAATAAAGCTTGGATGATGACGTAGCCTATACTCGAAGATCTCCTTGAAGATTAGAATAGTATAGGTGATTATCTCGTAATGGTAATCAAGAATGAGTTTCTTGATTAGTAAAGTTATAGCTTTGCAACCATAACATTACTAGTAAAAGAGCTCAATGTTATAGCTCTTCTACTATAACATTGAAATGTTGAGTTTTTATACACGACTTATAATTGTTTCGAAAATTGTTTTTTAATTGTTTAAAGTTTGTTTTAAATGTTTTAATAAAAGTATTTATATTATAAAGCCCGGTTTAGTGAGGAGTCCGGTTTTATAGTAAACGTTAATTGGTAGTCTTGATGGATCAACTTATGAGTTGGACCTTGCTACTAATTAGGGTTCTGTATAGCCTATCTTAAAACCTAAATTCTATTCATATGTTAAGACTAGGGTTTGCACGAGTCACGAGGCACATGAGCCGTAATATCTCGTGTTACCTAGGGTATATTAGGTAAAGATTTTATTCTATAATAATATCTTTACATATCTTATATATCTTACTTAATATATTTGTTTATGGTAAAAGATATTCTTGTTTTAGGAAATCTTATCATAATCTTAGAATTTATAGTGAAGATAATATTTGGAAAGATTATATTCTATCTTTTAGAATATTCTTTTTTATCTTTTAAGGCTTTTAGGAAAGAGATAATAAGAAGATATAATTTGTTTTTATATCTTAATATTTCGGCTATTAGGGTTTGACAAAACCGTCTAGCCCACTCTTCCTTCTCCTATAAATACTTTGCTATTTACAACATTTAAAATAGAGACCTTAAGCATAAAAATTGTTTTCATCTTTACAAAGCAAAACCGTGTGTTTTAAACAAAAAAACCGTTTTGTTATTTTGAAAGGTCGTGTGTCTTAAAACTCGCATACTCGTTCTTCATTTATCGTTATAAGATAATAGTGCTTAGTTGAATTCTTAACTTGTTCATTAACGTAAACCTTTGTTAGAATCATTAGTGCTTTCTTATTAGCGTAAGTTAGTCACTCGAGTATTTAACGGTACTCATTGAGTTACAACTAGAGTTAGTTGTACGAGTTGGGTTAGTAAATTTGTAATCCGTAGAAAGGTACTAAATTTATTAATCGAGAATAGTGGACGTAGGTTTCGACTTGTGAAACTGAACCACTTCAAAAACCCTGTGTCTCTTCGTTCTTTCGTTTGTTTCGTTTATTACATTAGTTGATTAGTTAAAGTTTAATCAATAAACTTTAAATAATCAATTACATTAGAATAATCGAAAACGCTTTCAAAAAGTTTTAAATCCTCAATTCACCCCCCCTCTTGAGTATTTTGGATCAATAGACTCTTCAGCAGCCTTGGCCACCTAAGCCCCGCTCATCGCAATAAGCAACAACCCATGTCCATTAATGTGCACATCCCCCTTTGTGACGGGAACCACAAGGGGCGAATCAAGGCGTGAAGTCATTCCCGAAAATGACTCCACTCAGCCAAGGACGCACCTCACCAATATCTCCAATCCACCACAATTCCCATAATCAAGAAAGACACGCCAACAACGATACTAATCATGACAATTCAATCATAATCATCTTAATCAATTAAACGGACAAATGAGTAGGGAAATCCTACTTTAGCACTGATCCAAATACGAGTCTATAGCAGAAGTTAGAAACACTCTTCTACAAATCCTTCACCTAGCAATAACCACAATAATCCAATCACAAACATGCAATCACCCATTTCCCCAATTCCAACACTAGGGTAAAACCCTAAAAGACAACTCTAAACAAAAGGTATGGAACTAGTGACTTATCGACGCAACTGACGCGAGAGAGAGAGAGAGAGAGAGAGAGAGAGAGAGAGAGAGAGAGAGAGAGAGAGAGAGAGAGAGAGAGAGAGAGATGAACAAAGACTCGCGAACTATCAAAGCCTTGGGAATGATTAAGGATGATTAGAGAACGAAGAAAGTAATTAGATTTTTGGTAAAATGAAAAGTAAAACTGTTAAAACACGATTTATAACTTTAATCCTCCTTAACCAAACCGCGAAAATAATTTCCGTCAGACCGGATACTCGGTCGAGTACCAAGAGTACTCGGCCGAGTAACCCTTACTCGTTCGAGTATTACACTACTCGGCCAAGTGTTCCTGGACAGTAGGCTGACCAGAAAACACACGACACCTTACTCGGCCGAGTTAGCCCTATTCGGCCGAGTAACAGGACTCAGAAAACCGTGGTATTACAGTCTTCCCTCCTTAAAACGAACTTTGTCCCCAAAGTTCATACCATAACCAAAACAAAACACCCAACACAACTGACAAGGTTATTTTCAGTCGTTTTCCTTAATCAAAATAAATCCTATACTATTACTAACAAGATAGCTAGCGGTAAGTCAGGGTCGAATCCACATGGAGGCGGTGATTATCTAGTTTGTTTATATTTAAGTTTGTCCTAAAGGTAACCGTTTTATGGGGGTTTGTTTGATTTGGTTTCTAACAATTGATTCCAATGTAAATAAAGGATGAATAACAATAATATTAAAGAGACTAGGGATTCGGGTTCACTAGGTAGTCGTCAAGGGTGAGATTTAATTAATTGATTGAGCAATTTATATTGTTGAAAGTCATATGATCGGTCGATTCTAATATTTCTTTTAAATCTAATTTAACATGCGGTCGCTATCATTAAATTATCTCTATTCAATTATCGTGGCCTATACTAGTCTTAACCCGATCGGTGATAATCCTAGTTTATGCAAGACTAATTAATCAATTCTGATCAGTAATTAACTAATTAGAAGTAATACGATAATCAAACAACAATTAAGAGCAATTTAAAAATCAATTCATAATAACCCCTTTTCTAACAACCTAGATCCCCATTCACCCTAGATGAATAAATTAGCTACTCATAAATCGAAATAAACAAGTACAAATAATAATTGAATGCATAATTAAAGTAAAGAGAAGAGAAGAAAAACTTAGTCTTGAATTAAACGCAAAGAAAGAACAAAGACGGAGATAGTATAGAAAACGGAACTGACTCCAAAGCAAAAACCTCAAACTAATGTTATGTTTCTTTTTTTTATAAATCCAACTCCGTACGTCATCCTTTTATTTGCTAACAATAAATATTCCCTAAGTGAACATGGACTTTCAAACTCCATGTATGCTACGGATCTCATATCAAACAAAGCCCATTAAATCTTCTTGTTTAGGCGCCAGTTGTGGGTAACAGGCCAGCACTATATCGGCCTTCGACAAAAATCACTTGCTGGTTATCTTTGGGCTTCAAACATTTTACGCCCTCTTAATTTGCCAATCACTCCATATGTTCCGCTCGTTGGTAAATTTCTATCATAAAAGACTCATTTCTACAAATAAATAAATAAACTCGTAGTAAACCGTAAAGAAGGAAATATAATAATAAAACGTACTTAAAAATACCATAAACTAATATAAATTACGGGGAATAGGATATAAAATATAGGTAAATAATGAGTTATCAAACTACCCCATGCTAGACCTTTACTCGTCCTCGAGTAAACTCAAGAGGCAAAACAAGACAATACTCAACAAAGGTCTAAGAGTAGCAAATTACAAGGTAATCGAGCAATAATCCAACCAAGGTTTTCGAAAAGAAATTAAATACAAGTTCAAAATCATTTTAATTTCGAAATAGAGTTAGATCACAATTTAGCAAATAAGAACAATCACCCTAACAAATCCGTCAAAATATCATGTAATGTGCACAAGTGACCATTCATTCTTACCACAAACCGTCTAGACAAGTGACAAACCGGTGACCCTCACTTTCGGGAATGTAAACGCGGAAAATCACTCACTCTCATGTGTCCAAGTGATGAGGACACGGGTCACACATATAGACTAAGCCTAAACTTGCCGACTACTACATGTCAAGAGGACTTTTAAGGGTTGTAACGGGGCTATGGGTTAAAGGGAAGAAGGTGAAAAAGTTTATGGAAATGTGGTGTTAAAGAGTAAGGGCTAGAAAAAAACATGTCAAATCTCGGCCTAAGAAATGAACGCAAAAACCTCCAAACTAATACTCCTCGTATGAAATAAATGCAAACACCAATTTATTAACAAAACCTCCATCGTATAGGACATACAACTTCTTTATTAATCAAACTCAAACCCATAATCGAATGGTACCACAACTTAGAACTTCAATTTTTTTCCTTTTTCACAATTTTTTTCCATTTTCTCTTTTTTTTTCTCTGGTTTTTTTTTTATTCGATATTCTTCTGTCTTTTTTTTTTTTGATTTTTTTCCTTCAATTTTTTTCATATTTTTTTTTTCTTTTTTCAAATACAAGAACCCTTCTCATATAACAAGTATTCACCAAATCACCATCAATTACTCCCCCATGCTTCGCTTGTATGATACCTCTATTTAAACCGAGAAAAACAAACACTTTACTAGCCCTTACTTGGGTAGGATAATGTGGGAAAACGGGTTAAAATATCGGGTAACAAAGAAACAAGGCTAAGGCTCAAAGGGGTTGCAAATAGGAAATATTAAATTTGGGACGGCTATTTGGCTAATGTAGCTCATAAACAAATGAATGCCTCTATCATTCATGCAATCCTAATGGCAAGTACTAATCCTATAACCACTCATGAAAGAATTAGATTGGCATGGATGTCCCAATCTTATTTGGCTTATGTGATCTCACGGCTTTTTGGTCACACGGTTATGTATCACAAGTCTAGTCGAACCATCTTACCACAAACAATGTCACAAGATAAGCACAAAACAATTATTCCGTTGGACTATCAAGGGCAAAAACGTCTCACAAACCGTAAGTGATCAAAATAGAAAACAATTTGCAAGAAATTCATTTTCAAAATAATAGTAACTCCATCAAATTATGCTCAATTCTACAAGAATTTGCCAGTACATATTCTGGTGATAATTTTTTAAATTTTTAGCATATCACCAATAGTCAAGTCCAGCAATCAATCGCAATAATTAATCCCTACCCCATGCTTGAATAATGCAATATCCTCATTGTATGTGAAAAATAACTAGAAAATCAGAGGACATAAAATGTAATGGAGGAAGGAAACGAGCTCACCAGGTCAGAAGCATAGAATACCATTTGGTGACTTGAGGAACGTAGTCAATGGCTGAGTGTCAGTGTATCAGCAAACGTCCACTGGACAAAACAAGAAGCTGCAGAAACCCAGCGGTAAATTTATGGCCAATCAATCGACAGTCCTGGACTCAATATAGCAGAAATTGAGCCGTGAAACCCACAAATATAGGCCTGAAATTACCACCCATCGCACCATCATAGAGCTAAAATTACTGCTACTGAAGGCTCAACTCACACACAGACTCGATATAGCAGGAATCGAGTCTAACAAACCCGAAATTTGAACAAGCGAGCGCGTATTCTCAGGAAACAGTCCTCCACTGTAGGAGAAATTGAACCCCCAAACTCAGCAGCATAAGTGTGACATCAAGCAGATACGCACCTCATAGTAGCTGCGAACCAAACTTATAGCCATCCACATAAATCAATCAGAATTAAAATCGATTTAATTAGACCCATAAAGTTCTGCCCAAATCTTCTTCAAATCACCCCTTGATCCGATCTAATCCAAGCTAAGTCATAAGGTAACTGAGTTCGGCGTTTTCAAGAATGACTCTAAATAGCATTGAGTCAAATGTTCAGCAATACTGGGAAGCAAAGATGATAGAAAGCACCTCAGTTTCGAGTCAGACAAGCAACAACACAGACTCAACTTGTCCAGGGCCTAATTGCTACAGCAGAAATCAAGACAAGCCCTCAAATTACCAGCTAATTGGACTCAAGTAAGTCCAGAAATTTTCGCCCAAAAGTCGACTTAATCATTCCCACAACTCATGAACACTGGTCGAAGTTAAAACCAATGCACAACACCGAGCATCACACCATTTAAAAGCAAAATCATGGGAAGTAGTAGCTCATTTCACACAAGGGCTCGATGTAGCAGGAATCGAGCCTAGCAAATCCTCGGAATTCGAACAAATGGAACACGTATATGCAGTAAAACCGTGTTCCGACGCAGCAGAAATCAAACTGAGTCTCAATAGCAGACGCATTATATATCAAGTAGCGATTTATAAACTAATTTGGCTACAAATTCATACCTCCATCAGAAGCAAGAACTAGAGGAAGTTATCCCGGTATATCTCTCCCCAATTAGCATCAATTTCGACCCAATTTACAGCAAGAAATTTACGCCCAATTCGTCATCAACTCATACCCTATTCTGATTTGATTCAAGCCCAGAAATCCGATTCAGTTGCAATAATGAAATCGATATTGGGTTAGGGTTTCGAAATTGGGGATTAGATGGTAGTTTAGGTGAGGATGGTCGCGTCAGTGAGCGACGGTGGAGATGAGCACGGTCTCAGCAGGGGACGCGTAACCTGGTGGAGGTGAGGATGGCGGTGTCGCATCAGTGAGCAACGAGGCTTGCGGTAGCTGGGTTGATGTGGTGGTTGACCAGCTGGTCGGAGATTGGCGGTGGCGTTATGCGTGAAGGGTGAGTGAGTTTGAGGAAGAAAAACAACCTTGATTGATTTTTGTTTGAAAAAAAAATTAAACTCGCTGTCCAACTCCGTATTATTCCTTCAAACACGAGAAAGCAGTCAAAGCACAAACGCAATTATTAAATTAAAGAAATAACAATAAATTAATAAAGAGTAAAATTTTGGGTTGCTCCCGATTAACGCATCTTTATAGTCGTAAATTTGATTTCAAGTTCTCAAGAGCGGAAGCACTCAACGCTCGTAGAAGTCGATCAAAGGTTCATCCATGAAACTCGGAAAAGTGACAATAGAAACTAGTTAGACATGGTAAAACAAAAACAAAAGAGACGAAATCATGTAACAAATTTTCCTTTGTGCCTCCATGTTTAGTTCTAACTTTTTCATCATTTTTAGACCAATTAAAAAGTAATACGAGGGGATAATGGGTGGAAGGTACAGAAGGTTCTTCGGAAGGAAAAAGCTCAATGTGCTCATAAATTTTTACCGCAGCAGATTCTCCATCTTTTTCATCATCTAGCTCATGGCTTGGAGTGTAATTGTACCCATTACCAAAAAGAGCCGCTTCGATAGCATCCACTTGAGCTTCCCAAGAATCACCTGCAAAAACCTCTAAGCATGGTACGCAATCCAAATGGCTTAAAGCAAGGAGCTCAGAAGAAAACTCCTTCAACAAATCTTCCATTAAATCCTCGTGTGTAAGAACGGGAACTGGGGTGTCAGAAATAAGAGTGTCCTCTTAAGACGGTTCTTCTGACTGAAATATGTGCTCTGTATCACTGTCAAGTATACTCAAGTCTTCTACTTGACCTATTTCTCTTTGAAATTTTCTCTGTAGCGAAAAGTCCTCTTCGGCTCGAGATCAAAAGGTACAATCTCCGACCTGTAAGACCTGCGCATACACAAAAATAACAAGAAAAATATCAAACTATCTCAAGGAACTGACGCTCCCTGAGACAAAAGACAAAAATAAACAAAAACAAACAGAAAAATTGTTGCATCCCCGGCAATGACGCCAAATTTGACAAGGTTATTTTCAGTCGTTTGCCTTAATCAAAATAAATCCTATACTATTACTAACAAGATAGCTAGCGGTAAGTCAGGGTCGAATCCACAGGGAGGCGGTGATTATCTAGTTTGTTTATATTTAAGTTTGTCGTAAAGGTAACCGTTTTATGGGGGTTTGTTTGATTTGGTTTCTAACAACTAATTGCAATGTAAATAAAGGATGAATAACAATAATATTAAAGAGTCTAGGGATTCGGGTTCACTAGGTAGTCGTCAAGGGTGAGATTTAATTAATTGATTAAGCAATTTATATTGTTGAAAGTCATATGATCGGTCGATTCTAATATTTCTTTTAAATCTAATTTAACATGCGGTCGCTATCATTAAATTATCTCTATTCAATTATCGTGGCCTATACTAGTCTTAACCCGATCGGTGATAATCCTAGTTTATGCAAGACTAATTAATCAATTCTGATCTGTAATTAACTAATTAGAAGTAATACGATAATCAAACAATAATTAAGAGCAATTTAATAATCAATTCATAATAACCCCTGTTCTAACAACCTAGATCCCCATTTACCCTAGATGAATAAATTAGCTACTCATAAATCGAAATAAACAAGTACAAATAATAATTGAATGCATAATTAAAGTAAAGAGAAGAGAAGAAAAACTTAGTCTTGAATTAAACGCAAAGAAAGAACAAAGACGGAGATAGTACAGAAAACGGAACTGACTCCAAAGCAAAAACCTCAAACTAATGTTACGTTTCTTTTTTTTTTTATAAATCCAACTCCGTACGTCATCCTTTTATTTGCTAACAATAAATATTCCCTAAGTGAACATGGACTTTCAAACTCCATGTATGCTACGGATCTCATATCAAACAAAGCCCATTAAATCTTCTTGTTTAGGCGTCAGTTGTGGGTAACAGGCCAGCACTATATCGGCCTTCGACAAAAATCACTTGCTGGTTATCTTTGGGCTTCAAACATTTTACGCCCTCTTAATTTGCCAATCACTCCATATGTTCCGCTCGTTGGTAAATTTCTATCATAAAAGACTCATTTCTGCAAATAAATAAATAAACTCGTAGTAAATCGTAAAGAAGGAAATATAATAATAAAACGTACTTAAAAATGCCATAAACTAATATAAATTACGGGGAATAGGATATAAAATATAGGTAAATAATGAGTTATCAACAACATTACCTGCTCAACGACAACAACCATAACTACTCAAAAGTATCAACAACTCCAACTATACATGACAAAACCCTCATCCCAAACTCAAAAGATGACAAAAATACAACTATGTAGACCTCAACTAACCCAAAAACATGCATGCGACCATCTCCTACCCCCCTTAAAAGACAACGGTTACGTCCCCGTAACCAAACATACCTGATCGAAAAGGTGAGGAAAACGCTCTCTCCTCTGGTCCCCATGTGGCTTCTTCCACATTGTGATTAGACTAAAGTACCTTTAGTAAAACGGTCTCACCATTCCTTGTCTTGCGCAACTTTCGGTCTAAGATCTCCCTGGGAACCTCCGCATAAGTTAGAGACTCATCTAACTCTATGTTCTCAGCCTCAAGTACATATGATGGATCGCTCACATACTTCCGGAGTTATGAAACATGAAACACGTTGTGGACCCGATCAAGCGATGGTGGTAAAGCTAGCCAATAGGGTACTTCACCTATGCGGTCTAGGATCTCATAAGGGGAGATAAACTTCTGGCTCAACTTCCCTTTCTTGCGAAACCTCATCACCCCTCACATTGGTGACACTTTCAAAAGAACCTTGTCACCTTCTGCGAACTCAATGTCCTTGCGGTGTAAATCTGCGTAACTCTTTTGGCGATCTTGAGCTGCTTTCATCTTTTGGCGAATCAAGTGAACTTGCTCAATCACATCCTATACCATCTGTGGTCCTAAAACCACAGCTTCAGCACTATCGTCCCAACATACCGGACTCCTGCACTTCCTTCCATACAAAGCCTCAAACGGTGTCATCCTAATGCTAGTGTGATAGCTGTTGTTGTATGAAAACTCTATCAAATCCAGTCTATCCTCCCAACTTTCACCAAACTCCATGGCACAAGCCCTCAACATATCCTCCAAAGTCTTGATAGTCCTCTCAGTCTGACCATCTGTCGCAGGATGAAAATCTGTACTCATGTTCAAGGTAGTCCCCATCAAATCCTGCAACTCATGCCAAAACCGTGATATGAACCTTGCTTCTCGATCTGACACTATGTCCTTTGGCACCCCATGTAACCGAACCACATGCTTCCAATAACCAAAGCTATCTTTATCTTAGTCTAAGTATCCTTCATCGGAATGAAGTGAACTAACTTTGTTAAACGGTCGACGATCACCCAAATCATATTTTTACCTTGCTGAGTCATTGGTAAACCCACGATGAAGTCCATAGAGATCGACTCCCATTTTCACTCTGGTTCCTCAAGTTACTGAACTTACCTTGTGGTCTGCGTTGTTCACCCTTTACTCTTTGACAAGTTAGACACTTAGCCACGAACTCGGCCACATCCTTCTTCATGCTAGGCCACCAAAACGTTTTCTTTAAGTCCTTGTAAATCTTGTCACCACCCGGATAAACTGAATAAGGAGTGCAATGAGCCTCCGTCATGATCAACCTCTTCAAGTCCGCATCATTATGTACACACTATCTCTCATCAAAACGAACACTCCCATCTGTGTGGATAGAAAACCTCTAAAATGTGCCACTCTCTACCCTTGACTTCCACTCTTGAATCTTGGGATCGAGTTCCTGTTTCATCTTAATGTCATCATACAAATCAGGCTCGATAGTTAAGTCCCCGATGGCATCCCCCTTTCAAATCATATGGATCCCCATCTTAGACATCTCATCCCTCAGTTTCATTAAAGACATAGTTGTACCCAACGAATGACACTCTTACTACTCAAAGCATCACCACATTAGCCTTACCCTCGTGATAGATGATCTCCATGTCATAGTCCCTAATCAACTCCATCCATCGCCTTTGTCGCATGTTCAGCTCTTTCTGTGTATAGATATACTTTAGGCTCTTATGATATGAAAACACCTTAAAGGTCGTGATGCGTGCATTTTATATAGGCATTTTGTACTTCATTTGAACGCATTTCTATGAATTTTGTGTAGTTTTATGCTACGAAATGCCCCAAATATTCTATTTTGGTTTGTTTGGTTTTAATTGCAGGAATGGACCTGAAAGTAGCAGAATTGCGCCTTTTACTGTCCCTTTAGCTTGCATTTAGGAGATGAGTGAATTTGAAGCGGAAATACTACTGCTTTGGGATGCGTGAAGTCGTCTCGGAAGCAAATCAAACGTCCTTAATGAGCTGGCTAAGTAGATGACTCGATCGAAGGCTTTTGCTGACTTAGTCTATTCGATCGAGTATATTGGCTGTTCCATTTCCTCGATCGAATACTTTTCTTTGTTCGATCGAAAGGTCGAATTTGGAGGTTCCTCGATCGAGTACTTATTGTGCTCGATCGAGAGGTTTTTGCGTGAAGTCGTTCGATCGAGTAGTTTAGAAGTGCTCGATCGAGTACTTTGAGGTCTGACGTAAGATTTTCTCGCGTAAACTTATTTACTAGATATTTTAAGTTATATCTTAGGTAAAATAAATATCTCTCCTATAAATAGGAGAGACTGAATGAGGTTAAAGGGATGCTTCGGATGGTATTATTCAGCTTTATTCTTGTTCGACGTCTCTTTTCCGGATCTCGTTGTGTGTAATCTTTCATCTTACTCTCTTTCTATTTAATCCAATTCTCTTTTGCACATCTCTCTATCATGTTTAGTATTGTTTTATCTTTCATTATTGTTTTATTTACATTTATGCATAGCTAAATTCTCTAATGTTAGGATTAGGGGAGCCATGATAGTAAAATGATGATGATTTAATTGGTTTAGGAGGTTTTGTTGTGAGAATTGTTGGATAGCAATATAACTGTAATTATTAGGTTGAATGCATGCAACTGAAGTAATTAAACTGGTTAAATTCAGACCTAGATCGAAAGATTGGAATGAATAGACCTGTTGTGAACAATAGACTACACTAATGAGGGCGAAAGCTAAGTTGGTAGTATTTTAGGGCGGGTAGCGGACCGGAAGGACCTTTCCACTACCCTTCTCACATCAGACCGACTGACCTACCTTTAGCTGATTTGTGTATTATCATGGTGAACCGACATCCTGGCATCTTTCTCTCTTTATTTGATCTTAATTCTCTTCACTCTTGCTATTTTAGTTTTTTAGTTTAGTTTAAACAACTCAAACCCCCCGTTTTGTGACCATATACAGACTAGAATAACGAGTAGATAGTGACCGTCTCCCTGTGGATACGATACCCGACTTACCTCTGCTGCATTAGTTAGAGCCGGTTGGTTTTAATTTTGATAGGGTTGCGATAGCCGTGTCAGGTAGCCCCATAAAGATAATGCCTCCAAATCTTTAAAGCAAAAACAACTGCAACCAGTTCCAAATAGTGTGTAGGATAGTTCTCCTCATTCGGTTTCAGCTGTCTTGATGCATAAGCGATAACTTTCTCATTCTGCATCGACACACAACCCAAACCATTCTTTGAAGCATCGGTGTATACTTCAAAGTTCTCACTTCCCTCAGGTAGAGCTAGAATAGGAGCTGTTGTCAAACGCTCCTTTAAGGTTTGGAACGCCGTTTCACAACTCTCATCCCAATGAAATCTGGTCTCTTTCCGCATCAAAGCTGTCATAGGTCTTGCGACCTTAGAAAAGTCCTTCACGAACCCCCTGTAGTAGTCAGCTAAACCCAAGAAACTCAGAATCTCAGCAACATTTTTCGGTGATTCCCACTGAGTCACGGCCTCAATCTTACTAGGATCCACCGACACACCCTTCTTTGATATCACATAACCCAGAAAGGCCACTTTCTCCAACTAAAACTCGCACTTAGATAACTTGGCATACAACTGTTTATCTCGCAAAGTCTGAAGTACTAACCTCAGATGCTCCTCGTGCTCCTCCTTAGTCTTAGAGTAGACCAAGATGTCATCAATAAAGATGACCAAAAACCTATCCAAAAACGGGCTAAAAATCCGGTTCATAAGATCCATGAAAACTGCTGGTGCATTAGTCAACCCAAAAGGCATCACTACGTACTCATAGTGACCATATCGTGACCAAAAAGCTGTTTTAGGAATATCCTCATCTGCTATCTTGAGCTGGTGATAGCCCGACCTCAAATCGATCTTAAAAAACACCCATGCGCCACTCAGCTGGTCAAAAAGATCATCAATCCTTGGCAAAGGACACCTGTTCTTCTGTAGGGAATATCGATATATTTCATCAAGAAAATTTCGTATTATAACGAAATTATAATTATGAAATTACTAGTCATAAACGAATTGCATAAACAAGACAATAGAGATTTAGAATTAACCTTTGGTCCTATCAATTTGGCCTAAAGAACAATATCGAAATCGATATTCTCCTAATTGTTGCACCCAAAATGCTTTGAGAAATGCCTCTCTTTTGCTAGAAAAGATGAACCCTAATTTCTAATTTTTTTAGGTTTTTGTGTGATGTGAAAATTAGGTCAAAAGAGTAAGTAAAAATGATTCCTTCTCACTCCTAATATAACCGAAAAATAGGAGGTGGAATAGGGAAGATATATTTTTTTCTCTTTTTCCTCAAAACCGTGAATCCCAAATAAGGAGAAAAATCTCCTTATTTTCGGTTGGTTTTGTAATGTATAAAATGTGTATATTTTATCAACTGTCATTTATATCGTCACGTATTTTATAAGTCCACACACAACAGTTTGTGGTCGATTTATTAATACCGGTCTGTCAACATTTTTATGACAATTTCGTATAATATATACGTTAACTATAAATATCGCATATTTATAATTTGCTAATTAAATATAACTGGTTACGTTTAATTTCTAATTAATATCTTAATTCGTTTAAGCTAAAATTATATACATTAATTAAATATAACTGTTTATATTCAATTTACGAATTAACAACTAATTCGTCTCAGCTGATATTATTTAATTGTATTAAATAATCGACTCATCATCACATTGACTAACCTTTTAGTCAAATACATGGACTAACCTTTAAGTCATATAAGGCATCAATGTGATTATATTTTCATACAATCACATCTCTCAAACACATCCTTTAGGTGTGACTTTTAGGGACCAGTTGATCACCGCCATCAGTATGATAATAACGTCAAACTTCTAGCAAGCCAACCGTTATTAAGTAAACGTTAATCAACTGATAAAATACTAAGTATACCCTTGTGAACCTATAGGAGATTTACATATGTTATCACACTAACTGTGGAGGACACAAGCTCCAACAAACTCCCATTTGTACTCACAAGTGTATGTGCGATAACCGATTCTCATATCCTAAAATTTCTCCCACTCAATGTAAAACAATTTGCAAAATCCGTATTCACAAAGACCGTATTTTACAAGTGATCAATATCAAGAGTGGTTTTTCCGACTAGAGAGTAACTTAACTGATAAACGAATCATCATTCGAGCATGGCTATGCATTTCAGTTACAACTCCTCGAGTGGCCCTGAGAAATAACTAAACCTGATGAAGGTTAGATATTTTCTTCAACTCGAATCCTGCAGATATAAGCACAGTATGAAATGACCCAGTGAAAATCTGCTTAGCCTCCTGTTACGGTCGACCATGAGAAACAAACCAAAGTCACCCAAAAACTGCCTTAATCTCAAGAGACAGTCGATAGTCAAAAGAATCGACTCTAGGAACACAATGGACGTCCAATCTATGACCTGACACCAAAGGTTTTTAAACATTTAGGACTCCATTACGTTGTCACAATTGTCCTACGAGGTATCGTTATAACTCGCATCTGTGATCGATCAGCCAACCGTTTGACTTATGGCTCGTTGAACCCACCATCAATCAACTTCACAATATAATAGTCAGAGTTATCAGCTCATGTAGGCGATTACGGACCAAAATAAATATAATGTAATTCAGTTCACTTTGTGGCGTTCAATGTTGTCGTACAATCCATATGAAAAACAAAATATGAAATAAAACGATGAAGTTATAAATAACATATGAAAAGAAAACGTATCGAATTCATAAGCAACTAGTACAACTCAGGAACATGTTTAATTCCCATGGAAATAACGTGTCCTTCATGCTTATCATATTTCAATGGTTTAGTGAGAGGGTCCGCGATGTTGTCATCCGAAGCAATCTTGTCAATCACTATCTCCTCTTGCTCCACGTAATCACGGATCAGGTGAGCCTTCCGATGTACATGTCTAGACTTGTTGCTAGACTTAGGCTCCTTAGCCTGGAAGATGGTACCTCTATTGTCACAATAGATAGTGATTGGGTCATTCGAACTAGGAACAATGGATAGTCTTTGTAAGAATTGACGCATCCATATAGTTTTCTTTGCTGCTTCTGAAGCGGCATAGTACTCGGATTCAATAGTAGAATCTGCTACAACATCCTGTTTGGAACTCTTCCAGCTGACTGCAGCACCATTAAGAGTAAAGACGAATCCAGACTGAGATTTTGAATCATCTCGATCTGTTTGGAAGCTAGCATCTGCGTAACCGATTTCACATAGCTTAGTATCTCCTCCATAAGTCAATACCCAATCCTTAGTCCTCCGTAGGTACTTAAGGATATTTTTAACAGCTATCCAGTGGGTTTCACCTGGATTGCCTTGGTACCGACTCGTCATACTCAATGCATATGCCACGTCTGGACGTGTACATATCATGGCATACATGATTGATCCTATGGCTGATGCATAAGGAACACGACTCATGCATTCAACCCCTTCAGGTGTCATGGGTGACTTAGACTTGCTCAAATGCATCCCAAATGTCATTGGAAGGTTCCCCTTCTTAGAGTTGGTCATGTTGAACCTTTCAAGAATCTTATCTAAATAAGACTCCTGACTCAATGATAACATCCGTCGTGATCTATCTCGATAGATACGGATTTCCCAATATGAGTTGTGCCTCACCCAGATATTTCATCTGGAAATGGTTCTTCAACCATCCTTTTACCGAAGATAAGAGAGGAATGTCATTCCCAATCAAGAGTATGTCATCGACATACAATATCAAGAAAACAATCTTGCTCCCACTCGACTTGACTTATAAGCATGGTTCCTCGACCGATCGAGTGAAACCATACTCTTTTATCACCTGGTCGAAACAATGATTCCAACTCCGAGAAGCTTGCTTAAGTCCATAAATGGAACGCTTAAGCTTGCACACTTTCTTAGGATTTTCAGGATCTATGAAACCTTCGGGTTGTACCATGTACAATTCCTCCTCCAAATAACCATTTAAGAAGGCGGTTTTCACATCCATCTGCCAAATTTCATAGTCATGAAAAGCGGCAATCGCTAAGATTATCCGAATGGAACGCAGCATAACTACGGGTGCAAAAATTTCTTCATAATGCAATTCGTGCACTTGAGTGAAACTTTTTTGCCACTAGTCGTGCTTTATAGGTATCTGGTTGCCCGTCTACAGAATGCTTTATTTTGTAAAGCCATTTGCACTGAAGAGATCGTACCTTGTTAGGTAAATCAACAAGATCCCATACGTCATTCTCATACATGGAGTCCATCTCGGATTGCATGGATTTAAGCCATAGCTTATAGTTGGAACAGGTCATGGCACCTTTATAGGTAGCGGGTTCATTACTCTCTAGGAGTAAAACGTCATTTTCCTCGACCATACCAATGTATATGTCTGGAGGATTAGAGACTCTACCCGACCTCCTAGGTTCCTGAGGAATATTAACCGTATCATCAGTTGAAGGAACAACTTCCTCCATCTGTTCCTCGGTTGTTGGTTCTTGAATCTCCGATAGCTCGAAAGTTCTATTACTTGACTTGTTCTCGAGAAATTCTTTCTCTAAGAACTTTGCACTAGCCGCAACAAAAACTCGATGTTCGGTTGGCGAATAGAAGTAATGACCAAACATTCCTTTTGGATAACCTATAAAGTATGTCTTGACCGATCGCGGGCCGAACTTATCCTCGTGTCTCCACTTGACATAAGCCTCGCAGCCCCAAACCCGAATAAAGGACAAGTTAGGGACCGTTCCCTTCCACATTTCATATGGAGTCTTGTTTTCGACAGCGTTAGACGGACTTCGGTTAAGTATAAGAGCAGCTAACAAAAGAGCAAAACCCCATAATGAATCAAGTACAACCGTGTGACTCATCATGAATCGAACCATATCAAGTAGTGTTCGATTTCTCCGTTCGGACACACCATTTAATTGAGGTGTTCCAGTTGGAGTTAACTGTAAAACTATTGCACAGTCTTTAAGGTATTGATCAAACTCATTTGAAAGATATTCGCCACCCCGATCTGAACGGAGTGCTTTAACCTTTCTTCCCAGTTGGTTCTCAACCTTATTCTGGTATTCCTTGAATTTTTCAAAAGACTCACTTTTATGCTTCATTAAGTAGACATATCTGTATCTACTCAAATCGTCCGTGAAAGTGATAAAATATCTATAGCCATCTCTAGCGGTGATTGACATAGGTCCATATACATCAGTATGTAGGAGTCCTAATAGGTCACTAGCGCGCATTCCAACACCTTTGAAGGAAATTCGAGTCATTTTGCCGATAAGACATGATTCACACGTGCCAAATGAAGAGAAATCAAATGTGGGAATAGTCCCATTCTCAATGAGTTTCTTTACACGTTTTTCATTTATGTGTCCCATTCGACAATGCCATAGATAAGTTTGATCTTTGTCACCAACCTTTAATTTCTTATTATTCACATGTAATATATCTGTGGTTTGATCTAAGATATAAATTCCATTCATGGAAACTGCTTTGCCATAATCCATTTCATTAAAAGAGAAAATACAGCTATTGTCCTTTATTAAAAATGAAAAACCGTCTTTATCAAGTACGAAAATAGAAATAATATTCTTAGATAAATGGGTACATATAATGTGATTATATAAATATAACTCAAAACCACTAGGGAGCTGGATTACGTATGTTCCCATTGAGACTGCAGCAACTCGTGCTCCATTCCCGACTCGCAGGTCCACATCACCCTTTACGAGGGGTTTGATGTTTTTTAGGCCCTGCAAATGATTACACAGATGAGAAGTACAACCAGTATCAAGTACCCAAGTTCCGAAACTTGCATGGTTAATCTCAATCATATGAATATAAGATGACATACCAACAGGAGTGACGCGGCCTGCTTTTATGTCCTCACGGTACACGGGACAGTTCCTCCTCCAATGTCCAGTCTTGTGACAATGGTGGCATTCAACGTTAACGTCCTTGCTCTTTGCCTTGCCTTGTGAGCCACTAGTCTCACCAGGCCCACTCTTACCGTTTCCTGACTTTTTAAACTTTGGCTTTCCTACAGTTAGGTCGCCGTGAGCTTTGCCCTTACCCTTATTCTTGTTGGAAATCATGAGAACATCTTGCTTCATGCTCCCACTCAATTTCATATCCTTCTCGGTCTGTCCGAGAAGTGAGTGTAGCTCATGAGGACTTTTCTTCATGTCATTCATGTAGTAATTTGCCCTGAAGAAGGCAAAACCATCATGAAGTGAATGAAGCATACGGTCAATGACAATGCTCTCACTGATTTTGCAATCAAGTGCCTCCAGTTTCTCGACATTCTCAATCATGTTAAGAATGTGTGGGCTAACCGGTTGGCCCTTCTGGAGTTTCGCATCAAAGAAGCGACAGGTATGCTCATAAGTAACGATTCTCGGTGCTTTTGAGAACTCATTAGTGAGCGTGGTAAAAATCTTGTTTGCACCTTGGGCAATGAAGCGTCTTTGAAAATTGGTTTCCATTGCAAAAATGAGTACGTTCTTTATCGCACCCGCTTCCATAACGAAGTCACTATAAGCAATTGACTCGTTAGCTCTTACACTGAGGCCTGGGTTTGGCGGTATTGGCTTAGTTAAGTACTTGAGCTTACCGCCAGCAATGGCAACATTCCGTAATGATGCCTCCCAGTCCTCAAAGTTGGACCCGTCATTCTTCAGTCGTGTGAACTGATTCATGTGGTCCATGAAAGCTTTTAGCCAGGACTCGCGTCCAAGTGTGGCACTTGGCATAGGGATATCATTATTTCCAGCCATTTGTTGTAAGCAGTATTATCAATATAAAACGAATTCTACACTGCGAAAAGAAGAAGAAAAATATAATAAGCATACTCATCGTTATGATTTAAGTCTATTGCAAAACTGTTATAAGCGAAGACTCAAGCATTTATACAATTGACCTCCCTCAAGAATTATATAAATGATCACAAGACTCAATTATCTGTAAATTGATAAGCCAACCTCTTGGCTAATTCTACTGTTAGAATTCTTGGTTGATAAATTTCTGTAAATTTTATCTATAGTCCATCATAATCACGAGAAACTCTTCGGATTATAATGTTGAGGTAAAATAAGTCAACACAAACTACTTACCCAACGTAGAAGGGGTCACATGGAGAGTAAGGTCCTATATGCCTACCGACGAAGAAGGGATTCATAGTTGTTTGGCCTTATAAAGACTAGTCTCAATTTCAGTTTTAGAGGAAGATCCCATCAACTTTATTTTAATTCATTTTAAGTGAACTAATATCTAGCATGCGAGAATGAATAAACTAAGATGATGGCTTAAAATTGTGTGACATCTTTATGTCCATGATGACTAATATCAAACTATATGAGTCAATTTTCATGCATTTAAGTAGGTGGTTTGGTTTAGGCGGAATATGATGCACTAACTATGAAGCGAAGAAAAGAAATAAGAATGGAAAAACGTAAAACAAAATAAAGTCCTAGTCTGGCCTATCTACCAAAATGAACATAAATACAACTTTGGAATCCTTCCTAGGACCCGAGAAGCTTGTCTTGATGTTCCATCTTGGTCCATGTAGCGGGAGTGAGCAATCCAATCTCCATCTTTAGTCTTCTCAAAATTACAATTAATAAATTACAAAATAAACCTATTTACATTCTAATTTCAAAACCATAATACTAAAGAAAACCAAAGGAGATACGAGATCTCAAAATTACATTAAAATTATGTTTCCATCATTACGAAAACATAATTAACTAAGGCCACACTAGGTAATACAAATTACAACCGATTGCAAAAAACCGTAAATAAACCATTCAATCGATTCATACAACTAAATAAAAATGCATCAACTATAAATTAACCATTCAAGACATAATTCCTTAATTATGTAGAGTAATTTATCCAAACCACCTATTTTATAATTATCAAAATTAAGTGACAATTCCTCAACTCACAATAATTCCAATCTTAATTCACATTAGCTAGTGATATGAATTAATCCAACATTATATTAAACCTCTTTAAAATAATTGGGTATCTTTAATTTGTGAACTTTTTCACAACAAACAATCATACATTATAAATAATGTATAAAGATTATTGGCCAAAAATAAACAATTTTTTTTTATTAATAGCTCTCGGTAATCATCCCAAAAACAAAAAACTGTTTTTTTTTTCTCTTTCGGCATTTAGCCCTAAAAATCGTAAAAAAAAAAAACAGTTTTTTTTCCTGCTAAAACTCTCGGCTGAATTAAAAACGAAAACAGCCCCTTTTTTTTAAAAAAAAAAAACTTTCGGCATTTAGCCCTAAAAATCGTAAAAAAAAAGTTTTTTTTTTGCTAAAGCTCTATTTGAATTAAAAAAAAAAACAGCCCCCCCCCTTTTTTTTAAAGCTCTCGGCTGACAGCCCAATAATTCGAAAAAAAATAGTTTTTTTTTTCTTATCGAAAGAAAAAACATTTAGATGAACAAATTTGTTTAAAGTTGCTAGTAGAACAAGATTGGCATAATCATCAACATTCAAATTAATGAATCATGATCCTTAAACAACAATTTAACATCATGTGTGCCAAAAACTATATAGCAAAAACAAATATTCATCATTAATCAAACCAATTCCATTTACATTCCATTTACATTTCAATTTAATTTTTATTAAATCAAAACATCTACAAATTTATCATATTATCATCTTAACAAATTAAAACAACAATATGAATAAATCAAATGGAACAAAAACATCAAAAACAAAAACAAAAATCATCTCGGGAAAAAAATTTTTGCTCTCAAAAAAAAAAAAAAAAAAAAAAAAAACTCACGGCCGATTTTTTTTTTTTTTCAAAAATCTTTTTGTTTAAATCCATTTATGAAAATCATATAAAATAATTTCGTGGCCTATGCTCTGATACCACTTGTAGGAAATATCGGTATATTTCATCAAGAAAATTTCGGATTATAATGAAATTATAATTATGAAATTACTAGTCATAAACGAATTGCATAAACAAGAGAATAGAGATTTAGAATTAACCTTTGGTCCTAGCAATTTGGGCTAAGAACAATATCGAAATCGATATTCTCCTAATTGTTGCACCCAAAATGCTTTGAGAAATGCCTCTCTTTTGCTAGAAAAGATGAACCCTAATTTCTAATTTTTTTAGGTCTTTGTGTGATGTGAGAATTAGGTCAAAAGAGTAAGTAAAAATGATTCCCTCTCACTCCTAATATAACCGAAAAATAAGAGGTGGAATAGGGAAGATATATTCTTTTCTCTTTTTCCTCAAAACCGTGAATCCCAAATAAGGAGAAAAATCTCCTTATTTTCGGTTGGTTTTGTAATGTATAAAATGTGTATATTTTATCAACTGTCATTTATGTCGTCACGTATTTAATAAGTCCACACACAACAGTTTGTGATCGATTTATTAATACCGGTATGTCAACATTTTTATGACAATTTCCTATAATATATACATTAACTATAAATATCGCATATTTATAATTTGCTAATTAAATATTACTGGTTACGTTTAATTACGAATTAACATCTTAATTCGTTTAAGCTAACATTATATACATTAATTAAATATAACTGTTTATATTCAATTTACGAATTAACAACTAATTCGTCTCAGCTGATATTATTTAATTGTATTAAATAATCGACTCATCATCACATTGACTAACCTTTTAGTCAAATACATGGACTAACCTTTTAGTCATATAAGGCATCAATGTGATTATATTTTCATATAATCACATCTCTCAAACACATCCTTTAGGTGTGACTTTTAGGGACCAGTTGATCACCGCCATCAGTATGATAATAACGTCAAACTTCTAGCAAGCCAACCGTTATTAAGTAAATGTTAATCAACTGATAAAATACTAAGTATACCCTTGTGAACCTATAAGAGATTTACATATGTTATCACACTAACTGTGGAGGACACAAGCTCCAACATCTTCACCATGACATGATTCAGCTCCCTATAGTCGATGCATAACCTCATACTCCCGTCTTTCTTTTTCACAAACAACATTGGTGCTCCCCAAGGTGACACACTAGGCCAAATGTACCCTTTGTCTAACAAGTCATTCAGCTGCTTCTTCAACTCTTCCAACTCTTTTGGCCCCATTCGATACGGTGCTTTAGATATAGGTCCCGTCCCCGGTTTGAGCTCAACATTAAAGTCGATATCTCTCTTAGGAGGTAACCCCGTTATCTCATGTAGAAAAACGTCAGCAAGCTCCCCAACCACAGGTATGTCCGACGCCGACGGTTCCTCTACCCGCATATCCCTCAAATGACAAAGGATTAAAGGACACTTCTTCCTCAAACATGACTTTAGAGTCATTACCGCGATAAACTTAAGCTTTGGTCTTACTACGAACCCCCTATATGATACCTTGACTCCTTTAGGCCCCTTTAAAGATACTTTCTTTTGTCGACAATCTATCTTAGCATCATACTTGCCCAACCAGTCCATCCCGACGATACCTCAAACCCATCCATAGGAAACTCTAACAAGTTGACCGGTAAGTCTACTTCCCCCACCAACATGGACATATCCCTGTACAACTTAGAACATGACACTGACTCTCCCGAAGGTATAAACACATTATCTTTCACCAGTTCATGTTCTCCCAAAAGCATAGCTAAGGCATGACTCCTAGACACAAAAGAGTGGGTTGCCCCCGAATCAAACAGAACAAAAGATGGCGTATTATGAACAAGAAAGGTACCGGTAACCACGTGAGCGTCATTCTCTGCTTCCTGCTTGCCCATCATAAAGAGCTTCCCACTACTTTTCTAACCTCCACCCTGGACCGTGGTAGTCGGCTTGGCTGCCGAATTTTGCGTAACACTGTTGTTCGGACGCTGATATGACCCTCCATTATCGCGGTTGTAGCCGCCATTGTTGTTGTTCTGCCCTCCGCGATTACCCCACGACCCAGATGGCATGTTGCTTGCAAAGCTTTGGCTTGGAGCCTGAGAAAAGTTCCCCTGATAAGTTCCCGGAAAGCCTCCTCCTCCTCCTCTAGCACTGGTGCACTCATGCCTTTTATGACACACTCCGCCACAGTTGAAGCAGGTAAGGTTGGAGTTATCACTAGTACTCCGGCCGTCTCCTCTCCCCGAAGCTCAAGATCCCACTGCATAACCAGATTGTCCAGAAAAGGTCCTAACCTGATTATGATTGCCTTTCTTGTGGCCCGACTGGTTGCCACTCTCACTTTCCGCCTTCCTTTTCTCAGCATTCCTTTCCTTAGCCTTCTTGGCTAGGTCCACTAACCTCTCAACATGCCCTGCTCGTGCATATACCTCTTTCAGATATGTGAGTACCCCAGCTGGTAGTCTATCCATGATCTTTGGTGCCAAACCCTTTTTAAAGCGAAGAGCCAAACACCGTTGACCCATATGCATATCCTCTGTGTACCGTGACAACTCTATAAACCGATGATAGTACTCCGTAACAGTCATATCATCAGCCATGGTGAAGGAATCGAACTCAGCCCTCAGCTTATGATGGATGTGCTATGGCACAAAGTGTTCCCTCATAGCGCTCTTGAAGCCTGCCCAAGGGATAACATCGTGCCCCAGGTCTCTGTAGTTTTCCCTAGCATCCTCCCTCACATTCTGCCACCATAATCAAGCCTCATCCTTCAGGTAGAACACAGCCTAATCTACCATCATATCTGCCGGACACTTCACAACCTCTAGCAAACTCTCCATCTCATGGTGCCAATTATCGAGCAGTTTTGGCTCACCGGTGCCCTCATAAGTAGAGGGGTGGAAGCGAGAAATGAAGGTACTTAGGTGAGAGGCATCAATAGGCTTCTCACTTCCCTTACCTACGTTCTTGAGTGCCTCCATGAGCGCATCTTGCTGCTCAATCATTCTGGCAACCTCATCTAGCGTCATCTCAGTAGCTTGGATGTATAAAACTGACCTCTTTGGCGGCATTTTGAGTTAATATAACAAAGAAAACGTAAGCACATAGCCTACGACTCCAAATAAACAAACCATCCGCCAAAGAAGTACTCGGCCGAGTACTGTGAAATACTCGGTCGAGTACTGAGACTACTCGGCCAAGTATCCTACTCCAGTAGCCGACCTCCAAATCACATAAAACATACTCGCTCGAGTATACATGGTACTCGGTCGAGTATACATGGTACTCAGTTGAGTATGCCTCACTCGGTCGAGTACCCCTCTTACTCGGCCGAGTGATCACAACCTGTAGCTACTGCCTGGTACACACAAACTAACACTCGGTTGAGTGCTTGGTTAATCGGCTGAGTATCCCCTACTCGGTCGAGTACCCGCCCTGCTCGGCCGAATCATGCCAAAAACGAGCTAACTACTACGGAAAACATACTTAAACATGCATATACTATATCCTAACATGTTACTACCCTTAAAAAGCCAAGTAATAACATATATATCATGCTCAACTACTACCAAGCTCAAGATACGCAATCACTTTCTTATTTCATCTAACAACTTCACAAGAACCACATGTATAGATACAACACAGATTATTTCACACACAATGATTCCCAAGACACCCCCATGTTGACCGGCTCAAAGTTGTAAGGGCCTAAATGCGACTTCGGGACGTCTCCTAAGCCTTTGCGGTAGCTCCAAACAACTCTTACCCGTCATTTTAATTAGACTCCCTATGTTCATTTGGTTAATTGGTTTTAGGTTCCAAAATCGTCGCTCTGATACCACTTTGTAACACCCCCACATACCAAGGTTCTTTACCAAGGACCACCCTAACATGTGAAGCTGCTACCATCTCGGTTGCCCGAGGTTAGTATATCAAAAGTAACCATTCAGAAACATTTACTAAAGTATAACGTTTAGCGATTACAACGTCTCAAAGAATACCAAAACTAAAGTTTATGAATCTCAATACATAAAAATCCAAAACATCAAAACTCGTAACAGTGGAAGCTAGACTCAAAGTGATGCCTTCCCATCCTCGTCCCCGCAGCTAAAGGTAACCATCACCTGTCATAATCTGCTCACCATCCCCGAATGGATCACCATAGTTTTACAAAACAACAACAGGGCCAGTTCACTGAATAATCAAGATAAGCAATACAGAAGAAACAACCATGACAATCACTATACAACCATCCTCCAAATTCCAATCATGCCTCATCTCCGACTACACACTCAAGTGTTTAGTCCTGCCAGATATTACCTCCTCCCATAATAGATAATCCACACCGCCAGGGGGGGGACCGCAGCCTTGCCGTCCTAAGCCCCGCTCATCGCAACGAGCAACAACCCATGTCCATTAATGTGCACATCTCCCTTTGTGACGGAAACCACAAGGGGCAAATCAAGGGCGTGAAGCCATTCCCGAAAATGATTCCACTCAGCCGAGGACGCACCTCACCAATATCTCCAATCCACCATAATTCCCACAATTAAGAAAGACAAGCCAACAACGATACTAATCATGCCAATACAATCATAATCATCTTAAATCAATTAAACAGACAACTGAGTAGGAAAACCCTACTTTAGCACTGATCCGAATACGAGTCTACAGCAGAAGCTAGAAACGCTCTTCTACAAGTCCTTCACCTAACAATAACCACAACAATCCAATCACAAACATGAAATCACCCCTTTCCCTAATCCCAACATTAGGGTAAAACCCTAAAAGACAACTCTAAACAAAAGGTATGGAACTAGTGACTTACCGATACAACTGACGCGAGAGAGAGAGAGAGAGAGAGAGAGAGAGAGAGAGAGAGATATGAACAAAGACTCGCGAACGATCAAAGCCTTGGGAGTGATTGAGGATGATTAGAGAATGTAGAAAGTAATTAGGTTTTTGGTAAAATGAAAAGTAAAACTGTTAAAACACGATTTATAACTTTAATCATCCTTAACCAAACCGCAAAAATAATTCCCGTCAGACCGGATACTCGGTCGAGTATCAAGAGTACTCGGCCGAGTACCCCTTACTCGGTTGAGTGTTCCTGGACAGTAGCCTGACCAGAAAACACACAACACCTTACTCGGTCGAGTTAGCCCTATTTGGCCGAGTAACAGGACTCAGAAAACCGTGGTATTACATGTATACTCCCTAATCACCACCGAATATTTGTCCTGAAACTCGTTTTTCTTATTTCCCGACTTGTTAAGTAACGATTTATGTGAAATACCAAGACTATCCTTGCCGAATTACTAGAACGCACTCAATATACCCACTGATTACTTCATTACTCCGTTCAATTGATTATCAATAAACACACTCAAACCTAACCCTAAATCCCCAAATTTCTTATCTTTCTTCCCTAAATTCAATCGATTATCTATGGTATCACTCCCTAAATAACTCAATCCCTCAATCACTAACCCAAATTCAGTCGATTAATTTACCACGAAAAACCAATCGTGTTGAAGATTTGCGGAGGTCGAGCCATGGAACTCGAACATGGCAGCGTGACTGGTCTCAAGCGTTGTTGCTGTTGGTAATGCCCGGTGGGTCTGCGCTCTATTGGTGGGCTTCTTTGGTGGTATCTGATTTTTGGGTACGCTGGAGGAGCCTCGAGACTTGGCTGTAGGGGTCGGGGAGACTTGAGGAAAGGCAAAGCAAGTCGTGCATTGGGTTGCTGTTGGGGTCCCCTTAGTAGTTGCATAAAAGTTACGGTGGTGGGGTAGCAACTGGTGCAAAAATGGTGCGACATGGGGTGTTGATTTCACACTTGGGTTCCGGTTCTTTTTACTGAATTGGCGTGAAGGAGGAGAGTACCGAGGAATAGAGGTGATGATTTAGGAATTAATTGGGGAAATAAGGGATTATGGGAGGGAGATGTTGCATGGGCGTAATCCAAAAAGGTAATCTGGGAATTTTGCATAAATTGTTACTTAACGAGTCGAAAAATAAGAAAAACGAGTTTCGAGGCAGATATACGGTGGTGATTGGGAGTATACTGATGCGGTTTAGAACTTTGTCTTCTAAGCTAACCGATCAAAATAATATTTATAAACTCAACTAACTACTCTTAGTAGAGTGGCAAGTAAAGGTCGGATCCCAAAGAACAGGTATTGACTTAAGTTACCGATTTGCAAGTAGCTAAGTCTTGGGGTGTCACAATTTAGTTTGGGTTGAGATGGTTATCTAAACTACTAAAATGAAAGGAAACAAGCAAGCAAGCTAAAGTAAAAAGGAATGCAAACAATTGATGAAAGGCACTAGGATGTCATGGGTTCATAGGGGATTCATGGTGATGATCATACAAACATGTTTGCATAGATGCAAGCAAGTTATTGTTGTAATGGAATTGAGTTAGTTTATATCTTACAATTCCTAGAAAGATTTGGGTCCCGGAGCCGAGTCGGTCAAGACTGTACAACACCTACAAGTCGACTTAGTTTCTTCCCATTCAACTATATGCATGGTCTAACAAGCCTTGAGTTAGTTTATATCTTAGAAGTCTTGTTGAATGGATACGAGATTCATGCAAGGTTGCCAATCAAGCAATTCATCAAGCATAACATGTGCATAAGTCAAAACTACAACAAGCAAGCATTCTTTATGAAAACATATTAGATTAAGTATGGATCTACCCCTATGTTTTAGTTCCCCTAATCCCCCATTAACCCTAGCTAAGGGACTACTCACTCATGATCATAGAAAGCATGCTAATAATGATGTCAAACATATTAACAAACTTGAACATGATAGAAGAGTAAGATACTAAACAAAGATTAAACAAAGAGTAAAGAAATGATACCAACTTTGGATGATCAAAATAGAATGCAAAGAATAATAGAAGAAAACTTGATTGATGATGAAGAGTTGTAAATTCTTCAATAATTCCCAATATAATCTTCGAATTACCCAACTAGATCTAAAGTTCTTGAACAATAATTAGGAAAGGATTAAGATGTTATTAAGCTAATTGATTTCTAATCTAATCTAATGACTTGGTAGTGATTTCCTAATACAATGTAGTATTTATACTAAGTACAAGTATTAGGGTAACTAAGGGCTTAAATGACGATTAAGTCCCTAAGAAGAAGATTAACGCCTTGCAAGTCCCATGAGGAGTCCCACGACCTGCTTATGTTGGACGCTCGTGCTGCTTGAGGATTCGCCCATCCCAGGCTCAGGACGCCCGGATTTAGCCTTGGGTCGCCCGACTTGAGGTCAGGACACCCGGATTGTTGCACAGCTTGGCTTCTCTTTTTCTTGACTGCCCTAAGATCCGTGGGGATCATTGAGGAGCCGTGGGGGTCTTCATCATTGCCCATTTTATTTGGTTTGTTAACTTAGGCCTTTAGTATTAGCATCCTCTTTGTTGCTTGGTCGTTAGGTGCGATCAATTTAGCTCCACTTATGCTTCCATATGCGCAAGGCTTAGCATCCTCCCCTACAAAGGGCACTAAAACCTCATAGAATGTGTAAAATAGGGAATATAAGATAGAAATGACCCTAATAAGTACTAGAAAGCATGGAAACAAGGCTAGTTAGGGGACTAAATGTGCGCAAATATGAGCCACATCAAATATCCCCAAACCAAACTTTGCTCGTCTCGAGTAAAGAGGTGACTAAAACTATGACCCTTATTAATAACTAGTCGATGTGAGACAATTAGCGGGTCTCACTCCGCCCCTTCAACTCACAACAAGACATCCATGAGGTAAGATGTCTTCTTGCAAGGCAAGGTGGGGCTTGTCAAAATTGCGTTGCATCCTATCATTTAAGCACACAAGATCAAGTAAGGAATGCATCTACAAAAACAATAGCCACTTTCCTCATCTAAGTGGCGGAAATCCTCTAAAGGGGAAGTAATCTAAGGGTACACATTCTATTGTAGATATCATTTCTCTAAGCTACTAAGTCTAAAAGGATACCAACAAATCACCTCCAAGTTGTGTTAAACTAGGGTACTTTCATCCACAGTCGCTAAATGCTTTCGTCAAGAGTAGACTCCCCATGGTGTTAGAAACACTGTAGGATCGCGGAATTCCCCCTCTTGCCTAGACTTGAAGAAGGGTCGTCCCCCTACTACCATGCAACAAAAAATGAGATCAATGGAAAAAGGGATCAAGATGTTTTTGAGCTTTACAATATGGTTGTTTGCTTTTGATTTGCCCCCTCTTCCCCCGCCCCCAATTTCTTGTGGCATTAGTCTTTTGAGAACATTTCTTTGCCATTTTTGATATTTGGCATTTTGATACTTTGGCAAATTTTTCAATCTTTACATTTTTGAACATTTTTCAAAGTAACCCCATTTTGTAGCGAGGTCACTTTTATTGAAGCATAGGAGTCGATTTTTGCTCCTCTTTTCATTGATGAAGAAGAGGAAGAAGAAAGTGAGGAAGAGCAAGGAAGTGAAAGTGGGAGTGGAGATGATTCCACATCTATGGAGGAAGATGATGATAATGATGATATGATGGAGGATTAGCAAACCTTGGAGGCTCCTACATTCTTTCACCCCTCTTATGGTTTGTCTACTTCTTTTGTTTTCTTTATTTTATCTTGATCATTTGTTTGTGGAGTCCTAGCAACATGGAGGACTAACACCTTGACTTCATTAAGGTGTTCTTTTTATTGTTCCCAACTTGTAAAATCCAAAATGACAAGCCTTAGTTTCATGCATTGCATTCCATGTGCATGAACTACCCCGAAATTCAAGGCATTAGAAATAATGTCTATTTTGGTTTGGGGAAGTCCATGCATATGCATCGGGAGCTAATTTAAATTACGCTCTTCGCCATAACAAAAACACATGCATCATGTTGTGTAGTTTAGTATAGTTTGCATTTAGTTTAGAAATCATGCATCATGCTTGCATAATTTCCTATCGTATTGGCCATTGAGGACAATGCCCATACTAGTGTGGGGATGAGAAATTCTAACTTGACTTTTATTCAAAATCCAAAAAAATCAAAAAATTTCGAAAAATCTAAAAAAATTGAAAAATTGAAAAAATAAAAAACATGTTCATTTCCTTTTTAGTGTAGTCTTGTATATATTGTTGTATATATTGTGTTTGTTCACCCTTGTTCACATTGATCGACTACGCCATATCCGAGACATGAGGATATTGAAAACCGCATGGTATGATCTTTCCAATCTCCTTTTTCCTCTTTATGTTAATGAATATGTGGTTTTATTTTAATTGATGCGGTAAAAACAATGTGAATTTAGGATTGCATTTAGATTATTTGTCATACTAGTTGGTAGAAGCACATGCATTAGGATGTATAAATGTTTGTTGCATCATGGCATGTAGTTTGCATGTTAGAAAAATTTTGTGAAACCGTCTACTTGGGAAGCTTGACAAGTGTATATAGGCCCTAGTAGATGCTTTTTCTTCTTAAGACTTTGCTTGTTAAAATACTTGTAAAACACCCTAGGATGTGTCATACTAGTATCCTTTGACCCAAGGATTAAGGCCTAGTCAAGAGTACTTTGTGGTGTGAAAACTCCTTGGCTACCGTTTATTCCAAGGTGACCCTTGAAACCATGCAACCATCATTCATCCATGTTATACCATACATTTTGTCATCAAAGGGAATGGGCACAAAAAGAAATTGTTCAAAAATTTGAGTTCAAGAAATGAAAAAAAAAAAGAAAAGAAAAAGTTTGCAAAATGCATCAAAAGAAAAGAGGAGTAACAAAAATGAAAACTCCTATGCTTCTAATATAAGGCACCCTCGTTACTAATTGGGGTGATTTTGAAAATGTTCCAAAGAAAATGCAAAAGTTGAAAGTTGTCAAGTATTGAAATGTCAAACATCAAAGAAATGGCAAAAAGAAAATGTTCTCAAATGTCAAATGCCACAAGAAATTGGGGGGAAAAACAAACAACAAAAGCAAACTCCCAAATGAAACTCAAATTCTATTGATCCCTTTATCCATCGTATCCACTTTTGTGCATGGTAGAGAGGGGACGACCCTTCTTCTTGTCTAGGCAAGAGAGGGAATTCCGCGATCCTCCAGTGTTTCTAATGCAATAGGGAGTCTATTCTTGACAAAAGCATTTAACAATTGAGGACAAAGGTACCCTAGCTTGACACAACTTGGAGGTGATTTATTGGTATCCTCCTAGGCTTAGTAGTTTGAAGAAATTGCATCTATGAATGAGTGTGTACACTTGAATTGCTTCCCTTGTAGATAATTTCCGCCACTTAGACGAGGAAAGTGGCTATTCTTTTTGTAGATGCATCCATTAATTGATTTTATGTGCTTTAATGTTTGGATGTGTCGCCATTTTGGCAAGACCCACCTTGCCTTGCAAGAAGGCATCCTACCTCATGGTTGTCTTGTTGTGAGTTGAAGAGTGAGACCCGCTAATTGTCTCATGTCGGCTATATTAGTAGGATAGTTTAAATAAGGGTCCTAGTTTTGTCACCTCTTTACTCGGGACGAGCAAAAGTTTGGTTTGGGGATATTTGATGTGACCATTATTTGAGCATATTTAGTCCCCGAATTAGCCTCGTTCCTATGCTTTTTAGTGCATATTTGGGTCATTTACTATCTTTAGTCCTTTGTTTTGCATATTCTTTGAGGTTTTGTTTCCTTGGTAGGAGAGGAGTGCAAACCTTACATTTTGATGGCTAAATAGAGCTAAATTGATCGAATCTAATGACCAAGCATCAAAGAGAAGACAAGATTAGAAGGCCTTTGTACATATTATAGTAGATGGGCAATGATGAAGAAATCCTTGCATCCCCGACAAAATCCCGGAGGATTATTGGAAGAAGAGAGGAAGAAAAGAAGAAAAGGAAGGCTGGGACGAGATCCGCTCGTCCAACCAGGCAGGACGCCCGTCCAAGACTGCAAGAATCCGAGCGTCTTTGCCATAGGGACGCCCGTCCAGAAGCCTCCCAGGACGCTCGTCCAAGCCAGAAATCCGCTCGTCCAGCCACCCCAGAATCCGTTCGTCCCGACCCTTGGACGCTCCGATTGTGTTACAGACCCACACGTCCTCTTCTTGCTCCATGAGAGATGCGCATATTTTTGAAAGACCGGCAAAAAGGAGACCCACATCTTTTTCTGAGAGGAGCGATTCCTCAAGGACTTAATCGTCATTTAAGCCCTTAGTAAACCCTAATTTGTGTACCTAATCCCCACTATAAATACCCCATTAGTCTAATTAAATTAATCATGTTCTTCTTATCAATCTTTAGTGTAGTTTATATCATTCTAATCTCTTCTTAATCTTGTAATCAACTTCTAATTAAGTCTTAATACAAATCTCATTTCCTTAATTTCGCTTTTGTTCATCTTTTATTTTGGGTAATTGAAGATTATTTGGGTTATTATTGGGAGATTGAAAACCTTCCAATCATTCATCAAGTACTTCTATTATTCTTTGCTTTATTTTGGAATCATTATTAGGTATAATTCTTTTAATCCCTTTTTAATTATTGTTAATCATCTTCATTTATTCATCATGTTTTGCTTTGTTAATATGATTGACAACCTTGTTAACATGTTAAACTTGATAATGAGTTGAGTAGTTTCCTTAACTAGGGTTAATGGGTAATTAGGGGAAACCAACATGGGGGATGATTCATGCTTAATTTAATATGTTTTCATAATTTATTTGCTTGCTTGTTGTGATCTCAACTTATGCACATGTTATGTTTGATGAAATGCGAGCCTATGAATCCTTGCATTTTTTACCCATTACTTATCTTTTCAATGAGGCTTGTAAGACATAAACCAACTCGAGTCTCATTAGACCATGCATATAGTTGAGTAGGGAGGATTAAGTCGACTTGTAGGTGTTGTACAATCTAATCGATTGGGCTCCGGGACCCAAACCTTCCTAGGGTTCACTACTACAAAAAGATGAATAAGTAACGCATAATAGAGAACGATCAAATAAAATAACCGTTCTCTAGAAATAAAGAGAACGCTTTTTCCTAATAGGCGTTATGTAAAAAGAAGAATAGAGAACACCTCTTATTTTACCCGTTCTCTGCAATTTTCTTAAACTAAAATTTCAAATTTAAATATAAAAATATAATGAAAAGCCTATTTTTTCACCCGCCAGGCCGCCACTCTCAAAAAATTTCTAAAGTACTCAAATTTATAAGTTGAAAAAAAAGTAAAACTAAAAACCACAATATTACCTTTTACAAACTCCATTTCTTTTTACTGCATAATTTTATTCTTTCATTTCTCTAATCTCCCTCACTCTCACAAACCATCCATACCCACCTTCGGTTGAGACCTGCTGCCAACCGACTTACTTCGTCGGACGCATCAGCACCGTGCATCACTGCTTTCCGCATCTTCATCTGATTCAAAATTTCTAGGTTTTGCAAACCAGATTCCAATTTAGGGATTTTTTTATTTTCTGTTTAAATTGCGCTGATAAATAGAGAAACTTAATTGTTTCTTTGATAATTTCAGGTTGGTATTGCTATTATGAGGTCCTTATTGTGATAAACCCTAGAAATTGGGGATTATAACACCAAAGTGCAAGTCAACGAAAATTGATAGAATTGGTAATTGTTTTATTCTTTCATACCCCTTGAATTCAATTCTATTGGTATTCATATTCTCTCTTGAGTAATCCGTATATATGATGAAATTTGGCGTTTTTAATAGATCTTACTTCGTATATGTTAATTTTCGTTTTATATTAATTAAGGCATCCAGACTATTTGTCTCCTATGATTATGTTAGCTATTACCTAGATATAATTTTTTTGTAATTGATGAATAGGAGGTGTGATATTCGCTGATGATTGTTGTGTAATTTTTCATACTGGCTGTATGGTTTTCTTTCAACTCTTGCTTATTGATTGAAACGGATCTTATTCAATTTTCTATCTATTTTTTCTTCTGCCTTTTACCCCTCCTGAATGTGTAGTTCATATTGATCCAAAGACTCAATGGTGTATAACTCAAAGATTATATAATTTGCTAAGAGCGATTATGGTTTGAACCCAGGTAGGTTAAAAAATAAGAATCGGTGATTGATCATGGAAGTTGCAAGATCTGATGGCAATTATGTCAATGTACCCAATTTATTACAAGTATGAGTTGATTTATAGTATTAGCCCTAATCTATAACAAGTATGTGGTGATTTGTTTGTATTACTCTTGTTCAAAAGATGTCAAAGTCTGTTGTAGTGCGACCTTTTTCATCGTTGATTGCTTTGGTATGTTTAGATGTCAACACAATCCGCAAAAGTATGGGGTGATTGTTGCATTCTATGACAGAGTTGGCCAAGTGCTTCTATTTTGTAAAAGTCATTTCTATTTTTCATGTTTGTCACTCTAATTTTTAACAGCTTCAGAAGCCTCGGATGTCACAACTAGAATCATCGACGTAACATTCTGTTTCTTTTTCAGTAACTTGAAGGATGTACTGCCAAGCCAAGCATCCTTTGATATCAAGCAATATAATTGTAAGCTCTTGGAAAAATCCGTTGACTATATTGTTGCTGAAGTCAGTTGAATTTGATTTTGTACTGCCAAGCTAAGGTATTTTATAAACTTTGACACATTAGTGTGGCGACTGGCGAGCTCGCCTTGGTAAATTTAATTTGAGAACCATATACTATGCCTGGTTACAACTTGTGTATTTTGCTTCTGATCAAGAATCAGTACACCTTATAACTATCTATTTAGCTCACGAGTCACGACATTATAGTTAGTTGTTTCCAAGTAAGTGGCATCATGATGCCCTTGTTTTTGCCTCATTACAATTATCAGCTATGCATGCAGAGGTATGGTTGCAGGTTGCAGTGTTCTCCACAGACCTGAAGCCATGTTTTAGGGAATAAAAAAGGACACGCAACAGAGCTCAAGAGTTCAAATGATGCTTTAGCTCGAGAAAGTGAAGCATTGTACCAGGGGTGCTTCAAATGGAGCTAATGGCATAGTTGTTCCTTCTTGTTTCATTTGTAAATAGACGCTGGTATAGAGTATATATTTTCGTATGTAGAGAAGGGTGTCTTTAATGGTTATAACTAATACAGTGTATTTGTCCAAGTAATAAAAATGCCTACTTTTTCAAAATTTGTTTTAATGGTAAGATTTGTGTTTGTTAATTTATATTATATATGTATATTGCATTTATTGGGTAAATGATACTAAAATTTATTTATTTTAAAAAAAAATTAAAGACCTGTGATCTGTCTTGACTGTTCTCTATTATATTTGATAGAGAGTTATTGTCGTTGATAACCGTTCTCTAAAGTAGGGGAAACATAACACCTCCCATTAGTAAGGGTTCTCTATAGCGCATAAAAACAAAACGCCTTCCTCTACAGGCGTTTTCTAATGTTTTAACATATAAAACGCCTCCCCATCCGTTCTCTATAAATTAGAGAACTCTGAGTTGGAGAACGCCTATGGGGTGTTTTCTAAAGCCTATTTCAACAGTTCTCTATGTTTTTTTTGGAGTAGTGATTGTAAGATATAAACCAACTCGATCTATCACAAAAATAATTGCTTGCTTATAATTTGCGAATATGTTTGTATGATCAATTCCCATGAATCCCCTATGACCCCATGACATCCTAGTGCTTTTAATCAATTGTTTACATCTCATTTTAATCATCTTGCTTGTTATTTAGTTTAGTTATCTTCTTATCTCAACCCAAATCGTGACACCCCTAGACACCGCTACTTGCAATCGAAAATCATACATCAATACCCGTCCATAGGGATCCGACCTTTACTTGCCTCTTTACTAATAGTAGAGTTTTTTGTGAAGTTATAAATATTGTTTTGGTCTAGGTGCTCCTAACGACAAGTAACCGAAAATTAAGCTCCAAGTGAGTCCGACCAAATATTATATATTTGAGTTTTTTTTCTTCTTTGTCTAGGACTAATTATGTCAGTGCAATTGGATTTGTGGATTAGCGTACAAAGTTTGCGTATGAAATTAACGGGTAAGAACTATCTCTTCGTGGATATGTCCAGCTTTTGCATGCATCCTAAACTAAGCATTAAACTTGTTCAAATCACCATATGCATACCTATGACACTATTATACGACTAATCAGCGTTTTTTTTATATTTTTTATAAAATGTGGTTTTATTTTTGTTAATTATGCAATCCCTTGATTAGGGTTGTTCTCATTCATTGAAATATATAGGAGATATACAAACAGTATGAGCTAATTACATTCCTTGAATTATGGGATATGTATAACCAATAACAGAGAGAATCTAGGCAACTAAATATTTACATATTATACGTTGACTAACACACCCCCGCAGTTGGAGCGGTAGGAGACCGGACGCATAAACTGGTACGAAACCGATCAAATAAAGGACGGGGCAAACCTTTGGTGAAGATGTCAGCAAACTGATATTCGGATGGTACATGTAGAACCCGTAATTCACCAATTTTGACTTTGTCGCGTACAAAATGAATGTCAATTTCCACGTGTTTGGTACGCTGATGTTGAACTGGATTGCCCGAGAGATACATGGCCGAAACATTGTCACAGAAAACAATTTTGGAGCGCTTAAGTGGCAGGTGAAGTTCAAGCAGCAGATTACGGAGCCAGCTAGATTCGGCGACCGCGTTAGCAACACCGCGGTATTCAGCCTCGGCACTTGATCGAGATATGGTTGCTTGACGTTTCGAGGACCAAGAAATAAGGTTGTCACCGAGGAAGACATAGTACCCGGAAGTGGAGCGACGGGAATCAGGGCAGCCACCCCAATCGGCATCGGAATAAGCTGTTAAAGCAAGGGTCCGTGAGGGTCGTATGGATAAACCGTGTTCAATAATGCCTTGGAGGTATCTCATTATGCGCTTCAAAAAATGAAGATGTGGAGCACGAGGATCATGCATAAACAAACATACCCGTTGCACAGCGTAAGCAATTTCGGGACGGGTAATAATGAGGTATTGCAGTGCGCCAGCTAGACTGCGGTATAATGAAGGGTCCTCAACTGGTGGACCAGAGGCAGCACTAAGTTTAGAGCCCGGATCAACAGGCGTGGTACTGGGCTTGCAACTGCCCATATTCGCACGTTGTATAATATCCTTGACAAACTGAGATTGGGATAAAAATAAACCATGAGGAGAGCGGCTGACCTTTATGCCCAAGAAATGATGAAGAGTGCCAAGGTCTGTCATTGAAAATTCGTGGGATAGCTTTGTAATGATGGAGCGTAAGAGATCGGGGCTGGACGCCGTGAGGACGATGTTGTCGACATAGAGCAAAAGATAGGCTGTAGCATCATGCGTTTTATAAATAAACAATGAAGAGTCGCATACACTGCCAGTGAAACCGTGTGACAGGATAAAGGTTGCAAACCGATTATACCAAACCCGAGGTGCTTGTTTAAGGCCATAAAGTGACTTACGGAGTTTGCATACAAAGTGAGGATTAGACGGGTCAACAAAACCCGGCGTTTGATGCATATATACGGTTTCCTCCAAATTCCCATGTAAGAATGCATTTTTAACATCCAATTGGTGAATGGGCCATGATTTAGAGACGGCAATGCTAAGGACTGTGCGAATCGTAGTGGGCTTTACCACGGGACTAAATGTTTCATCACAGTCAATTCCAACTTGTTGTGTCTTGCCGTTAACAACAAGACGGGCTTTGTAGCGCTGAAGTGAGCCGTCTGCGTGATACTTATGTCGATATAACCACATACAACGGATGACAGATGCGTCAGGTGGCCGTGGTACCAAGTCCCATGTATGATTATTCTGTAACGCGTTAAATTCGTCCTGCATTGCAAGTTTCCAGTTACGGTCCTCAAGGGCAAGTTTCGGTGACTTGGGTAAGGGAGATATGGCGGATGAAGCGGTCAGTGCTTTAGGTTTAAATATGCCGTTCATGGCACGAGTGGACATGGAATGGGTAGGTATAGGGGGAGGTAGGGGAGGGCGAGAGGGTGGGGATGTTGTAGCGGAAGCAGAGGTGGTGGTAGAATGGTTGGGTGGTGTGGCAGGGGACTGTGGGGACAGGGGAGAGGCAGGGGATTGAGGTGAGACAGGGTCGATGGGAAGGCAGGGGATGTGGTGTGTGGTTGGGCTGAGGACGTGGAGGTTTGGGCGGTGGTTGGTGTGTGTGGTGTGGTCGGGGGAGGCGTTGAGGATGGGGGAGGAGTGTGGCCAGTAATGGAGTCGAGGACGAGAGGGTTTATGGCATCGAAGGTGGGGTCGAGAAAACTGTAGGAGTGGGTAGTGGAAGGAGGAGAGTCCGTAAAGGGAAAGTGACTTTCGTCGAACGTGACATGGCGAGACACTATGAATTTGCCAGTGGCAATGTTATAGCAACGATACCCACGGTGATTCGGGAGATAGCCAAGGAAGACGCATTTGACGGAGCGAGGAGCAAGTTTATGGGGACGAGTGGCGGATATATTCGGGTAACACACACAGCCGAAAACCCGAAGATGATCATAGGTTGGGTGTTTGAGGTAAAGAGCGGATGTTGGGCTTCGAAAGTGGAGTGTGGACGTGGGTAGGATATTGTGGAGAAGGGTGGCAGTATGAAGGGCTTCGACCTAAAATTGAGGTGGGACAGAACCGTGGTGGAGGAGGACGAGAATTATTTCATTGAGGCGATGGATCATTCTTTCGGATTTACCGTTTTGAAGAGAGGTATGTGGACATGAAAAACGGAAAGTTAGACCGTGCTTTTGACCAAATTCCAGAAATTTATGATTATCAAATTCTCGTCCCATATCGCTTTGAAAGGATTTAATTTTGCTGTTAAATTGAGTCTGAACAAGAGTGTTGAATTAAATGAATTTTTCAAATACTTGTGACTTGTATTTAAGTGGATAAATCCATACGAATTGGGTAAAATTATCAATTAAGACCATATAATACTTGTAACCGTCTTTGCTTAAAATTGGTGATGTCCATAAATCACTATGCACAATATCAAATGGAGCAATGGTCTGAGAGCAGGAAGAAGTAAAAGGTAATCTCTTGTGTTTACTTAGCTGACAAGAAGAGCAAACTGAAACATTCGAAATTCTATTACAAGCAATGGTTTTATTTGACTTTAACAAATTTAAAATGGAGGTCCCGGGATGGCCGAGACGAGATTGCCAAACATCAGGACTTTGGACGAGAACTGCTTGAGGCGTGGAAGAGGGACTGGACGAGATTGATGATGAATTTTTGGACACAGGATAGAGCTCGCCGGTACTATCACTCCGCAAAATCACTTTCCCAGTCGGAATATCCTTCACAGAAAAGCCAAATGGGTCAAATTCGACACTCACATTATTGTCTTTGGTAAATTGTCTAACGGAAATTAACTTCTTAATAATGTGGGGCGTATGGAGGACATGGTGTAGGTGAAGGGTACGGGTAGTGGTGGGAATAGTGGTGGTGCCCGAACCAGAAACTTGAATGCTATTGCCGTTTCCGACACAAATTGAACGAACTTTACTCGTATTAAACGGAGCAGAGAGCATACCTGGGTCTGTTGGAGCTTGTGTCCTCCACAAATTAGTGTGATAACATTTGTAAATCTCTTACAGGTTCACAAGGGTATACTTCGTATATTTAATCAGTTGATTAACGTTTACCTAATAACGGTTGGCTTGCTAGAAAGTTTGACGTTATTATCATACAGATGGCGGTGATCAACTGGTCCCTAAAGGTCACACCTATAGGATGTGTTTGAGAGATGTGGTTATAGAAATATGATCACATTGATGCCTAATATGACTAAACAGTTAGTCAATGTGTTGATGAGATAATTATTTAATAAAGATTAAATAATATTAGTTGAGACGAATTAACTGTCAATTCGTAAATTGAATATAATAAGTTATATTTAATTAAATGTATGTAATGTTAGCTTGGACGAATTAATCTGTTAATTCGTAATTAAATATAATCAGTTATAGTTAATATCAACAAGATGAATGTGTCATAGTGGTAATAGTGAGGGTACACAAACCAAGAAATCATGGGTTCAATCCTTACTAGATGACAATTTAACACATTTTATACATTTTTGGAATAACCAAAAATAAGGAGACCATACTCCTTATTTCGGTTATGTGGGCCGAATTAGGGAAGATTATATCTCCCTAATTCACTCCCATATTTCGGTTACAATAAGAAGGAAAGGGTGATCATTATTCTACCCTAATTCTCTTTTAACCTAGCCTCCTCCCTCATCAGAAAAACACAAACCTAAATTTTTACAGAAAATTTGGATCGATTCTAGCATTATCACAGGGCATATCTCATATCGTCTTGGGTGCAACTAATAGGCGAATATCAATTTTGATATTGTTCTGGGCCGTATTTGCTAGGACTGAAGGTTATTTCTGAATCCTTTATTTTGTTTATGTATTTTATTTATGACTAGTGATCGTCTTAATTAAATTCATTATAATCCTTCAATTTTAAGGGAAGTATACAGATTATTTCCCACAAGTGGTATCAGAGCAATGGCCACGAATTTTAATTATTGATGATTATCATAAAATTGTATGTAAACAATGGGGAATTTCGAAAGAAAAAAAAATTAAGGTTTTCGGCTGATATTTTTTTTATGCCGAGAGAATTTTTTTTTCGGCCTGTTTTTGTTTTCTTTTTCTTTCTTTTGTTTGATGATTTATTTCCAATTTCGTTTTTCATATCACTGTTTTAATCAGTTAAAATTATCTTATTAAGAATTGGTAGATTTTGATTTAATGTAGATTAAGTTAAAATGCAAATAGAATCGTCATGTCGATGATACAAGATCTTGTTTTTGCTATATAGTTTTTAGAATATACGATTAATCATGTTTATTAATTCATTTGCTAAATCATGTTCTATTAGCAACTGTAAACATTTTTCTTCATCGAATTTTTTTGTGTTAGGGCTTTTTGCCGCAAAAGAAAAAAATTTGTAGGCTCATTTCTTAGGGTTTGCCGTGAGAAAGAAAAAAAAAACGTTTTTTTTTTTAATTTTCTGAAATGCCGAAAAAGAAAAAAAAAGGTTTTTTTTCTTGTTTTTTAGCCTAATTGCCGAATTTAAAAAAAATTTGGGCTGTTTTTTTTCCAGCCATGCGCTGGGTTTATAAAAAAAAAAAAAATTTCTGTTTTTCTTTTTGCCGAAACCCAAAAGGAAGAATTTTTTTTTGTTTTGGTTTTGGCCAATTAGTTATTGTGAAACGGTTCACAATTAAAAGATACCGAATTATTTTAAAGCAGTTTAAAATTTTGACGGATTAAATTCATATTACAAGTTTAATATGGATTAAGAATGAAATTAATGTGATTAATTGAGGAATTGTCACTTAATTTGATTTAAATAGGTGGTTTGGATAAATTAATCAACATAATTAAGGAATTGTGTCATGTATGTTTAATTTATTTTTAGTTGATGCTTTTTAATTTTGTTGAATGAATCGAATGAATGAATTTTATTTACGTATTTATTTTTGTAATCGGTTGTAAATTGTAATACTTAGTGTGGCCTTAGTCAAATTATGTTTTCGTAATGAAGGAAACATGATTTTTTATATAATTATGAGATCTCGAATCTCCTTTATTTTTAGTTTTGGGTTTTGAAATTAGATTGTAATAAATAGGTTTATTATGTAATTTTAATTATTGTAATTTCAAAGAAGACTAAAGATGGAGATTGGAGCTCACTCCCGCTACATGGATCAAGATGGAACATCAAGACAAGCTTCTCGGGTCCAAGGATGGATTCCAAACTTGTATTTAATGTTCATTTTGATAGGATAGGCCACACTAGGACTTTTTTTTATTGTTTTTACGTTTTTCATTCTTATTGCTTTTCATTCACATGTTAGTTTATGCATCATATTCCGCCTAAAACCAAACCACCTACTACTAAAATGCATGAAAATTGACTCATATAGGTTGTATGTTAGTTTTCATGGACATACAGATGTCACAGACTTTTAAGCCATCACCTTAGTTTATTCATTCTCGCATGCTAGATATTAGTTCACTTAAAATGAATTAAAATAAAGATGATGGTATCTTCCTCTAAAACGGAAATTGAGATTAGTCTTTATAAGGGCAAACAACTATGAATCCCTTCTTCGTCGGTAGGCATAATATGACCCCTTCTACGTTGGGTAAGTAGTTGTGTTGACTTAGTTTACCTCAACATCATAGTCAGAAGAGTTTCTCGTGATTATGATGGACTAAAGATAGAATTTACAGAAATTTATCGACCAAGAATTCTAACGGTAGAATTAGCTAAAAGGTTAGCTTATCAATTTACAGAGAATTGAGTCTTGGGATCATTTATATAATGCTTGAGGGAGGTCAATTGTATAAATGTTTTGAGTCTTCGCGTTATGACATTAGTTCATTAGACTTAAAATCAAAACGATACACATGCTTATTATTTTTATTCTTCTTTCGCAGTGTAGAACACGATTATTTTTGATAATACTGTTACAACAAATGGCTGGAAATAACGCAATCCCAATGCCTAGTGCCACACTTGATCGCGCATCCTGGCTGAAAATATTCATGGACCAGATGAATCAGTTCACACGTTTGAAACATGACGGGTCCAACTTTGCGGACTGGGAGGCGGCACTACGGAATGCAGCCATTGCTGACGGTAAGCTCAAGTACTTAACTGAGCCAATACCGGTCAACCCAGGCCCCAATGCAGGAGTCAACGAGTCACTCGCTTATAGTGACTTCGTTATGGAAGCGGGTGCGATAAAGAACGTACTCATCTTTGCAATGGAAACCAATTTGCAGAGACGCTTCATCGCCCAAAGTGCAAACAAGATTTTCACTACGCTCACTAACGAGTTCTCAAAAGCACCGAGAATCGTTACATATGAGCATACCTGTCGCTTCTTTGATGCGAAACTCCAGAAGGGCCAACCGGTTAGCCCACACATTCTTCACATGATTGAGAATATCGAGAAGCTGGAGGCACTGAATTGTAAAATCAGTGAGAGCATTGTTATTGACCGAATGCTTCATTCTCTTCACGATGGTTTTGCCCTTTTCAGGGCGAACTATTACATGAATGACTTGAAAAAGAGTCCTCATGAGCTACACTCCCTTCTCGTACAGACCGAGAACGATATGAAATTGAGTGGGAGCATGAAGCAGGATGTTCTCACAATTTCCAACAAGGGTAAAGGTAAGGGCAAGGCTCATGGCGACCTAGCTGTAGGTAAGCCAAAGTTTAAGAAGCCAGGAAACGGTAAGAGTGCGCCTGGTGAGACTAGTGGCTCACAGGGCAAGGCAAAGAGCAAGGGCGGTGACATAGAGTGCCACCATTGTCACAAGACTGAACATTGGAGGAGGAACTGTCCCGTCTACCGTGTGGACATCAAAGCAGGCCGCGTCGTTCCTGTTGGTATGTCATCTTATATTCATATGATTGAGATTAACCATGCAAGTTTCGGAACTTGGGTACTAGATACTGGTTGTGGTTCTCATCTGTGTAATCATTTGCAGGGCCTAAAGAACATCATACCTCTCGAAAAAGGTGATGTGGACCTGCGTGTCGGGAATGGAGCACGAGTTGCTACCGTCTCGAAGGGAACATATGTAATCCAACTCCCTAGTGGTTTTGAGTTATTTTTAAATAACTGTTACTATGTACCCAGTTTGTCTAAGAACATTATTTTTGTTTTCGTACTTGCTAAAGACGGTTTTGCATTTTCAATAAAGGATAATAGCTGTATTTTCTCTTTCAATGAAATGATTTATGGCAAAGCAGTTTCCATGAATGGAATTTATATCTTAGACCAAACCACAGAAGTATTACACGTGAATAATAAGAAAATAAAGGTTGGTGACAAAGATCAAACCTATCTATAGTATTGTCGAATGGGACACATAAATGAGAAACGCGTGAAGAAACTCGTCGATAATGGGACTATTCCCGCATTTGATTTTTCTACATATGGCACGTGTGAATCATGTCTCATTGGCAAGATGACTCGAATTTCCTTCAAAGGTGTTGGAATGCGCGCTAGTGACCTATTAGGACTCATACATACTGATGTTTGTGGACCTATGTCAATTACCGCTAGAGATGGCTAGAGATATTTTATCACTTTCACGGACGATTTGAGTAGATACGGATATGTCTACTTAATGAAGCATAAAAGTGAGTCCTTTGAGAAATTCAAGGAATACCAGAACAGGGTACAGAACCAACTGGGTAGAAAGGTTAAAGCACTCCGTGCAGATCAGGGTGGTGAATATCTTTCAAATGAGTTTGATCAACACCTGAAAGACTGTGGAATCGTTTTACAGTTAACTCCACCTGGAACACCTCAATTGAATGGTGTGTCCAAACGGAGAAATCGAACCTTACTTGATATGGTTCGATCCATGATGATTCACACCGTAGTGCCTGATTTATTATGGGGTTTTGCTCTTTTGTCAGCTGCTCTTATACTTAACCAAAGTTCGTCTAAAGCTGTCGACAAGACTCCATATGAAATGTGGAAGTGAACGGTACCTAACTTGTCCTTAATTCGGGTTTGGGGCTGCGAGGCTTATGTCAAGTGGAGACACGAGAATAAGCTCAGCCCGCGATCGGTCAAGACATACTTTATAGGTTATCCAAAAGGAACATTTGGTCATTACTTCTATTCGCCTACCGAACATCGAGTTTTTGTTGCGGCTAGTGCGACGTTCTTAGAGAAAGAATTTCTCGAGAACAAGACAAGTAATAGAACCTTCGAGCTGTCGGAGATTCCAGAACCAACAACCGAGGAACAGATGGAGGAAGTTGTTCCTCCAACTGATGATACGGTTAATATTCCTGAGGAACCTAGGAGGTCGGGTAGAGTCTCTCATCTTCCGGACAGATACATTGGTATGGTCGAGGAGAATGACGTTTTACTCCTAGAGAGTAATGAACCCGTTACCTATAAAGGTGCTATGACCTGTTCCGACTCAAAGCTATGGCTCGAAGCCATGCAATCCGAGATGGACTCCATGTATGAGAATGACGTATGGGATCTAGTTGATTTACCTAATAAGGTAAAACCTCTACAGTGCAAATGGCTTTACAAAATAAAGCGTTCTGTAGACGCGCAACCAGATACCTATAAGGCATGACTTGTGGCAAAAGGTTTCACTCAAGTGCACGGATTGCATTATGATGAGATTTTTGCACCTGTAGTCATGCTACGTTCCATTCGGATAATCTTAGCGATAGCCGCATTTCATGATTATGAAATTTGGCAAATGGATGTGAAAACCGCCTTCTTAAACGGTTATTTGGAGAAAGAGTTGTACATGGTGCAACCCGAAGGTTTCATAGATCCTGAACATCCTAAGAAAGTATGCAAGCTTAAGCGTTCCATTTATGGACTTAAGCAAGCTTCTCGGAGTTGGAATCATCGTTTCGACCAGGTGATAAAAGAGTATGGTTTCACTCGATCGGTCGAGGAACCATGCTTATATATCAAGTCGAGTGGGAGCAAGACTGTATTCTTGATATTGTATGTCGATGACATACTCTTGATTGGGAATGACATTCGTCTCCTATCTTCGGTTAAAGAATGGTTAAAGAACCATTTCCAGATGAAAGATCTGGGTGAGGCACATCGCATTTTGGGAATCCGTATCTACCGAGATAGATCACGACGGACGTTATCACTTAGCCAGGAGTCTTATTTGGATAAGATTCTTGAGAAGTTCAGCATGACCAACTCCAAGAAGGGGAACCTTCCAATGACGACTGGGATGCAGTTGAGCAAGTCTCAGTCACCCATGACGCCTGAAGGGATTGAGCGCATGAGTCTTGTTCTTTATGCATCTGCAATAGGATCGATCATGTATGCCATGATATGAACACGTCCAGACGTGGCATATGCATTGAGTATGACGAGTCGGTACCAAAAGACTCCAGGTGAAACACACTGGATAACTGTTAAAAACATCCTCAAGTACCTACGGAGGACTAAGGATTGGGTATTGACTTATGGAGGCGATACTAAGCTATGCGCAATCGGTTACGCAGATGCTAGCTTCCAAACGAATCGAGATGATTCAAAATCTCAGTCCGGGTTCGTCTTCACTCTTAATGGTGCTGCGGTCAGCTGGAAGAGTTCCAAACAGAGTGTTGTAGCAGATTCTACTACTGAATCCGAGTACTATGCCGCTTCGGAGGCAGCAAAGGAAGCGATATGGATGTGTCAATTCTTACAAGGACTTACGGTAGTTCCTAGTTCGAATGACCCGATCACCATCTATTGTGACAATAGAGGTGCCATCTTCCAGGCTAAGGAGCCAAACTCTAGCAACAAATCTAGACATGTACATGGGAAAGCTCACCTGATCCGTGATTACGTGGAGCAAGAGGAGATAGTGATAGACAAGATTGCGACGGATGATAACATCGCAGATCCTCTCACTAAACCGTTGAATTATGATAAGCATGTAGGGCACGTTATTTCCATGGGAATTAAACGTGCTTCTGAGTTGTAGTACTTGATTATGGATTTGATACATTATCTTTTTCATATACTATTTGTAAATTCATCGTTTTATTATAATATTTTGTTTTTCATGTGGATTGTACTGACAACATTGAACGCCACAAAGTGAACTGAATTACATTATATTTGTTTTGGTCCGTAATCGCCAATGTGAGCTGATAACTCTGGCTATTATATTGTGAAGTCGATTGATGGTGGGTTCAACGAGCCATAAGTCAAACGGTTGACTGATCGATCACAGATGCGAGATTATAACGATACCTCGTAGGACAACTTTTTGTGACAACGTAATGGAGTCCTAAATGTTTAAAAACATTCGGTGCCAGGTCGTGGATAGGACATCCATTGTGTTCCTAGAGTCGATTCTTTTGACTATCGATTGTCTCTTGAGATAAAGCGCAGTTTTTGGGTGACTTTGGTTTCTTTCTCACGGTCTGTGAATCGGAGGCTAAGTAGATTTTTTCTGAGTCATTTCATACTGTGCTTACATCTGCAGGATTCGAGTTGAGGAAAATATCCAACCCTTATCAGGTATAGTTATTTCTCAGGGCCACTCGAGTTATAACTGAAATGCATGGCCATGCTCGAATGATGATTCGTTTATCAGTTAAGTTACTCTCTAGTCGGGGAAACCACTCTTGATAATAATCGCTTGTAAAATACGACCTTTGTGAATACGGATTTGCAAATTGTTTTTGTTGGGAAATGTGTCCTCAACAATAGTGCGATCACATGATTTAAATATCATTATTAAATCTCATTTTAAGAATACATGTGGGATGTAATATTTTACAGTCAACTGGTCCACACATATCGGTAATGATTGGCTGACTAGAGTTTGACATTACTGTCGTGCGACGGTGGTGATCAGTTGATCCCCTTAGGTCATACCTATAGGGAAATACTCTTGATTATTTAATTAATCGTATACCGATACGAGTTAATTAAATTGCTTAAAATTGACGGATGATTTTGTGAGTATAATTTACGTATCTTATTGTAAATATGATTAAATGAGACACGGTCTAAGTAATCGAATTGTTTTATTACTTAGATGAAATTATTGTTTACAGAAACAATTGAAACGAAATGAATAAATTATTATAAATACAGAATGTTGTAGTTTATAATTTGGAAATATTTTTGGTACGAGTAATTACGAATTACTAGTCGATTTTGTAAATGACATATTTTATGAGTATGTTGATTTTTAATATGTTAAAAATACATTACATTGTGATATGTCATGTAACATGTTACATGTGACAAATTTGACAAATGACAAAATAAAATGGATTCTCCATTTTATGCTTAAAACCGAAAATAAGGGTGGGAGTGTATTGTTTATATATTGTGTTGTTTATTTTTAAATCGAGACACAATCATAACCCTAGGTTGTAGGCTTGCATGCCTAGTCTCTTGTGAAGAGCAAAAATGAAAAATATTGGGCAACCTACCCAAGCCATATTTTCGGCCAAAAAGAAAAGAAAAGGAGAGGTTCTTTTTCTTACCATTCATTCATTCATTCATTCAAGAAATAATTTTCTAGAGAAAGAAAATAAATATGCTCTCTACATCTTATGAGATTTCTAGAGAAAAAAACCACACAAAATACTCCCTCTTGACCGAAATTTTCAAGAGAAAAATACAATTTATTTTGTGTCAATTTTATAGTAAAACTAATATTATTACTAGATCTAAATAATATTGGTTATTATGAGTTTTCCTTGGGTATATGCTTTTGGGAGGGGTTCTATATTTGAATCCTTGTTCTTCCATTTGGAGAGCTCAAGAACAAGTGAGTAGGAGAACTCACTTGTGCCCATATATCCGAAAATCATATGGTGAGAAAATGATTTCTTCTCTATATTTTATATTGTTTGCATGCATAAGATCTATAGTTAATTTTATGACTAAATTAATTTGAAACATATAAGAATATGTTAAATAAAGAGATCAAGATTTCCAACAAGTGGTATCAGAACACAAGGTTGTTTGCATGCAAATCGGTTATTGTTTTTCCGAGTTATATGATTAACAAACAAAACTTATAAATTTGTGTTTATTATGAAATATCACGAAATTTATTATACATGTTAAAGTTTCTGGTCCTAAAATGTTTTAGAATATTTTGGTTTAATTTATGGATTTTATTGTTCATTTTATATAATATTGGCATTAAAATGTGATTTTTATGATAAAAATGTCATTTTTGGACGAAAATTAGCTAAACTTCGAATTTTCCAGTGATTTTTGGATATGTTTTCACATATATTAGTTTTAGATGATATGGAAATTTTCATAATTTTATGAGTTATTATGCTCGAAATATGGTTTTTTCATGTTAAAAGTCGAATTTAGATGAAAAATAGGTTAATATGAGAAATATTTTGAATCTGGTCATAGAAATTTAGTATGTTGTCACATGAAATTTTACAAGATGTGTGTAAAATAATAGGCTATAATGAAGTCATCATGCATGATTTATGGATTTTTGATGAAAAATAGCATAAATAGTTACTTAATTAGTGAATAATTGCTAAAACATACTTCATGACTAAGGAAAAACGTCACATGTTGCATTTTATTATATTTTTCAGATCTAAAGTTGAAAAGTTGATGAATATAATTTTTCTCATGTTTTTATGATTTTTATTGATAAATCCAATAAACCGCAACATTGTTTTTCCGATAACTTTCGAAATTTTTAACCTAAGTTTTTGAATATTATGAGTGTCATGGTAATTTTCCTGAATGTTCATGAGTTTAAATTTCAAATTTTGAATTTATTTGAAATTTTTGTGATTCATTTGAAGTTTATAGCATTTTTATTGTAATTTTGAGTCCTTTTATGAACAATATTAAGAAATATGAGTTAATTATGGTCAAATGATTAGTGGAGACTAATTTTTGAGTCCTAAGAAGTTAGGCTAATTAACTTGTGCATAAATATGAATTTATGTAATTTTTGTGATTATAAAACGTTGAATCACGCAAATCCGTAAAAATCGTGTAATATACGATATTGGCTCCTTAAAGGCGATTTAGCATAAAATTGGGCATGTTTATACATATTATAATGCTGAATTTTATTTATGATTGTCATATTTTTATTTTATGTAATTTTGAATTATGTATTTTTACTTAGTATGGCCTTAGTTTTTAATTGGTATTACCCGAAATGTATGGGAATATCGATTCGGTTGTAATTTTATTGTGATCTCGTATCACCATTTTGTAATTTAATAGATTTATTTCATTTTAATTACAAATGTATAATAGGAAATTATGTAATTTGTTATGTAATTTATTTATTCCAGAGTTCCATAAAGACGGTGTCACTCAAGAAGGTGATACATAAAGACGGTGTTACCTCGAGATGCGTGCCTCAACCGAAGTTCAAGGGACCAATGGAGTTGGTTTCCGAATATGTAATAGTTAATTAGATTCTCTATTTTAGGAAGGCCATACTAGGATTTATTTATGCTTTGCATTTTATTTATATGTTGCATGCATCGCTAAATCGCCATAACTAAAACATGCATTATCTTTTAATTGAGTATATCGACCGTGTCAATTATAATTATCGTAGTTCACTGCTTTAGTTCACTTAAAACGTGATAGATAATAAATTGACATGACCTCTCGCTAAAATAATCAATTGAGACATAGCCTTACCAAAAGGTAGAAACCATGAAAACCTATTTCGTGAGGGAGTGCACTCGGCCATCCCGGGGTACAAACCTTGTTACGTAGGGGAAGTGGGTGATAAATGTCTATCCACCGAATTCGTGTTGATGAGGGTTTCATCGGCTATCCCGTGCCCAAGTTGATGTGGATTTGGATCATGGACACATTTATTCGAAATTTGGATTGAGCTCAACGGAAGTATTCGCGACCGTAGCCGCATGTGTTCCGGGCTATAGATAAATTTTAGAGTAATTTTGTCGACCGAGAGTTCTAAAAGTAGAATCGATTAAAGAGTTAATCCACCGAGTTATATTGATAAGGGTTTCATCGGCTATCCCGTGCCCAAGTTAATATGAATTTGGATCTCGGAATCATTTATCATAGTTGGGTAGAGGTCACTATGAAAATGCTTTACTTGTTATCTACAAGTATTATTATAAAGATAAATGTTAAGTTTTTCTTTATTCCGTTATCACATTGTTCTATTTCTTTACCACAATTCATATACGATATCATTTCGTTTTTTGATTCAAATCTCTATTAAAACATCGTAACTAAAGACAAATATGAATTTGCTTCTAAAACCTCATATGAACCATTGCTAAGGATCTCTTGCAAAGAGTATAGATAAAAGTTATTCATTATCAAACAGGTTTTTGATTCTAGACTAACACATCTACTTACAATGGATTGTTTTTCACATACTTAAATGAATTAAGTACCTTGAAGCGATAAATTGTTTTGGTAATTAGTTTTGTCAAGAATTCGTAATTGACTAAAATAACGCAACCACTTCAATGAAAGTTTTAAGACTAACACGAACAAATGAAGAGTGATCTTCATGAATTCAATTTTGCTTCTCAAAGTAAAGACTCATTGAAATGAGTGGGAGCATTCTCTTAAACCGTTAAGATGAGGACGAGGTTCAAGAAGTAAAGATTATAATGGAATTGATACAAGGTAATGTTAAAGGTAAAGTTGTTGAGAATGACGATACTAAACCTATCAATCCCGACCGATAAAAGTTTCCATTGTCTTAAATGTTGGACACGAGAAAGGAAACTACCCCAAATTATTAAAGAATCAACAAGTTAGTTGTGGGACATCTAATGGGACCTTCTTCTTTAAATGTTTATTTGATTAAACATAAATTTTGCTAGTACCACTTCGTCAATATTAGAAACCAGTGGAGGTTTTCATCATTGTATTCGACACATAAGATGATTAGAATATGACGACTAGCAACAATAATGTCGAGAGATAGAGTAATTGTGTACTCAATCTAGTTTTTGGATTTAAAGTTGTACTTAATTGTGACTATTAAGTGCATAAACTCTAAATAAGAATATAAACTTGTTAAGATACAAAAGAGGTTTTCACTTTTGTGACCTTATACACCACGATTTGATGTATGGCTAGCCCATTATCAAGGTGATTATATTCTAAACCAAACTAGAATGATATATCATATAGATGATGTAAGATTCAAATTGGTAACCCAAGATTAAACCTTAAATTTTGGAATGATGAACGCAAAGAGTTATCGAGCACTCTTGAAACCATTAGATTGTTAATGGTATATGCGTATCTTGTATTCAAAGCAAGATGTCTCGTGCCTTTTGGTTGAAAAGGAGATCGAGGTTGTAAATCATCGATCCAAAATAGGTTGATCATTTTCTTTTACCAACGATTTAAGTTGACGCTAATGTGTTCACTTAATAAGGTAAATAGAAAAATCTTTGAAGAAGTTTAAAGAGTTCAAGGAATCACGATTTAGTCGTGATGGGATTATCAAAGTGAAGACTTTGATATAAGCCGAAGGAAATGTGATATAGTATCACAAGTTAATCTCTCTTAGCACGCATTATGGAATAATGTGTGGTTGGATAAGAAATAAAACGCTATTCGATATGGTTTGGACTTCAATCAAGTTACTTTGAGTTACTTGATCCTTTTGGGGATTTTATCTTTTTTGTCTAAATTATTTTTCCACTAAATCGAATCATATGAGATATGAAATTGTAAGGGTACCATGTTTGTAAGTTTTCACAAGAAACAAATGCTCATTTTTTCCCCTTTTCAATTATCACGAGTACGACGTCTTTGCGGCTCGTGAAGCTGTCTTTCTAAAATACATGTTTATTTCTAGAAGACAGAGTGGGAGAAATTATTCAAGAGCCAAAAAGAATGCCACAGAGAATGTTATGTCGCAAGAAACTGGTCTTTCTTGGCTACATGAGACGTTTTGTGTAAGACATTGTTTCTTCAAAACCTAGGAGGTTAAAGTCGTCACTTGTTAAAGATGATGAATTCTTGTTACTTTTAAGAAAGTAAAGAGCTTACAACTTACACAGAAATTGTTTGATTCAAGTTGATTACTTCTGGAAAGTAATTAACATATGACTTACATGAGAGTGTTTAAAGTCACAACTCAATACAAGGCTTAGAGCCATGAAAATTCGAAATTAAAAGGCTTGATTAGTGACAAAGGGTTTTGCACTAATAAAGAGAGATTTCATAGCAAGATTGGTGACAAAGAGTTTTGCACTTGTTGAAATGCTTAAGTCTATTTGGATCTTCTTAGGGATTGTGTTTCATTATTATGAAATACACAGCAAGTGAATCTAAAACCCACTTCTTCAATTAGAAGGAATGTATTCAATACATGTCTTGAGTTTTGTAGATTCTTGCAATCCTAAGATAATGTGAAACTTAAGAGAGGGTCTTAAGTAGGACATCAATGAGTTTGAATCAATGTTTTGATCATGTTATAAAACATTTCTTGATAAGACGAGAAGTTGTTTTTATACATGGAGTTTAGTGGGAGTTACGGAAATTTTAATTAGTCCGATATGTGGATGACATATTGATCATTGAGAATGATTTAAGACTTTTGGAGTATTATAATACATCTTTAATATCCGGATTTATGTAGGTAAATCCACATGATATTAGCGTCAATAAGAAGTCTTACGTTGATAAGATTCATGACTAGTTCAATTAAATTGAACATATTTGATTGATTCCATTTGCTTCCGCTGCCGGATCAATTAAATGAGTAATGATGTATAACACTTCATATACTTTGAGTATGATGAATTATTTTTCAAAATCGAATTTAAGTAATCTTTACCAAGTAAGCCATAAAGATTACCCTTAAGTGCTTGCAGAAGCATTAAGGAAGTAAAGCAAAGTGTTTATGATGCAATTTTGTGTAAGGGTGTTACACAAGTGACAATTGACAATTGAGATTGCGCATGGTTTCCGACAAAACCATAATCAAAACACATTAAGATGGTTAAGATACCATTGTGGCTATGTTATTTAAGAAATAGATTTTGTAGAATCATTCTAGGCAATAAAGAACAATGAGAGATATTTATAACGGAAATTGAGTACACTTGCAATCATGAGATGTGCAAGAAGTATGAGTCCCGCGCACTGTGAAAACAGTAGGAGCTATTCTTAGGCTAGAGGGCCTATGTCTTGATTGGATCTCGACACGTACTCAGAAAGTTTTGTAATACAAATGTATACATTACAAAGGAAAACGAGTATGTAGTAAGGTTGAGTAAGGTACAAGAAATTGATAAAACCTACTAACCAAAGCCTTCTCAAAGGCTAAACATGATGAGTCATGTCATTTCAATTGAATTGAAATAAACAACTACGTACAAGATCAAATTAGATTATAGAACATGAAATAGTAATCAGGCATTGACTATTCATATGTGATAATCGCATTTGTCGTTCGAGTTTTTACTTTAAAAACTCCTTTTATACTTTGTTACATCCAAATGGGTTGTAGAGACAACATTGAACCCCGTTAAAGTGAACACGGATTAACATTGTATTAGCCCATAGTCGCTTGTATGAGGTGACGTCTCGAAGTGACTAGAGTGTGATGCGATTGATGGCAAGTTCAAGTGCCATAGAGTCATGTGAGATGACTAGTCGATCACATAGGCAGACTGTTAGGAACACTTTGTCGGGCCTTATGACCGCTTATAGAGTTCTGGCAATTTATATAGCCTGGTCGTGGCAAGAGCTACTATAGTATTCTAATGAGTCGATTCTTTTGACTAAAGACTGTTCGCCTAAGATGGCACAATTTCAGATTAACTTTGATTTGTGTTACTACGACCTTCGTAAATGGGGTCAAATGGGCATATTTTGGGTTATGATGGCTGTGGCTAGTCGAAGGGAATGAGTGCGATAGGAATTGTCCATCCCCTTGTCAGGGTTAAAACAATATCTCAGGGCCACTCGAGGAGTAATGAACTGGAAATGCGTGGCCACGCTCGGAAGGTATCCAGAGTGGATAAATCCGGTCAAACAGTTATTCTCCAGATCGAGGAAACCACTCTCGATATGATCACTTGCAAGTACGACCTGAAAGACACCTTGCATTAAGTGGGAGATAGTAATAGGACAAGAGAATTGGTGACGCACACTTGTCGAGGACAAGTGGGAGATTGTTGGGAAATGTGTTCTCAACAATAGTGCGATCACATGATTTAAATATCAAGATTGATTTGTAGAAGGCCTATGACTCTGTGGAATGGGACTTTGTGGAGCAGATGTTGCTGGGTTTAAAATTTCCTGAACTCTTTACTCAGCAGATTATGACCTGCATTAAGACCACCACTTTTACCCTAGCACTTAATGGAAATCACTTTGGCTATTTCAAAGGGAAGAGAGGACTTAGGCAAGGGGATCCCATCTCCCCCTTACTCTTCACAATCTGTATGGAGTATTTAACAAGAACAATCAAATATGCCACAGAAAGATGGGACTTTCAGTATCATCCCCTTTGCAAAGATTTACAACGACACACTGATGTTTGCAGATGATCTGCCGATGTTCCGCAAAGGGACAGCTCGATCAATTATGCTACTTGTTCGAGCTTTCTCCACTTTTTCAAAAGCATCTGGATTAATTATGAATAATGGTAAGTCTGAGGTTTTTTTCAATGGCATGGCAACCGAATCGAAGGATGATATCGGGCGGCTCCTTTGGTTTTATAGAAGGACAAATGCCATTCGGGTATCGGGATTTCCTATTCAACCAGGGAGAATTTCAAAAAGAGAGTGCAATATTTTAATCGAGAAGATCTTGAATAGAATTAGGAGTCTAGGAGCCAGGAAATTATCTTATCTTTGTGCAGATCGACCCTAATCAATTCGATTTTGAACACTTTGTACAACTCTTTGGGCAAATATTTTTATTCTCCCCAAAGGTGTGATAAGAAGAATTGAAAGTGTGTGTAGGAATTTTTCCGGGATGGATGTCTGAATACCATAGAGTGCCCCTTGTCAAATGGGACACTATCACTCTCCCAAAAAATGAAGGAGGACTAGGGGTGAAAAATGCAGCAATTTGGAATACTGCTACAGTGGCTAAGCTTGTGGATTGGCTCTATTGTAAAGCTGATAGATTGTGGATTAAATGGGTAAATCAAATTTATCTAAAGCAGCAAGACTGGCATGACTATGAACCTACGGTGATGTTACTTGGACTTGGAAAAATATTTGTAAAGTTAAGGAACTCATGAAGCCTCGCTTATGCGCAGATGGACAATGGATGCCGATGCTCTGGGGATATACTGTAAGTAGGGGGTATGACTAGTTGAGACTTCACCAAGCTAAACCAATCTGGTTTGAGACTGTGTGGTCCAATTGGAATACTCCTAAACACTCACTGATCTCATGGCTTATAAAGAATAACGGGATAAATACAAGAGAGAAGCTTTTCAGGATTGGATATAGCAATTCTGACAAATGCTGTGTTTGTGAAGCTGCACCTGAGACTCAGGAACACTTGTTCTTTGAGTGTGGGTATATTAAGCTTATAATGAACCAGATAAGGGATTGGAGAAAGCTACAACTATCAGTGACAGGAGATATACAGACTGCAGAGTCAACAACACAACAAGGTGTGTATGCTCTTGTGCTGACTGCTAGCTACTATCATGTGTGGACGCAGAGAAACAACGCAAGGAGTAATGCTGTTCTAGTGAGTCCAAAAAGGGTTGTGCAAATGATTAAAGACAGTGTGAGACATGGGATCAAGGTCAAACGAAATGATCACATGTCAAGTGTTGACATGAATTGGCTGTGTACTCTAGAAAATTGAGTTGTACGGTTTGATCCTTCTGGGAATCGAACCTAAAGTCTTGACTATCATTCTTGTAATTATCATTTATTTTTGATATATATTATACATCTCATATTTTACCAAAAAAAAAATATCATTATTAAATCTCATTTTAAGAATACATGTGGGATGTAATATTTTACAGTCAACTGGTCCACACATATCGGTAATGATTGGCTGACTAGAGTTTGACATTATCTCGTGCGTATGCGGACGGTGGTGATCAGTTGATCCCCTTAGGTCATATCTATAGGGAAATACTCTTAATTGATTATTTAATTAATCGTATACCGATACGAGTTAATTAAATTGCTTAAAATTGACGGATGATTTTGTGAGTATAATTTACGTATCTTATTATAAATATGATTAAATGAGACACGGTCTAAGTAATCGAATTGTTTTATTACTTAGATGAAATTATTGTTTACAGAAACAATTGAAACAGAATGAATAAATTATTATAAATACAGAATGTTGTAGTTTATAATTTGGAAACATTTTTGGTACGAGTAATTACGAATTACTAGTCGATTTTGTAAATGACATATTTTATGAGTATGTTGATTTTTAATATGTTAAAAATACATTACATTGTGACATATCATGTAACATGTTACATGTGACAAATTTGACAAATGACAAAATAAAATGGATTCTCCATTTTATGCTTAAAACCGAAAATAAGGGTGGGAGTGTATTGTTTATATATTGTGTTGTTTATTTTTAAATGGAGACACAATCATAACCCTAGGTTGTAGGCTTGCATGCCTAGTCTCTTGTGAAGAGCAAAAATGAAAAATATTGGGCAACCTACCCAAGCCATATTTTCGGCCAAAAAGAAAAGAAAAGGAGAGGTTCTTTTTCTTACCATTCATTCATTCATTCAAGAAATAATTTTCTAGAGAGAAAATAAATATGCTCTCTACATCTTATGAGATTTCTAGAGAAATAAACCACACAAAATACTCCCTCTTGACCGAAATTTTCAAGAGAAAAATACAATTTATTTTGTGTCAATTTTATAGTAAAACTAATATTATTACTAGATCTAAATAATATTGGTTATTATGAGTTTTCCTTAGGTATATGCTTTTGGGAGGGGTTCTATATTTGAATCCTTGTTCTTCCATTTGGAGAGCTCAAGAACAAGTGAGTAGGAGAACTCACTTGTGCCCATATATCCGAAAATCATATGGTGAGAAAATAATTTCTTCTCTATATTTTATATTGTTTTCATGCATAAGATCTATAGTTAATTTTATGACTAAATTAATTTGAAACATATAAGAATATGTTAAATAAAGAGATCTAGATTTCCAACAGTTTTACATTGAGTGGGAGAAATTTTAGGATATGAGAATCGGTTATCGGACATACACTTGTGAGGACAAGTGGGAGTTTGTTGGAGCTTGTGTCCTCCACAAATTAGTGTGATAACATTTGTAAATCTTTTACAGGTTCACAAGGGTATACTTCGTATATTTAATCAGTTGATTAACGTTTACCTAATAATGGTTGGCTTGCTAGAAAGTTTGACGTTATTATCATACAGATGGCGGTGATCAACTGGTCCCTATGTGACCTATAGGATGTGTTTGAGAGATGTGGTTATAGAAATATGATCACATTGATGCCTAATATGACTAAACAGTTTGTCAATGTGTTGATGAGACAATTATTTAATGAAGATTAAATAATATTAGTTGAGACGAATTAACTGTCAATTCGTAAATTGAATATAATAAGTTATATTTAATTAAATGTATGTAATGTTAGCTTGGATGAATTAATCTGTTAATTCGTAATTAAATATAATCAGTTATATTTAATATCAACAAGATGAATGTGTCATAGTGGTAATAGTGAGGGTACACAAACCAAGAGGTCATGGGTTCGATCCTCACTAGATGACAATTTAACACGTTTTATACATTTTTGGAATAACCAAAAATAAGGAGACCATACTCCTTATTTCGGTTATGTGGGCCGAATTAGGGAAGATTATATCTCCCTAATTCACTCCCATATTTCGGTTACAATAAGAAGGAAAGGGTGATCATTATTCTACCCTAATTCTCTTTTAACCTAGCCTCCTCCCTCATCAGAAAAACACAAACCTAAATTTTTACAGAAAATTTGGATCGATTCTAGCATTATCAAAGGGCATATCTCATATCGCCTTGGGTGCAACTAATAGGCGAATATCAATTTTGATATTGTTCTTAGGCCATATTTGCTTGGACCGAAGGTTATTTCTGAATCCTTTATTTTGTTTATGTATTTTATTTATGACTAGTGATCGTCTTAATTAAATTCGTTATAATCCTTCAATTTTAAAGGAAGTATACAGATTATTTCCCACAGGGTCGGCGGTTAAGTGAGATGACGCACCCGTATCCATGTACCAGGGATCAACCTGCTGCTGTACCGAGAGGGCCTGAAAAGCCTGAGCAAGATCCGTAGGTTGAGGTGCTTCGTTGTCCATGACATATGCTTGACCCTGTGAACGTGACTGATTTCCATGCTGAAATTGAGATGCACGAGGTTGAGAGGCAGCGTGCATAGGCCATGGTTGAACCCAGTCCGGATAAGTGGGGTAAGGGCATGGTGGTGGGGTCCAAGGGGAGGGCCATCCTGATAGGGGTGTCCACTGGGGAACAGGTTGGGTTGGGTTTATGGGAGCAACGGTGTTTGTGCCCGTCGATTTATTTGAATATTAACGATTGGAATTATTGTTGTTTTTATTCTGACGACGATGGTAATTATTGTTGGATGGACGAGAGTGACCCGATGGTGTGGCCTTGGGGGGTGGGTCAACCCATTGATCAGTGGCAGGTGCGGCTGGGGCAGCAAGGGTTGTAGCCGAGTCATCACGACCCGTCGTGCGATGAACTACAAGTTCGAGCATACTTCGAGCAGTTTCGAAGTTGGGCAATGTCTAATTGATGTAAGATGCCACAGTGTCGTAATCCTTGGGTAGGCCACGGATCAGTTGGATTACAAGACGTCGGTCAGTGACGGGGGCATCAACATCTTTGAGCATTCCGGCTAATTCACGGAGGCGCTGACAGTAGGCCTCTAGCGAAAGCAAGTGCTCGAGATGAAGAGCATTGAACTCTTGTTCGAGGGCAGCGGCACGAGCTCCTTTGTTGTTGTTGAAGATGTTTTCAACGCGAACCCAAGCCTCGCGGGCAGCGGATTCATCTTCAAGCACACGGAGAAGAAGTTCGTCGCTAAGTGTTCCGTAGATCCATTGCAACACATGTGCGTCAACTTCAGACCAAGAATCATAGGACTCGTCGGTCTTGGCAGGGGAAGGAGTGCCATCGATGTGAGACAACACTTTATATCCGCGAGCATGAAGTTTAAACAAGCGTACTCACGACGCATAAGTGACTTTCGTGCCGTCAAGTACATGAATTTTGTGTTGAATATTTGATACGGTGAACACAGGATGCAAGCCGGATTTAGAAGAAGGTGAGGCATCAGGAGCCATAACGGCGTGGTAGCGTGGGGCTATTTGATGACGGAAAAAGAAAAAAAGAAAATTGAAGAAGATGACACAGGGGAGGAAGAGATGATAGATCGAAATTCTATCGTATCACTGATACCATGTTAATTATGCAATCCCTTGATTAGGGTTGTTCTCATTCATTGAAATATATAGGAGATATACAAACAGTATGAGCTAATTACATTCCTTGAATTATGAGATATGTATAATCAATAACAGAGAGAATCTAGGCAACTAAATATTTACATATTATACGTTGACTAACAGTTTTTTGTGTTTATTGTATATAAGACAAAAAAGGTGTGAGCTCCCCGTCAGCCAATATCACGCCATTTAAGCTACTCTATTCACCCTCGGTAAAGTATGCTGTATACTTAGAAGGTCCATTCGACCGACTAGGCCTTACACATATTTTCCACCTCATGATGTCGCGTTTTAGCAACTCGTCTGGTCCATATGACTGGGGGAGCACAAAAGCGAGAGATACCCTCGGGTATTTTAATGTCGTGAGTACCCAATTTCCAACCTATAAACCTAACCATAGATCCCGTAGAACCTTTGATTAGGATAAATGTATACATTATTTCTTGTTGGTAATCATGTAAATTTAGTCCCGTTACATATTAATAATTTGATTATATCTACATCGTACATAGTAATTACTAGATAGGGTCTTCTATAAAGTCGGGTCTGCATTCACTACCTAGTGCAACTAGGTTTAGTCTATTTACTTGGTATAAATGTATAATTACGTCTAAGTCGCTCATTATCCTCTCATCCAGTGCATATTGGCGTCATATTTTCTATTATCAAATAACCACTAGAAATATACTTGCATACATCTTAATTATATTAGTCATTAAATATCACTTTCAAAAAAAAAAATCGTTTCTTTCTTGTAAAAAAAAATAGGGGTTTTATTGTAATATTTGATTTATTTATTTTAAAAAAGAAAAAAAAACTTTTTCTTTGATATTATTAATTTCCAAAAAAAAAAACCACTCATTTGTGATCCAATGTAAAAATTTGTATATGTTGTCCTACACTTTAAGTCTTTCCAACAACTCTCGCACAACTATCCCAAGTCTCCTTGTAAAGACATGTACATCAGTTCAAAAAGAAAATAGAAAATAGAGAGTCAAAACAAATATGTCAATAAAGCCAGAAAAATCACTTTTCTAGTCTTATAATCTCATAACTATGTTTCAGATATTAGCACAAAAAAATGATTAGTTTACATCAAGTGTCTAATTAAATTAGGACCATTCTAGTCCTTTTTAAGTCAATTAAATCAAACAAAAAATGGGCATCCAACCCCAATCATGAGTCCTGTTGTAAGCTTATTGTTTCATATCTTTAAGTTAATGTATAAAACTCGCGTCAGTTAAAAAATAAAAGAACTGACGTAGAATAGCCTTTGACATAAAATGGCAAGCACTAGCAATACACTAATGACCAGCAGTAGGAGAGTGATAAAATAAGGAATGATAATTTTGTCTTTTTTTGTCCCTAATAATAAGATGTAAAAGTGTAAGTGCATGCAAGTAACCAATATTGTATGACCCTGCCTTGGACTCATACGCAAGATTCAGGGATGATAGCTCATGATTTAGTAGTCGATCAAAACATGTTTCACTATTGTCCTACCTAATAGTAAATAAGACCATTTTAGTCTTTTTTGAGTCAAATAAAAGAAAAGACGAGCATATGTCATGTTTATTAGTGACTTGTTCTACTTTTTACCCTTAACTAGTACAATAGACTTGAAATACTTGAGGGCGTATCTCTTTAGTGTAGATCAATCGACCTCTTAGAGTCAGCCTGAACGAGGGCGTGCATTTGACCACCTTTTCCATCTCCTATGGTGTGATAATTCCTTGATCGCCATGTCTCTAGCAAGGTGACCTATAGGTTTGGAAACTCTATCTTTCTACCTGATTCGTCAAATTTCCTTGACTACCAAATGAGCACAACTCTCTTTATACCAAAATTGTCAATTTTTCATATCTCAAATGACTATCAGATGAGCACAAACTCATGCGATCAACCATGTTAGCAAATATTGTCATCCATTTCCATTGATGCTAGAAAACTAGCTCAAAAATATTCAAACCAGATTTCTAATATACCCGTCCCCGAACATATCAAATAAGACACGGGAGCGCGCACTCCGTGCTATTTTATAGGTGACCACTAGTCCCTTAGAATGAACTAACGATGTGAGTCCAAGTACCAATAATACAAGATGAAAAATATTCACACCAAAGACTCATAATAAGTCAACAAAAAAACCCAATCAAAGTTGCACAACAGTCTCAAAAATCTCAAAAATTCAAGTAAAAAAATTCCATAAAAAAAAAGACAAAAATACTTCAGTCAAAGTTGCAATCAAATCCAATGTCAGAAGTCTCAAAAATTCAGAAGATAAAAAAAATCCAGCCAAAGTTGCAATTTAATCCACTGTCAAAAATCTCAAAAATTCAAGTAAAAAAAATTCCAGTAAAAAAAGACAAAAATACTTCAGTCAAAGTTGCAATCAAATTGCAGAGTAGTCAGTTTTTTTTGTTTTTCATCTCTCAGACGAGTCAATCCACAGTTACACTGTCTCCATTCCTTTTGGGATGATCCTTTCATTCACTTAGGTGAGCGAGAGAGGCACACAGGTCTCCAGTGTCTTCTAACACTATAGAACCTTCTACTCCACTCCATTTATCACCCTCGTTCAGCATCTAAGAATTCAGGGGATGTACACTAAGTTTATACGGTCACATAAGTATTTTGTTTCTATGGTATTAGTTTTGCTTAATTAGTAGAGCTTGTTACTTTAAAGAGGACAAAACTCATTAAAATATAACTCAAATTAACAGGACAAATAAAAATGATACAATTATTCTTCACACCAGAGAAATTGTTAGCTACTTTCAAAGTAAAATGTCGAGTCAGTGTCCAGTCTTTCTACTTGGATCACATTTGGGTCAGACCCCCTCTTTTTCAAAATATTTTCAAAAAATAAAAATGAAAACTTTTTCAATACTCATTTAAAATGTTTTCGGAAAACAACATTTTTAGTCGTCCATGACATGCATTTGCATTTTAGGTGTCATATATTTGTCACTAACTCGTTCAGTTGAGTACTTTGTCATTCATCTTCCAGATTCATCCAAAGTGGGGGCTTTCTCATAAAGTCCCATCTTCCCGTAAAATAAAATTTTGCGAATTTCAAAATCAATGATTGTCAAAAATTCAAGTCTGATCTTTTGGCAAAATAAATTTTGCAATTCTCCAGCTCTTTTCGTGAAATAAAATTTTACGATCCTCAAATCAGCTTCTCTTTTCAAAATAAAATTTTGAATCACTTGGTCGGAAGGTCCTGACGTGCATTCCGAGTTCTTAAAATAAAATTTTCTGAACTTGCCTTTTTTGCGAAATAAAATTTCGCAATTTCTAAATCAATCGGTCGGCGGGCCCTGACACGCATCTTAGTTTGTAAAATAAAATTTTACATTCTATTCCTTCTTTCAAAATAAAATTTTGAATTCCTTGGTAGGCAGGCCCTGACATACATATTGAGTTCTGAAAATAAAATTTTCTGAACTTGCTCTTTTTACGAAATAAAATTTTGCAATTTTCAAACTTATCGGTCGGCGGGCCCTGACACGCATCTTAGTTTGTAAAATAAAATTTTACAGTCTATTCCTTCTTTCAAAATAAAATTTTGAATTCCTTGGTCGGCAGGCCCTGATATGCATTTGAGTTCTTAAAATAAAATTTTCTGAACTTGCCTTTTTGCAAAATAATTTTTTGCAAATCCTAGTTTGTAAAATCCAATTTTACATTCTAATCCATTTTCAAAATAAAATTTTGAATCCTCGTTCGTCGGCCCCTGACACGCATTCGGGCTTGTGAAATCAAATTTTGCAGGTTCACTCATAAGCTAAACAAAGTTTGGCTATTCCAGATTCCAGACAGCGAAACAAAGTTTTGCTTTACCAGATTCCAGACCGGCGAAACAAAGTTTTGCTTAACTAGTTTCCAGACCAGCTAAACAAAGTTTGGCTACACTAGGTTCCAAACCAGCTAAACAAAGTTTAACTACACCAGATTCCAGACTAGCTAAACAAAGTTTGGCTATTCCAGATTCCAGACCAGCAAAACAAAGTTTTGCTTTACCAAATTCCAGACAGGCGAAACAAAGTTTTGCCATACCAGTTTCCAGATTGGTGAATCAAAGTTCTACCAGCTCCATTGCAGATTGACAAAACAGTTTTGTCATGCCAGTTCAGAACCAGCTGAACAAAGTTTAGCTATACCAGTTCCAGATAGTGAAACAAAGTTTCACTATGCCAGTTTCAAACCAACGAAACAAAGTTTCGTTGCACCAGTTCTAGTTTCATTCCAGATTAGTAAAACAAAGTTTTGCTAAACCAGTTCCAGTTTCCAGTTTCCAGCTACTCCAGATAGGTACCATAAGAGGCCTAGGTACGTTTCTTATCCTTTATCTGTCCCGACCGGACTACTTTGACCTTCGTCTTACTCAGACTCGGTCAAAGTGGGGGCTTTTGTAGACACCTCAAAGTTGTCTACTAGCCTTAAGGGTACCCGATGATGAGGTTAAAACTAGATGACTAAATGGAAATTGATAATGTCATAATTAAAGGCTCTTACGCTTATTTTCCGTAAAATTGTTCAAGATAGCATAAAACTACCATTAAACCATTATTTTCTCTTTGTCCACTCGACAACCTATTTCACATCCTCCTTGTTATCCGTAAATTTCAAGATAATTAGTGAGTTAATTAGTGTTAGTGAATAACAAGTAAAATCCGATGAACCATTCGTCAGTTAAGAGGTTATAAAATCTTAGTGGAAGAGAGCAAGGTTTGATGCTTAAATTTTTGGGCCGAATGGTATGTTACATGATTAGACAAGTCCAAATTAAAGATGAGTGGCCTTGTGTTATCCATCATAACTTTCAAATGGGTAAGCAACAAACAACGAATAGAATCATGGACATTACACAACTCTTCAATACTACGGAGCCGGGTGATAATTAAGAAAACGAGAAGATGAGATAACATTGAATGAGGATTGGATATTACGGGAAAGAGGAGATAGCAAACCAAACCTCAAACTCTATTTGACAAAGTTTCCAAATTATGTTACTATAAATACCCTTCATCACTATTGGGGAGGACGGACAATCAAAAAACACAAGCCAGCGTCACAAATACAATACCGAGAGACCCTAAGATCAAAACAGACTATAAATTCTACTCTTTTACAGATTATCCCTCTCAAATAAATTACGCCAGTTTCAAATCAAACCACGTACAATAAATTGTCCCAGTTTTCATATAAGCGCATAAGAGCCAATAATTAACGACAAAGTCGATAATCATTCATAGTCAACATCCACATAGGCCTGAGGGTATCAAATCAAATATGTTTTCTTTACTTTTTCTATTTCGTTGTTTTATTTATTTATTTATCGTATAATTTGTATATAATCTAACTAGTTCACTTGTCCTTGTACATAATTTGTATCGTTTTTCTTGTTCTTTTGTTATTTTCGTCAAATATATAATATTATAAATAAATAGTAGAGGCCGTCAGTTTGATTTGCGGTCTGGGTGCCTAACACCTTCCCTGACCGTACCTTTACTCCTGAATCCACAATCTTTGGTTCAGACCGGAGTGACGGATCAGTCCCCATTTGGGGGATCAAAAGGGGCCTTTTCCGTTAACTTATTTTTGTATGTCCGTTAACTTATTTTTGTATGTTTTTTTATAAAACCTACTGGCGACTCCATATTTATTAACTTATTTCAAAAAAGGAGATTTTTCTCCATATTTATTAACTTATTTCAAAAAAGGAGATTTTTTCAGGGATCTCACAGTGGCGACTCCGCTGGGGATTAATAAGCGGGTAAGACTTGAAATTTATTGATAATATTATATATTTGAGTTTTTTATCTTCTTTGGCTACGACTAATTATGTCAGTGCAATTGGATTTGTGGATTAGCGTACAAAGTTTGCGTATGAAATTAATGGGTAAGAACTGTCTCTTCGTGGATATGTCCAGCTTTTGCATGCATCCTAAACTAAGCATTAAACTTGTTCAAATCACCATATGCATACTTATGACACTATTATACGACTAATCAGCGTTTTTTTATATTTTTTTTATAAAAAGTGGTTTTGTTTTTTGTGTTTATTGTATATAAGACAAAAAAAGGTGTGGGCTCTCCATTAACCAATATCACGCCATTTAAGCTATCCTATTCACCCTCAGTAAAGTATGTTGTATACTTAGAAGGTCCATTCGACCGACTAGGCCTTACACATATTTTCCACCTCATGACGTCGCGTTTTGGCAACTCGTCTGGTCCATATGACTGGGGGAGCACAAAAGCGAGAGATACCCTCAGGTATTTTAATGTCGTGAGTACCCAATTTCCAACCTATAAACCTAACCATAGATCCCGTAGATCCTTTGATTAGGATAAATGTAAAAATTATTTCTTGTTTGTAATCATGTAAATTTAGTCCCGTTACATATTAATAATTTGATTATATCTACATCGTACATAGTAATTACTAGATAGGGTCTTCTATAAAGTCGGGTCTGCATTCACTACCTAGTGAAACTAGGTTTAGTCTATTTACTCGGTATAAATGTATAAATACGTCTAAGTCTCTCATTATCCTCTCATCCAGTGCATATTGCCGTCATATTTTCTATTATCAAATAACCACTAGAAATATACTTGCATACATCTTAATTATATTAGTCATTAAACATCACTTTCAAAAAAAAAAAATCGTTTCTTTCTTGTAAAAAAAAATAGGGGTCTTATTGTAATATTTGATTTATTTATTTTTAAAAATAAAAAAAACTTTTTCTTTGATATTATTAATTTCCAAAAAAAAAACCACTCTTTTGTGATCCAATGTAAAAATTTGTATATGTTGTCCTACACTTTATGTCTTTCCAACAACTCTCGTACAACTATCCCAAGTCTCCTTGTAAAGACATGTAAATCAGTTCAAAAAGAAAATAGAAAATAGAGAGTAAAAACAAATATGTCAATAAAGCCAGAAAAATCACTCTTCTAGTCTTATAATCTCATAACTATGTTTCAGATATTAGCACAAAAAAATGATTAGTTTACATCAAGGTCTAATTAAATTAGAACCATTCTAGTCCTTTTTAAGTCAAATAAATCAAACAAAAAATGGGCATCCAACCCCAATCATGAGTCCTGTTGTAAGCTTATTGTTTCGTATCTTTGAGTTAATGTATAAAACTCGCGTCAGTTAAAAAATAAAAGAACTGACATAGAATAGCCTTTGACATAAAATGGCAAGCACTAGCAATACACTAATGACCAGCAGTAGGAGAGTGATAAAATATGGAATGTAAAAGTGTAAGTGCATGCAAGTGACCAATATTGTATGACCCTGCCTTGGACTCACACGCAAGATTCAGGGATGATATAGCTCATGATTTAGTAGTCGTTCAAAACATGTTTCACTATTGTCCTACCTAATAGTAAATAGGACCATTTTAGTCCTTTTTGAGTCAAATAAAAGAAAAGACGAGCATATGTCATGTTTATTAGTGACTTGTTCTACTTTTTACCCTTAACTAGTACAATAGACTTGAAATACTTTAAGACGTATCTCTTTAGTGTAGATCAATCGATCTCTTAGAGTCAGCCTGAACGAGGGCGTGCATTTGACCACCTTTTCCATCTTTTATGGTGTGATAATTCCTTGATCGCCGTGTCTTTAGCTAGGTGACCTATAGGTTTGAAAACTCTATCTTTCTACCTGATTCGTCAAATTTCCATGACTAGCAAATGAGCACAACTCTCTTTATACCAAATTTGTCAATTTTCCATATCTCAAATGACTATTAGATGAGCACAAACTCATGCGATCAACCATGTTAGCAAATATTGTCATCCATTTCCATTGATGCTAGAAAACTAGCTCAAAAATATTCAAACCAAATTTCTAATATACCCGTGCCCGAACATATCAAATAAGACACGGGAGCGCGCACTCCGTGCTATTTTATAGGTGACCACTAGTCCTTTAGAATGAACTAACGATGTGAGTCCAAGTACCAATACAAGATGAAAAATATTCACACCAAAGACTCATAATAAGTCAACAAAAAAACCCAAACAAAGTTGCACAACAGTCTCAAAAATCTCAAAAATTCAAGTAAAAAAATTCCATAAAAAAAGACAAAAATATTTCAGTCAAAGTTGCAATCAAATTTGCAATCAAATCCAATGTCAGAAGTCTCAAAAATTCAGAAGATAAAAAAAATCCAGCCAAAGTTGCAATTTAATCCACTGTCAAAAATCTCAAAAATTCAAGTAAAAAAAATTCCAGTAAAAAAAGACAAAAATACTTCAGTCAAAGTTGCAATCAAATTCCAGAGTAGTCATTTTTTTTCATCTCTCAGACGAGTTAATCCACAGTTACATTGTCTCCATTCCTCTTGGAATGATCCTTTCATTCACTTAGGGGAGTGAGAGAGGCACATAGGTCTTCAGTGTCTTCTAACACCATAGAACCTTCTACTCCACTCTATTTATCACGCTCGTTCAGCATCTAAGAATTCGAGGGATGTACACTAAGTTTATACGGTCACATAAGTATTTTGTTTCTATGGTATTAGTTTTGCTTAATTAGTAGAGCTTGTTACTTTAAAGAGGACAAAACTCATTAAAATATAACTCAAATTAACAGGTCAAATAAAAATGATACAATTATTCTCCACACCAGAGAAATTGTTAGCTACTTTCAAAGTAAAATGTTGAGTCAGTGTCCAGTCTTTCTACTTGGATCACATTTGGGTCAGACCCCCTCTTTTTCAAAATATTTTCAAAAAGTAAAAATGAAAACTTTTTCAATACTCATTTAAAATGTTTTCGGAAAACAACATTTTTAGTCGTCCAGGACATGCATTTGCATTTTAGGTGTCATATATTTGTCACTAACTCGTTCAGTTGAGTACTTTGTCATTCATCTTCCAGATTCATCCAAAGTGGGGGCTTTCTCATAAAGTCCCATCTTCCCGTAAAATAAAATTTTGCGAATTTCAAAATCAATGATTGTAAAAAATTCAAGTCTAATCTTTTTGCGAAATAAATTTTGCAATTCTCCAGCTCTTTTCGTTAAATAAAATTTTACGATCCTCAAATCAGCTTCTCTTTTCAAAATAAAATTTTGAATCACTTGGTCGGCAGGCCCTGACATGCATTCCGAGTTCTTAAAATAAAATTTTCTGAACTTGCCTTTTTTGCGAAATAAAATTTCGCAATTTCTAAAGCAATCGGTCGGCGGGCCCTGACACACATCTTAGTTTGTAAAATAAAATTTTACATTCTATTCCTTCTTTCAAAATAAAATCTTGAACTCCTTGGTCGGCAGGCCCTGACATGCATTTTGAGTTCTTAAAATAAAATTTTCTGAACTTGCCCTTTTTGCGAAATAAAATTTTGCAATTTTCAAACTTATCGGTCGGCAGGCCCTGACACGCATCTTAGTTTGTAAAATAAAATTTTACATTCTATTCCTTCTTTTAAAATAAAATTTTGAATTCCTTGGTCGGCAGGCCCTGACATGCATTTGAGTTCTTAAAATAAAATTTTCTGAACTTGCCTTTTTGCGAAATAAAATTTTGCAAATCTTAGTTTGTAAAATCAAATTTTACATTCTAATCCATTTTCAAAAAAAATTTTGAATCCTCGTTCGGCGGGCCCTGACACGCATTCGAGCTTGTGAAATCAAATTTTGCAGGTTCACTCATAAGTTAAACAAAGTTTGGCTATTCCAGATTCCAGACAGCAAAACAAAGTTTTGCTTTACCAGATTCCAGACCGGCGAAACAAAGTTTTGCTTAACCAGTTTCCAGACCAGCTAAACAAAGTTTGGCTACACTAGATTCCAAACCAGCTAAACAAAATTTAACTACACCAGATTCCAGACTAGCTAAACAAAGTTTGGCTATTCGAGATTCCAGACCAGCAAAACAAAGTTTTGCTTTACCAGATTCAAGACAGGCGAAACAAAGTTTTGCCATACCAGTTTCCAGATTGGTGAAACAAAGTTTTACCAGCTCCATTCCAGATTGACAAAACAGTTTTGTTATGCGGTTCATCAAATTTAACAAAGTTTAGCTATACCAGTTCCAGATAGTGAAACAAAGTTTCACTATGCCAGTTTCAAACCAACGAAACAAAGTTTCGTTGCACCAGTTCCAGTTTCATTCCATATTAGTAAAACAAAGTTTTGCTAAACCAGTTCCAGTTTCCAGTTTCCAGTTTCCAGCTTCCAGCTACTCCAGATAGGTATATAAGAGGCCCAGGTACGTTTCTTATCCTTTATCTGTCCCGACTGGACTACTTTGACCTTCGTCTTACTCATACTCGGTTAAAGTGGGGGCTTCTGTAGGCACCTCAAAGTTGTCTACTAGCCTTAAGGGTACCCGATGATGAGGCTAAAACTAAATGACTAAATGGAAATTGATAATGTCATAGTTAAAGGCTCTTTACGCTTATTTTTCGTAAAATTGTTCAAGATAGCATAAAAGTACCATTAAACCATTATTTTCTTTTTTGTCCACTCGACGACGTATTTCACATCCTCCTTGTTATCCGTAAATTTTAAGATAATTAGTGAGTTAATTAGTGTTAGTGAATAACAAGTAAAATCCGATGAACCATTCGCCAGTTAAGAGGTTATAAAATCTTAGTGGAAGAGGGCAAGGTTTGATGCTTAAATTTTTGGGCCGAATGGTATGTTATATGATTAGGCAAGTCCAAATTAAAGATGAGTGGCCTTGTGTTATCCATCATAACTTTCAAATGGGTAAGCAACAAACAACGAATAGAATCATGGACGTTACACAACTCTTGAATACTATAGAGCCGGGTGATAATTAAGAAAACGAGAAGATGAGATAACATTGAATGAGGATTGGATATTACGGGAAAGATGAGATAACAAACCAAAACTCAAACTCTATTTGACAAAGTTTCCAAATTATGTTACTATAAATACCCTTCATCACTATCGGGGAGGACGGACAATCAAAAAACACAAACCAGCGTCACAAATACAATACCGAGAGACCCAGATCAAAACAGACTATAAATTCTACTCTTTTACAGATTATCCGTCTCAAATAAATTACCCTAGTTTCAAATTAAACCACTTACAATAAATTGTCCTAGTTTTCATATAAGCGCATAAGAGCCAATAATTAACGACAAAGTCGATAATCATTCATAGTCAACAACCACATAGGCCTGAGGGTATCAAATCAAATAGGTTTTCTTTACTTTTTCTATTTCGTTGTTTTATTTATTTATTTATCATATAATTTGTATATAATCTAACTAGTTAACTTGTCCTTGTACATAATTTGTATCGTTTTTCTTGTTCTTTTGTTATTTTCGTCAAATATATAATATTATAAATAAATAGTAGAGGCCGTCAGTTTGATGGACGGTCCGGGTGCCTAACACCTTCCCTGACCGAACCTTTACCCCCGAATCCGCAATCTTTGGTTCAGACCGGAGTGACGGATCAGTCTCCATTCCAGGGATCAAAAGGGGCCTTTTTCATTAACTTATTTTTGTATGTTTTTTTATAAAACATACTGACGACTCCATATATATTTACTTATTTCAAAAATGGAGATTTTTTAGGGATCTCACAGTATTCTAATTCAAGTGGCAAGTGACAAGTCTTTCTATAGACTAACTTGTAAGGTGAAGTCCCTATGGGTGTCTTATAAGCCCAAAGAGAGTCATCAAGCTTCATGCTCCAATCTTTACGAGTTTTATTGACAACCTTCTCAAGAATTTGTTTGATCTCCCTATTTGAGACTTTGACTTGACCGCTTGTTTGAGGATGATATCCCAAGCCGGTCCTATGTTGAACACCATACTTTGTCAAGAGAGATGCAAGTTTCTTCTCATGGAAATGTGATCCACCATCACTAATATTTGCTCTAGGAACTCGAAATATTGGGAAGATCACCTTCTTTAAGAGCTTGGTCACCGTCTTTGCATCATCGGTTGGGGTAGCAATTGCTTTTACCCACTTGGACACGTAATCAATGGCAACTAGAATGAACCCGTTGCCTGGAGATGATACAAAGGGACATTGGTAATCAATTCCCCAAACATCGAAGATTTAGACCTCCAAAATGCCTCATTGTGGCATCTCATTCCTCTAAGATATGTTGTCGGTTCTTTGGCAAGGGTCACAATGCATGATGAATTCTCTAGCATCTTCAAACATGGTGGGCCAATAGAAGCCCGATTGTAAGACTTTGACAATTGTTCTCCTTGCTCCATGATGTCCTCCATAAGGAGATGAGTGGCAACCTTCCAAAACTTCTTGCACTTCCCATTGTGGGACACACTTTCGATAAAGGTCATCACTACATGCTTTGTAGAGGTTGAGATCATCCCAAAAGTATCTCTTCACTTTGAACAAGAACCTCTTTCGTTGATTGTAGTTCAATTTCGGAGGTAAGACTCCTCCTACAATGCTGTTTGCAAAATCGGCATACCATGGTGTGGTATGTCTCTCAAGTTGTGTGTGAATGGCCATGAGAACATCATCGAGAAAGGAATCATTTATTGGTGTATCTTCATCTTTGTTGTCAAATCGAATTCTTGATAAGTGATCCGATATTACATTTTTGGCTCCTTTCTTGTCTCTTATCTCTAGGTCAAATTCTTGGAGTAACAATATCCACCTTAACAAGCGTAGCTTCGATTCTTTCTTCACCAAGAGATGTCTAAGAGCACGGTGGTCCGAAAATACAATAACCTTCGATCCAAGTAGGTAGGAGCGGAACTTGTCCAAAGTATACACTATAGCAAACAATTCCTTTTCCGTGGTATCGTAGTTGACTTGTGATGCATCAAGGGTCTTGCTTATATAGTATATACCATGTAAAGCTTTCCTAAATCGTTGGACAAGAACCGCGCCAACGGCATAGTTGCTTGCATCACACATTATCTCAAAAGGCAACTCCCAACTTGGGGGTTAAATGATTGGTGCCGAAATTAGAGCTTCCTTGATCCTATCAAAAGCTTCAACACACTCATGGGTAAATTGGAACGGGGCAGCCTTAAACAAAAGTTGAGTGAGGGGTTTTGCAATTTTGGAAAAATCTTTTATGAATCATTGATAAAACCCTGTATGACCGAGAAAACTCCGCACCCCTTTGACATTCATGGGTGGCGGTAATTTCTCTATCACTTCAACTTTGGCTTTGTCAACCTCAATGCCCTTCTCTGTAATCAAATGACCTAACACAATACCTTAATTTACCATGAAATGACACTTTTCCCAATTTAGCACAAGACTAACATCTTCACACTTTTGCACGACAAGAGATAGATTATGCAAACACGAATCAAAGTCTTTCCCATAAACGCTAAAATCATCCATAAAAACCTCCATTATGGTTTCTAAGTAATCGGAAAAGACACTCATCATGCAACGTTGAAAGGTAGCGGGAGCATTGCATAGCCCAAAGGGCATTCTCTTATATGCAAATGTTCCGTAAAGGCATATGAAGGTGGTCTTATGTTGGTCATCCGGGTGTATCGGGATTTGGAAGAATCCCGAGTACCTGTCAAGGTAGCAAAAGAATTTGTTAGAGGCAAGCCTCTCAAGCATTTGATCAATGAATGGAAGGGGAAAATGATCCTTTCTAACTACGGAATTCAACTTACTATAATCAATACACATTCACCAACCGATAATCTTTCTTGTGGGTATTAGCTCGTTCTTATTATTTTTCACCACCGTGGTACCTCCTTCCTTGGGTACCACTTGAACGGGGCTAACCCATAAGTAATCCGATATAGGATAGATGATTCCCGCATCAAACAATTTCATAACCTTCGCTTTTAAAATTTCTTGCATGTGGTAGGTCTATGGTCTTCCTCTTGATGAATCCTATGCATGCAAAAGTTGGGGCTTATTCCTTTAAGGTCATCTAGACTATAACCTATAGCCTTTTCATGTTCTTTCAACACACCAAGCAAACTTTCCAATTGACTATCATCAAGTTTTTCATTGACAATCACGGGTTTGGTTTTAAACTCGTCAAGGTAAACATACTTCAAATTAGGGGGAAGGGGTTTTAGAGTTGGGGTTTGTACCTCACTTTCTAGTTTCTACCTTTGATGGTTCATTAGGAACATCTTCTACCTCCATTACAAATTCCACCCTCATTACATGTTCTACCTTGGTGGCTTGTTCTTCCTTAGTGGATTGTGATGCTTCCTTGAGAATATCATTTATCCGCTTAGATTTCTCAAGAGTGAGCTCTTTGTTGGCTAAAGAGGCTTAAATGAGGTCTACTTCCAATGCCCAATGTTTGTTTTTGGCCTCATTTGCTTCCAAGGCCTCCAACGCTTGCAAAGGGTCTTTGATGAGAGTAGTACTCGCATGGTCCTCTACACAACAATCTATAAGATCCATTTTGCAAAGTAAACTAAGAGAAAAAAAGGTGAGAAATACCTTGAGGAAATGCTCTTCCTCAAGGCAAAGAAAGACTCAACTAAAAGCAACAAATAACAACTCAATTGAACACCGTCCCCGGCAACGGCGCCATTTTTGATGCGGTTTGAAAACTTTGTCGTCTAAGATAACAGATCAAAACAATATTTATAAACTCAACTAACTACTCTTAGTAGAGTGGCAAGTAAAGGCCGGATCCCAAAGGACGAGTATTGAGTTAAGTTACCGATTTGCAAGTAGCTAAGTCTTGGGGTGTGATACGTGCATTTTATATAGTTTTTTTAAGCCTTTTATGCATGTATTTCTTTGCAACACTCGTAGTTTTATATTACGAAATGCCCCGAATAGTCTACTTTGGTTTGTTTGGCTGTATTTGCAGGAATGGACCCAAAAGTAGCGGAATCATGCCTTTCATTGTCCCTTTAGCTTGCATCTATGGAGATGGAAGAATTGGAGCGGAATTACTACTACCTCGAGAAGCGTGAAGTGGTCTTTGAAGCTAAATCAACGAAGCAAAAAGCTGGTTCAGTAGTGATTGACTCGATCAAAGGCTTTTGCTGGCCTAACTGTTTGATCGAGTGCCTAGGGTGAAGAGAAGACCTCGATCGAAGGTTTTGCTGTTCTCGATCGAGAGGTGGCATAATGGAGGTCCTCGATCGAGTAGTATAAGTACTCGATCGAGAGGTATTTGTTGGGAAGTGTTCGATCGAGAAGAATCAAGTTGATCGATCGACCACTTTTCTATCTGAACGCGAGATTTTATCGCGTGAACTTATTTATTTTATTAAGTTGTGTGTTTAATAAATATCTTTCCTATATAAAGGAAAGACATCATTAGGTTTAGGTCATTTTTTAATCATCTATTACTCTTAATCATTCAGCTTCCAGCATTAATCTTGTTCGACGTTACTTTGCTCTATATTTTCGGATCTTAAACCTTTGTAATCTCTCTTTACTCTCTCTATTTAACTTAATTCTCCTTTGCATACTTTATATTGTTGTCTTTAATTTATGTTTTAATAGTATTGTTATTAGTTTATGCAATTTCTTCTTATTAATCTTTATATCATGTCTTCTGTTATTTCATTAATCTTTGTTAGTTTTATTATCGCCATGAGTAGCTAATTCTTTTATTGCTAGGATTAGGGGAGCCATGATAGTAAAGCAATAATATTATAATTAGATTAGGTTTATATGTGAGAATTGATTCATAGCAATTTAATTGTAATTGTTTAATTGAGTGTACGCTTCTAAATTAATTAACCCAGTTAGATTCAGACCTAGATCGGAAGATTGGAATGAATAGACCTGTTATGAACAATAGATTACTCAAATGAGGGCGGAAGCTAAGTTAGTAGTATTTTAGGGCGGATAGCGGACTGGAAGGACCTTTTCTTTACCCTTCTCACATTAGACCGACTGACCTTACCTTTAGCAGAATTGTGTGATATCATGGTAAACCGACATCCTGGCATTTCTCTCTCTATTTGATCACATATTTATTTTATTTTGCCATTTTAATTACTGTTTCTCTTGTTGCTTTACATTCAGTTCAGTAGTTTAGTTAAAATAAATCAAAACCCCCCAATTTATTACCGTGACAGACTAGGATAACAACTAGATACAATAGCCTCCCTTTGGATACGATACCCGAATTGCGTCTGCTATATTGGTTAGAGCCGGTTGGTTTATTTTTGATAGGGTTGTGACAGTCGTGTCAAATTTTGGCGCCATTGCCGGGGAGGCAATCAGTCTATTTATTTGTCTTATTTTAGTTGTCTTAGTCTCAAGGGATTTCTAATTCCTTGAGACATTTATTATTTCTTTTCTCTTAGTTTTGTTTATGCCCAGGTCTAACAGGTCAGAATTAGTAACAGCTGATCCTGAACCGGAGCGGACTTTTCACCGTAGACAAAACTTACTGAGAAAGAATCGTCGAGAGGATGTCTTGAGTACTCTTGAACCTGTTCTAGAAAATTTTACTTTTGCGGAAAATCAGTCTTTAGAGGAAGACACTTCTATTTCTGCAACCAAATCTGCGAAGATGCCTAATATTGCTAGTTATTCTGAGCCGACAGCTGAATCTATTCCTAAGGGTTTCAAGCTTTTGACTGATGATGAGAGGAATACCTTTGATATTTGCCCCTCCTATATTAATCTGGTGGAAAGAAACCTATACAGAGTAGTAGCTGGTGAGGATACAAGGTAGCATATGGAGGTCTTCACGGATTATTGTTCTACCATTCCCGTAATAAGGGAGTGACACAAGACAAGATAAAGGAAGTCCTGTTTCCTTTTTCTCTTGCTGATGGAGCCCGAGAGTGGTTAATTTATTTGGATAGGACTGCAGCTGGGATTAATGATTTTGGAGACCTTGGCTCTTGCTTTCTACAAAAGATACTTCCCTCCGCAGAGAAATAACGCATTGAGATGGCAGATTACGAGTTTCAAGCCACTCCGACTGTGAATTTGTATGAAGCATGAGGTAGAATTTAAAAAGTTGGTTCGGTCTGTCCCACATCACGGGTTTAACCAGTGGTTTTTGTGCAACCAGTTCTACAATGGGTTGTATGATGACCACCGGGCTATTTTAGATGCCACAACCAATGGAAGATTTCCGAAGAACATTGATGATGATAAGGGCTGGGGTATTATAGAAGAGATGGCTACCCATTGTGCTGAATATGGGAATCCAAGAAGTGGTACTAGAACGGTCTCTACCGATAATAGTGCACTTGTGGCTCAACTGGAAGCCATGAATGCAAGATTTGATAAGTTTGAGTTGCAGGCCACGGGAAATCAACAGACGGTTCACTTGTTGATTAAACAAGAGGCCGTATCATGTGAGAGATGTGGTAGTGCTGATGGTCATTCTGCAGTGGAATGCTTAGCTGAGAAGGAGCAAGTCTATGCCTTTCAACAATATAGACAAGGAGGCTCCTATTATAACAACCAAGCCAGAGTTCATCCTAATTTGAGATAGACTAGTCAGAATGTTTTGAATCCTACAGCTCCACCGCAGCAACAACAAGCTTATGTACCGCCTTATAAAAATCAACAACAAGGCTTTCAAAAGCCTCCTTCTTTCCCACCGCCACAACAAGGTGCCTCTTCTAGTGGCATAAGTGATATAGCCGAGTTGAAGTCAATGGTGCAATCACTAACAATTCAGTTGCAGAAAAGTGACCAAGTAAAGGATGCTTCTATTAAGTCACTTGAATCCCAGATGGCTCAACTAGCTACTAATCAAGCTTCAAGACAACCGGGTCATTTACCATCACAGCCTGATAAGAAACCACATGAGACGGTAAATCTGATCAATTTGAGGAGTGGTCTTTCCTGTGAGGGACCCAAAATGCCAAGGGAAGATGCTGAACTTTATGACTCGGGAACTGAAGCTACTGTTCAAGAAAAGACGTCTTATGACGAGAATGCTACTGTATCACGTGAAGTACTCGATCGAGGGAATACTGGTGTTCGATCGAGTACATATGCTGAAAAAGTGGTCGATCGAGGAATAAAAGTGCTCGATCGAGCACTGAGGAAAAGAGAGATCTTGATCGAGTGGATGAAAGTGCTCGATCGAGCACTATTGCTGAGAAAAGTTCTCGATCGAGAGGTATGTTGCTCGATCGAGCAATTCTAATGCTGAATGTGACAATTCGTTGTCCAAGAAAAATGAAGGCCTAGCTATTCCAATTACGGTCCCATTTCTAGGAAGATTGCAGAGTAAGAAGATTGAGCAACAATTCGGTAAGTTTGACGAAATTTTGAAAAGTCTTTATGTTACTGTACCATTTGCTGAGTTACAAACCCTGGTACCCTCCTATATGAAATTTATGAAAGACATTTTAGCGTGTAGGAGGCATATTAATGACCATGAGATGGTGGCCTTGACTGAAGCGGGCACTGCCCTGATTCAAAATAAGACCCCACCTAAGTTGTCTGACCCGGGTAGTTTCTTTATACCATGTCACATTGGGACCCATTTAATTGATAATTCTTTATGCAACTTCGGAGCTAGCGTGAGTGTTTTACCATTGTCTCTCGCTAAGAGGCTTGGTTTGACCAAATTTCATTGTACCAATATGACCGTACAGATGGCCGATCGTACTATATCACGGCCTTTAGGTGTCTTAGAGGACATACCTGTTAAGATCGGGAAATTCTTTATTTCCGTCGACTTCGTAGTCTTAGATATCCCCGAAGACTCATATACTCCTATTATTTTAGGATGACCATTTCTATATACCGCTCGTGCAGTAATAGATGTCGGGGGGCAGACTTTGACTTTTCAGGTAGGTGATGAGGAACTGACCTTTTACCAGTCTAGTGTTCGTAGGGTCCCTATGCAAGTTAAGCCTTGCAATGCTATTCCCTCTAATGATCCTGACACGGAACCTCCAACTGTTAATGTTGAATCATGTGCTGCTGTATTAACAACTTCGCCTCATATTGGGAGCAATATGGAGGACCATCCTGTCATTTCTGCTGTTACAGGTCTAGGCGGATTGGACATTGAAGACCCCGGTGATAAGAGTACACTGGAATTTGAGCTCGTTGCTAAAGACAGCGTCAAAGGCGCGAAAGAAGAAGAGAAGGACAAGTCCGACAAAGTAAAGAAGAGAGTAAAGGCATATGTAGATGCGACCTACTCTCCTTTGATCAATTCAAGTACATGGAGGCCTAGGGGGACGGTCCGCGATGCTGAAGCGACCTCCTCCAGTCAGAAGCCCTCATTCGGGCCGTTTAAGTGTTTCGGAAGATGAGCCGTAGTGCTATTCGGCTTGTAAAAAACAATTTGTAATTTAAAATTTCCGTTAGACATTTATTGCGTTTTAGCTATAGACAATAGCATTAGATTAGTTAGATTTAGTTGCTTAAGACCGAATATAGACTGCATACTGCGGACTTGGTATTTTTGCGGGAAGTATTTTTGCGTTTTATGTAGGTTTTGGGAGATTTTGGGAGTTTTTGATCATTGGAAAGCTTCCCCAGAGAAAGTCCTCGATCGAAACTTTATGTGCTCGATCGAGCAAAATGCCAAGAGGGAGTCCTCGATCGAGTGATTCAAAGTTCTCGACCGAAAGGTCAAATTTTGGGGGCTCTCGATCGAGTAATAAAAGCCCTCGATCGAGAAAATGAATGGAAAAGCTCTCGATCGAGTAGTTTAAAACCACTAAATCGAGTAGATTGAGCTGATATTACACGAGGGAGTACTTCTTTCTATTTCATTTGTATGAATTGTGTTCATCCCCAATTGTTTCGACATTCCCATTCTCCCTAACCAAACCTTCAATTTCTTCCCTTTATTTACCAATTAATTTACCCAAATACACTTTCAATCATCAATTAAATCATTCACCCTTATTTGCTTCATCAATTTTCGACATTTTTGGAGCTAATTTCGTATTAGGGTTTGCGAAAAATCGACATTTCGATTAATTTGTGTTTTTGTTGATTTTAATTGATCTTTTTGCTGGGTAATTATTCAAGTAACGTCCTTCCCCTTTTCTTTAATGTTTAATTGTGATTTTTGCCCTAGTTTTTGCGAATTAGGGTTGTGAAAAATCGATTTGGGGAAAAATTTGAATTGGTTGATTGTATGTTGATTTGGAACTTGCATTTGTTGTAGTATGGATAGTAGTAAAAACGCCGGTATTGAGAAGCCCGTTTCGTTGGCTTCCGCTTCAACCTCTGCTACTACTCCGTCTGTTTCTCAGACTGTGGTCCCTACTGTTACCATCGCCACTATCACAACCGCGGCTACTACTGCTGCCGCTGCCGTTACTAAAGTGGTGTCGACCCCTGCTGTGTCGACACCCGCACCCGTTACTACACTTGTTACTGCTACACCTATTGTTGTCACTGTTGCTGCCGTTGTTATTGTTCCTGTAGCTGCTTCTGGTTCGCGCTCTAGGAAGGATATGGGGTTTCGTGCTGCTGCTTTATGGGCCACTGCTAGGCACAATGCTGACATTTCCACGGAAACTTTACCTGAGTTTCCGCAGGTACGTTTTATATCCCTGTCCCAACGTACTCGTTTCTTACATTTGCTGGAATGTGACATGACATCGACCCGTTTCCTATGTCAACCCTCCTTAGAGAAATTGGGAATTTTAGAGCCCGTTGTTGACCTACTCAACGGGATGGGAATGATAGCATTGCCCAATTTGAAGGAGCTTACCTATAGGACACCGACCTTGGAATTCTTCAGTTGCTTTGAGTTTCACCCGACTGCTTACGCGACTGACCACGGGAGTGGATGCGTCACCTTTTATCTGTTTAACACCACTTTTTCTTGGACTCTAGTTAAGTTGGGGAGAAGTTAGGTTTGGTTAGTGACGGTTGTATCGAGCCTCCTAGGAAGCTCACAAGTCAGCTTTGGTCTGTATTGTCTCATGTCCTTTTCAGTCAGCGTCGCGGTGCACATGTCCACCTACCCCCCGCCCGTTACTTTCTCCGTTTACTTGGAGAGACGATCTTTGGTCGTTCCGAGCCCAACAATGTTAATAATTCTGAGTTGTCTATTTTGGCCGGGTACCTGAACATTGATAGTGGTACCCCATTTACTTTTAACGTTGCTTACTTGACACCTCAGTATTTTAACGTTGTCGGGCAGAAAGTTTCGGGCACGATAGCTTGTGGTGAACTTGTGACCCGCATTGGCCGCCGCCTTTTCTCCGACTTTCCCCGTGGCCTTAAGTTTTTAGATAAGGATATTGTCATTGATATTCCTGTTATGATTTCTATGAACTGGTTAGTAGTTGACCAATGGACGTGGAAGATAGGCACTTCTACGTCCGTGACTTTACCTTCATCCTCTCTACCCCGTCTTTTACCATTGACTACTATGACGAGTAGACTTCTACCACCTCCACCTTCTTACCTCCTTGACTTTACCCCTTCTAGGAAGCGGAAGAGGACTTCCCCTGCTGTTAGGGAAGTCGGAGAGGGGTCTAGACAGACACAGGTTGGGCACACACCCACGCCCATGCCCACGCCTACGCATACGCCCTCTGTCCCTCAGCCGGCTTTACTGGCTAATTTTTTTGCACCTCCTACTTTTGAGTCACCCGAGGTCATGGAACAAGGGCGTCATGATGGTTTGTTATTGGATATGTGCAGGAGGGTGGCTCGTATGGAGCGGCATCAGACACTTGCCTTATTCCCTCTTTACGAGTACCACATGATGAGAGGACGTCCTGTCCCAGCTGACTGGCCACACCCTTCCTTCTACCGGTACCCGGCGGAGGGGTACCCATATCCTGCGAGTGAGGAGGACACTGCTGAGAGGGAGGAGAGGTTTAGGGCTGAGCTTGCTACTAAGGGTCGTCAGAGGAGGAGAGGAGGAGGAGGACCCCACCCACGAGGTGGTTGACGAGGAAGGTGGTGACGAGTAGTGTGCTGGCTACTCACTTCCCCAGTTTGCTGACTGGTTTGGGGAAGTTCGTCTTGTAAGTATTTTTGCTCTTTATTTCTTTTATCTCCTTTCATTTTATTTCATTTGTTTGCATTTGGTTGTATTTTTCCCGCCCCCTATTATTCTGCTGGTGTATGCTGGAGAACAATGAGGGCATTGTCCGTTTTGGTTTGGGGAGGGTAATGCATCCTTTGAGTCTGTATTTGCATCTGTTTTGCATTCATGTATATTGCATTTTCTGTTTGCATTGTCTCTTATTTTCAAAAAAAAAAAAAAAAACTGAAAAAATCCAAAAAATATGAAAAAATTCGAAAAAAAATTAAAAAATATTCACGTTTATTTTTGCATATAGGTTGAGTCGGAACAGTAGATTTCAATGATAAAATTGCACTACTTTTGGTCTTTTTTACTTAAGCCTTGCAAAAATTAATATCTTCTAGCTTTGTCTTTCTGCATAATCTACGAGTTAATGTTGAAATTTTGTTGAACGAATAGACTTGACCTGAAATTTTGGCAACCTATTTATAATTTCTAAGGAATTAGAGCCTTAAAAATGGTGTCATTTATGACCAGTTCATGTAGGATTGTGAGTAGTTACTCCTTGCATAGCATGTATCATTAATTTGCACAAGTATGAGATTTAATTGCTTATTGCCTGCATACATTTGGGTTAATGGTTGGTGTCACATGCATGGAGGTGCTTACATTCCCGTTCTTCTATTTTTACCCATTTAACTCCACATTTAGCCAAATTTGACTTTTGACCCCTTAAATACATCCCAAAAATAGCTTGCCTTGTCAACCTAGTTTAGATTGTTTCCGCGGGTATATTGATATTGTGCCAATTTGGTTTGTTTTGTAAAGATGGAGTTGGTAGAAAAGAAAGAAGAGGAAATGAAATTGAAAAAAAAAAGAAGTGGAAAAAAAAGAAAACCGAGAAAAAAGAAAGAGAAAAATTGAAAAAAAGAGATTGATCAATTTCGGTTTTGCTCCTATGTTTTATTTTGATCTTATGAGGAGTATTTATTTGGTTTGGTGAGTTTATATGCCGGATTAAGGGCATTGTGCTTAATTTTGATGGATTAGAAGCATATATTGTTTAATTTGGTTCTGTTTAGGTAGCTAGCTTGGCTTATTACCTCACATATCCAAAAATGTTTTGTCCTTCTTACCCATTACCTCACTTTTCCATACTTTTGTAAGCCCTCGGCTGTGACGGGACCCTGTTTGGTTGGAATGTATATGTCGGTAGCTAGAATTGTCTATCATACTATAATGCATGCATGTTTATGTCGGTCGTAGTTTAGGTGAATGGCTATATTTTTCTCTCTCTTACATTCATATGCTTACCCTTTGATTCATGAGAGAAGAGTGACCCGTGAGAGTCCATTATCAAAGGTCTTGCAAGGTTGACGGTTCAACTTTATTATAAACATCTTATAATTCGTTTGCATTTGACAAGTTTTGCTATAAGTGTCAGTTTGTTTGCATTAAACCGATTTAAGTGGACAACTAGTAGTTAGCTCTGAGTTTTCTATTCCGTTCCATTAGTTTGCATATAGTTTGCTTGGGGACAAGCAAATGTTTGGTTTGGGGAGATTTGATACGTGCATTTTATATAGTCTTTTTAAGCCTTTTATGCACGTATTTATTTGCGATCCTCGTAGTTTTATATTATGAAATGCCCCGAATAGTCTACTTTCGTTTGTTTGGCTGTAATTGCAGGAATGGACCCGAAAGTAGCGGAATCATGCCTTTCATTGCCCCTTTAGCTTGCATCTATGGAGATGGAAGAATTGGAGCGGAATTACTACTACCTCGAGAAGCGTGAAGTGGTCTCGGAAGCTAAATCAACGAAGGAAGGAGCTGGTTCAGTAGTGATTGACTCGATCGAAGGCTTTTGCTAGCCTAACTGTCCGATCGAGTGCCTAGGGTGAAGAGAAGACCTCGATCGAAGGGTTTGCGTTTCTCGATCGAGAGGTGGCATAATGGAGGTCCTCGATCGAGTAGTCTAAGTACTCGATCGATAGGTATTTGTTAGGAAGTGTTCGATCGAGAAGAATCAAGTTGCTCGATCGACCACTTTTCTATCTGAACGCGAGATTTTATCGCGTGAACTTATTTATTTTATTAAGTTGTGTGTTTAATAAGTATCTTTCTTATATAAAGGAAAGACGTCATTAGGTTTAGGTCATCTTTTTATCATCTATTACTCTTAATCATTCAGTTTCCAGCATTAATCTTGTTCGACGTTACTTTGCTCTATATTTCCGGATCTTAAACCTTTATAATCTCTCTTTACTTTCTCTATTTAATTTAATTCTCCTTTGCATACTTTATATTGTTGTCTTTAATTTCTGTTTTAATAGTATTGTTATTAGTTTATGCAATTTCTTCTTATTAATATTTATATCATGTCTTCTATTATTTCATTAATCTTTGTTAGTTTTATTATCGCCATGAGTAGCTAATTCTTTTATTGCTAGGATTAGGGGAGCCATGATAGTAAAGCAATAATGTTACAATTAGATTAGGAGGTTTATATGTGAGAATTGATTCATAGCAATTTAATAGTAATTGTTTAGTTGAGTGCACGCTTCTAAATTAATTAACCCGGTTAGATTAAGACCTAGATCGGAAGATTGGAATGAATAGACCTGTTATGAACAATAGGATGACCATTTCTATATACCGCTCGTGCAGTAATAGATGTCGGGGGGCAGACTTTGACTTTTCAGGTAGGTGATGAGGAACTGACCTTTTACCAGTCTAGTGTTCGTAGGGTCCCTATGCAAGTTAAGCCTTGCAATGCTATTCCCTCTAATGATCCTGACACGGAATCTCCAACTGTTAATGTTGAATCATGTGCTGCTGTATTAACAACTTCGCCTCATATTGGGAGCAATATGGAGGACCATCCTGTCATTTCTGCTGTTACAGGTCTAGGCGGATTGGACATTGAAGACCCCGGTGATAAGAGTACACTGGAATTTGAGCTCGTTGCTAAAGACAGCGTCAAAGGCGCGAAAGAAGAAGAGAAGGACAAGTCCGACAAAGTAAAGAAGAGAGTAAAGGCATATGTAGATGCGACCTACTCTCCTTTGATCAATTCAAGTACATGGAGGCCTAGGGGGACGGTCCGCGATGCTGAAGCGACCTCCTCCAGTCAGAAGCCCTCATTCGGGCCGTTTAAGTGTTTCGGAAGATGAGCCGTAGTGCTATTCGGCTTTTAAAAAACAATTTGTAATTTAAAATTTCCGTTAGACATTTATTGCGTTTTAGCTATAGACAATAGCATTAGATTAGTTAGATTTAGTTGCTTAAGACCGAATATAGACTGCATACTGCGGACTTGGTATTTTTGCGGGAAGTATTTTTGCGTTTTATGTAGGTTTTGGGAGATTTTGGGAGTTTTTGATCATTGGAAAGCGTGCCCAGAGAAAGTCCTCGATCGAAACTTTATGTTCTCGATCGAGCAAAATGCCAAGAGGGAGTCCTCGATCGAGTGATTCAAAGTTCTCGACCGAAAGGTCAAATTTTGGGGGCTCTCGATCGAGTAATAAAAGCCCTCGATCGAGAAAATGAATGGAAAAGCTCTCGATCGAGTAGTTTAAAACCACTAAATCGAGTAGATTGAGCTGATATTACACGAGGGAGTACTTCTTTCTATTTCATTTGTATGAATTGTGTTCATCCCCAATTGTTTCGACATTCCCATTCTCCCTAACCAAACCTTCAATTTCTTCCCTTTATTTACCAATTAATTTACCCAAATACACTTTCAATCATCAATTAAATCATTCACCCTTATTTGCTTCATCAATTTTCGACATTTTTGGAGCTAATTTCGTATTAGGGTTTGCGAAAAATCGACATTTCGATTAATTTGTGTTTTTGTTGATTTTAATTGATCTTTTTGCTGGGTAATTATTCAAGTAACGTCCTTCCCCTTTTCTTTAATGTTTAATTGTGATTTTTGCCTTAGTTTTTGCGAATTAGGGTTGTGAAAAATCGATTTGGGAAAAATTCAAATTGGTTGATTGTATATTGATTTGGAACTTGCATTTGTTGTAGTATGGATAGTAGTAAAAACGCCGGTATTGAGAAGCCCGTTTCGTTGGCTTCCGCTTCTACCTCTGCAACTACTCCGTCTGTTTCTCAGACTGTGGTCCCTACTGTTACCATCGCCACTGTCACAACCGCGGCTACTACTGCTGCCGCTGCCGTTACTACAGTGGTGTCGACCCCTGCTGTGTCGACACCCGCACCCGTTACTACACTTGTTACTGCTACACCTGTTGTTGTCACTGTTGCTGCCGTTGTTATTGTTCCTGTAGCTGCTTCTGGTTCGCGCTCTAGGAAGGATACGGGGTTTCGTGCTGCTGCTTTATGGGCCGCTGCTAGGCACAATGCTGACATTTCCACGGAAACTTTACGTGAGTTTCCGCAGGTACGTTTTATATCCCTGTCCCAACGTACTCGTTTCTTACATTTGCTGGAATGTGACATGACATCGACCCGTTTCCTATGTCAACCCTCCTTAGAGAAATTGGGAATTTTAGAGCCCGTTGTTGACCTACTCAACGGGATGGGAATGATAGGATTGCCCAATTTGAAGGAGCTTATCTATAGGACACCGACCTTAGAATTCTTCAGTTGCTTTGAGTTTCACCCGACTGCTTACGCGACTGACCACGGGAGTGGATGCGTCACCTTTTATCTGTTTAACACCACTTTTTCTTGGACTCTAGTTAAGTTGGGGAGAAGTTAGGTTTGGTTAGTGACGGTTTTATCGAGCCTCCTAGGAAGCTCACAAGTCAGCTTTGGTCTGTATTGTCTCATGTCCTTTTTCGGCGTCGCGGTGCACATGTCCACCTACCCCCCGCCCGTTACTTTCTCCGTTTACTTGGAGAGACGATCTTTGGTCGTTCCGAGCCCAACAATGTTAATAATTCTGAGTTGTCTATTTTGGCCGGGTACCTGAACATTGATAGTGGTACCCCATTTACTTTTAACGTTGCTTACTTGACACCTCAGTATTTTAACGTTGTCGGCGTAAAGTTTCGCACGATAGCTTGTGGTGAACTTGTGACCCGCATTGGCCGCCGCCTTTTCTCCGACTTTCCCCGTGGCCTTAAGTTTTTAGATAAGGATATTGTCATTGATATTCCTGTTATGATTTCTATGAACTGGTTAGTAGTTGACCAATGGACGTGGAAGATAGGCACTTCCACGTCCGTGACTTTACCTTCATCCTCTCTACCCCGTCTTTTACCATTGACTACTATGACGAGTAGACTTCTACCACCTCCACCTTCTTACCTCCTTGACTTTACCCCTTCTAGGAAGCGGAAGAGGACTTCCCCTGCTGTTAGGGAAGTCGGAGAGGGGTCTAGACAGACACAGGCTGGGCACACACCCACGCCCATGCCCACGCCTACGCATACGCCCGTCATCCCTCGGTTTATCGGCTAATTTTTTGCACCTCCTACTTTTGAGTCACCCGAGGTCATGGACCAAGGGCGTCATGATGGTTTGTTATTGGATATGTGCAGGAGGGTGGCTCGTATGGAGCGGCATCAGACACTTGCCTTATTCCCTCTTTACGAGTACCACATGATGAGAGGACGTCCTGTCCCAGCTGACTGGCCACACCCTTCCTTCTACCGGTACCCGGCGGAGGGGTACCCATATCCTGCGAGTGAGGAGGACACTGCTGAGAGGGAGGAGAGGTTTAGGGCTGAGCTTGCTACTAAGGGTCGTCAGAGGAGGAGAGGAGGAGGACGACCCCACCCACGAGGTGGTTGACGAGGAAGGTGGTGACGAGTAGTGTGCTGGCTACTCACTTCCCCAGTTTGCTGACTGGTTTGGGGAAGTTCGTCTTGTAAGTATTTTTGCTCTTTATTTCTTTTATCTCCTTTCATTTTATTTCATTTGTTTGCATTTGGTTGTATTTTTCCCGCCCCCTATTATTCTGCTGGTGTATGCTGGAGAACAATGAGGGCATTGTCCGTTTTGGTTTGGGGAGGGTAATGCATCCTTTGAGTCTGTATTTGCATCTGTTTTGCATTCATGTATATTGCATTTTCTGTTTGCATTGTCTCTTATTTTCAAAAAAAAAAAAAAAAAAAATAAACTGAAAAAATCCAAAAAATATGAAAAAATTCGAAAAAAAATTAAAAAATATTCACGTTTATTTTTGCATATAGGTTGAGTCGGAACGGTAGATTTCAATGATAAAATTGCACTACTTTTGGTCTTTTTTACTTAAGCCTTGCGAAAATTAATATCTTCTAGCTTTGTCTTTTTGCATAATCTACGAGTTAATGTTGAAATTTTGTTGAACGAATAGACTTGACCTGAAATTTTGGCAACCTATTTATAACTTCTAAGGAATTAGAGCCTTAAAAATGGTGTCATTTATGACCAGTTCATGTAGGATTGTGAGTAGTTACTCCTTGCATAGCATGTATCATTAATTTGCACAAGTATGAAATTTAATTGCTTATTGCCTGCATACATTTGGGTTAGTGGTTGGTGTCACATGCATGGAGGTGCTTACATTCCCGTTCTTCTATTTTTACCCATTTAACTCCACATTTAGCCAAATTTGACTTTTGACCCCTTAAATACATCCCAAAAATAGCTTGCCTTGTCAACCTAGTTTAGATTGTTTCCGCGGGTATATTGATATTGTGCCAATTTGGTTTGTTTTGTAAAGATGGAGTTGGTAGAAAAGAAAGAAGAGGAAATGAAATTGAAAAAAAAAAGAAGTGGAAAAAAAAGAAAACCGAGAAAAAAGAAAGAGAAAAATTGAAAAAAAGAGATTGATCAATTTCGGTTTTGCTCCTATGTTTTATTTTGATCTTATGAGGAGTATTTATTTGGTTTGGTGAGTTTATATGCCGGATTAAGGGCATTGTGCTTAATTTTGATGGATTAGAAGCATATATTGTTTAATTTGGTTCTGTTTAGGTAGCTAGCTTGGCTTATTACCTCACATATCCAAAAATGTTTTGTCCTTCTTACCCATTACCTCACTTTTCCATACTTTTGTAAGCCCTCGGCTGTGACGGGACCTCGTTTGGTTGGAATGTATATGTCGGTAGCTAGAATTGTCTATCATACTATAATGCATGCATGTTTATGTCGGTCGTAGTTTAGGTGAATGGCTATATTTTTCTCTCTCTTACATTCATATGCTTACCCTTTGATTCATGAGAGAAGAGTGACCCGTGAGAGTCCATTATCAAAGGTCTTGCAAGGTTGACGGTTCAACTTTATTATAAACATCTTATAATTCGTTTGCATTTGACAAGTTTTGCTATAAGTGTCAGTTTGTTTGCATTAAACCGATTTAAGTGGACAACTAGTAGTTAGCTCTGAGTTTTCTATTCCGTTCCATTAGTTTGCATATAGTTTGCTTGGGGACAAGCAAATGTTTGGTTTGGGGAGATTTGATACGTGCATTTTATATAGTCTTTTTAAGCCTTTTATGCACGTATTTATTTGCGATCCTCGTAGTTTTATATTATGAAATGCCCCGAATAGTCTACTTTCGTTTGTTTGGCTGTAATTGCAGGAATGGACCCGAAAGTAGCGGAATCATGCCTTTCATTGCCCCTTTAGCTTGCATCTATGGAGATGGAAGAATTGGAGCGGAATTACTACTACCTCGAGAAGCGTGAAGTGGTCTCGGAAGCTAAATCAACGAAGGAAGGAGCTGGTTCAGTAGTGATTGACTCGATCGAAGGCTTTTGCTAGCCTAACTGTCCGATCGAGTGCCTAGGGTGAAGAGAAGACCTCGATCGAAGGGTTTGCATTTCTCGATCGAGAGGTGGCATAATGGAGGTCCTCGATCGAGTAGTCTAAGTACTCGATCGATAGGTATTTGTTGGGAATTGTTCGATCGAGAAGAATCAAGTTGCTCGATCGACCACTTTTCTATCTGAACGCGAGATTTTATCGCGTGAACTTATTTATTTTATTAAGTTGTGTGTTTAATAAGTATCTTTCTTATATAAAGGAAAGACGTCATTAGGTTTAGGTCATCTTTTTATCATCTATTACTCTTAATCATTCAGTTTCCAGCATTAATCTTGTTCGAGGTTACTTTGCTCTATATTTCCGGATCTTAAACCTTTATAATCTCTCTTTACTTTCTCTATTTAATTTAATTCTCCTTTTCATACTTTATAATGTTGTCTTTAATTTCTGTTTTAATAGTATTGTTATTAGTTTATGCAATTTCTTCTTATTAATATTTATATCATGTCTTCTATTATTTCATTAATCTTTGTTAGTTTTATTATCGCCATGAGTAGCTAATTCTTTTATTGCTAGGATTAGGGGAGCCATGATAGTAAAGCAATAATGTTACAATTAGATTAGGAGGTTTATATGTGAGAATTGATTCATAGCAATTTAATAGTAATTGTTTAGTTGAGTGCACGCTTCTAAATTAATTAACCCGGTTAGATTCAGACCTAGATCGGAAGATTGGAATGAATAGACCTGTTATGAACAATAGATTACTCTAATGAGTGCGGAAGCTAAGTTAGTAGTATTTTAGGGTGGATAGCGATTCGGAAGGACCTTTCCTTTACCCTTCTCACATTAGACCGATTGACCTTACCTTTAGCAGAATTGTGTGATATCATGGTGAACCGACATCCTGGCATTTCTCTCTTTATTTGATCACATCTTTATTTAATTTTGCCATTTTAATGGCTGTTTCTCTTGTTGCTTTAAATTCAGTTCAGTTGTTTAGTTAAAATAAATCAAAACCCCCCAATTTGTTACCGTGACAGACTAGGATAACAAGTAGATACAATAGCCTCCCTGTGGATACGATACCCGACTTACCTCTGCTATATTAGTTAGAGCCGGTTGGTTTATTTTTGATAGGGTTGCGATAGCCGTGTGAGGGTGTCACAATTTAGTTTTGGTTGAGATGGTTATCTAAACTACTAAAATTAAAGGAAACAAGCAAGCAAGCTAAAGTAAAAAGGAATGCAAACAATTGATGAAAGGCACTAGGATGTCATGGGTTCATAGGGGATTCATAGTGATGATCATACAAACATGTTTACATAGATGCAAGTAAGTTATTGTTGTACTGGAATCGAGTTAGTTTATATCTTACAATTCCTAGGAAGATTTGGGTCCCGGAGCCGAGTCAGTCAAGACTGTACAACACCTACAAGTCGACTTAGTTTCTTCCTATTCAACTATATTCATGGTCTAACAAGACTTGAGTTAGTTTATATCTTACAAGTCTTGTTGAATGGATAAGAAATTCATGCAAGGTTGTCAATCAAGCAATTCATCAAGCATAACATGTGCATAAGTCGAAACTACAACAAGCAAACATTCTTTATGAAAACATATTAGATTTCAGTATGGATCTACCCCCATGTTTTAGTTCCCCTAATCTCCCATTAATCCTAGCTAAGGGACTACTCACTCATGATCATAGAAAGCATGCTAATAATGATGTCAAACATATTAACAAACTTGAACATGATAGAAGAGTAAGATACTAAACAAAGATTAAACAAAGAGTAAAGAAATGATACCAACTTTGGATGATCAAAATAGAATGCAAAGAATAATAGAAGAAAACTTGATTGATGATGATGAGTTGTCAATTCTTCAATAATTTCCAATATAATCTTCGAATTACCCAACTAGATCTAAAGTTCTTGAACAATAATTAGGAAAGGATTACGATGTAATTAAGCTAATTGATTTCTAATCTAATCTAATGACTTAGTAGTGATTTCCTAATACAATGGAGTATTTATACTAAGTACAAGTATTAGGGTAACTAAGGGCTTAAATGACGATTAAGTCCCTAAGAAGAAGATTAACGCCTTGCAAGTCCCATGAGAAGTCCTATGACCTGCCTATGTTGGACGCTCGTGCTGCTTGAGGATTCGCCCGTCCCAGGCTCGGGACGCCCGGATTTAGCCTTGGGTCGCCCGACTTGAGGTCGGGACGCCGGGATTGTTGCACAACTTGGCTTCTCTTCTTCTTGACTGCCCCAAGATCCGTGGGGATCATTGAGGAGCTGTGGGGGTCTTCATCATTGCCTATTTTATTTGGTTTGTTAACTTAGGCTTTAGTATTAGCATCCTCTTTGTTACTTGGTCGTTAGGTGCGATCAATTTAGCTACGCTTATGCTTCCATATGCGCAAGGCTTAGCATCCTCCCCTACAAAGGACACTTAAACCTCATAGAATGTGCAAAATAGGGAACATAAGATAGAAACGACCCTAATAAGTACTAGAAAGCATGGAAACGAGGCTAGTTAGGGGACTAAATGTGCGCAAATATGAGCAGATATACCAGATCGGAAGCAAATATCTGAAAGGGTGTCACAAACAAGGTCGTTATCCCCGTAGATATCCCCATCAAAGACCCTAGAGCAAGCAGAGCACGGACAAGGCACTGAAAATAAAGGAATACCCAACTGATAGCTAAGCACACAATGGTAAGACGTACCGTTCATAGTCTGCCCCAATCTAGAAATAGGGACCGCACGTAGCTAATCATATGCGTGCCCACCCTGCTGGGACCTCCACAACAAAACCTCTCGAGAAGTCAAAGAGAAAACCAATTCAGGAGTAGCAACAACCTCACGAAATATATGTCTGCCAATTTCTTCAAAAGTTTGGGAGCAGCAATCTCACTAGGGGTACGGATAAGGTCAGAACTTGTAACCTCATTAAACACACTCAAATCTGCGTCAAAAGTAGGTCCAGGAGCCATGACAGTAGAGGTTCAAAGTAGCTTAGCCTGCAGTCGAGATACCGGAAAAGCAGAATGCAGAACATCTCCAGCAGCATACACACCAAGTTCTCCGAAGGTAAAAGGAAGGGTAGCAAGCTGCCACTGCCAGTCACCAAAGTCAGGACCAGACACGGTAACAACACGTTCTAAATGAGAACAAAGCATCGTGTCAAATGAAACCTTAGCTGACTCAAAAACAGCAGGTGAGCAAGTACGTAAAGCAAAATAAAGTTTCGAAATACCAGTATAAGCTCGAAGCAACAGCAGCTCGCACTGCGGATCATCAATCATAGCGACGGAATCCATAAGCTCGATGGTCCTAGTCACTCTCCTCACAACAAGCTCACTGGTGAATTCATGGCACACACTTACAGGGCCACCAAGGACTTTAACACCACGTAGCGGCCTCACGGGGGGGGGGGGGGGGGGAGGGGCACACCAGAAGCCTGGCTCCTAGGATCTTCCGAAGGCCAAAAAACCTCGGTTTTACCGACATTAAGATGAATACCCGAACGAGGACCATCTTTCATAATCAGCTCCAAAACCTTCCCCACCACCAAAGTATCCCCAACAATAGTGCCATCATCCAAGTACCAAGCCTTCAAACTCAAGTCGAAAGAGTCCCCGATCTTATAAACCAAAGGATGAAACACTAAAGAAAAAAGCAAAGGACCCAAAGGGTCACCCTGCTGGACCCCCTGACAAGACCACAAGCTGTGCTCACCATAATACAGACGGGCAGGACTAGAATAGCAAAACTCCACCTAGCGGGAGAGAACAAGGCAATGACTACGAACCTCTCGTAACATGATCTCACAATTGACCAAGTTGAAAGAATTATGGAAGTCAACCAATAGCATGGAAAAGGCCCACCTCCTCTCCCCTCCCCTCAACAAACCGATTCAAGGTATGCAAGATAGCCTCTCCTCCACCGGATACCCCAACCCCGAACTGGAGACCAGCAAAATAACCACCCAGCGACGAGCCTATCAAAAAATCACCAACCTTAGAGACAAGTGTGGACATAGGCCACCTACACGCCAAGCCAATTTGTGGACGTGCAGCAGTCGGAAAGCCACGCTCAGTGGCGTAAAAAATGCTTTCTACCGGATCGCTTTAGATCGGTCGGTTTCATCTCGGCAAGGATCTCGAAACGATGTAAGAGATGTTTGGAGTCGCCACCATGCATTTGTGGGATGCTTGGAAACCGTTCGAATCCACTTTATACCTAGGTCAACCAAGGCAAAAAAAGCGGTGTTTGACATAGGTACTAAAGATAAGGAGTCGTCCCTCTTTAGCATCCTATCTCTAGAATGACTCTCGTTCGCCCTGGATAAGGTCGTCACTTATCCAAATTTTCTGAGTAAGAGGCGAAGATACATATTGGGAAGCCCTTTAATCGGACACCCAATCCCGCCCGCGGTAGCGGCCTCTACTGATTGATCTTGGTTGGTTGAATGCAAAAGTTGATAAAACGGGTAAATGCATGAATGCGCATCCACAAGTTTAAACCTAACATGTGAGCTTTCTATGTCGGTTGTTTATCCAAATATCAAGTAATTGATGTCAAGTTGGATCTAGTGTTGATTTGTATGTAAGACGGAAATTAAACATCCATTTACCGAGTTGGGTTTATGGTGCATAACGTGTTTCATTTGTCTTAAAAAGGCGTTTTTCAAATATAAAGTAAAAGGCCATGCTTGCCATCTGATCCGTCCTGTATTCGGGTTAATCGAAGTCGGGATCGTCCTAGGCAAGTGCTGGAAAAGAAGCAGGACCTACATCAGGCAGCCTATGAGGCGCGATCCATCAGGCGATGCAAATGGATTTGTCCTGGTTTAAAAACTGGAAAACAGTTGGCCTGTTTAGGCGCGAGGCAGCAGACGATCCAAAGGGACGTCTTCTGACTGTTGAAAATGTTTGTAAAACGGTCTGTAAGAGGGTATTTGAACCCGTCTTTGTTTGAAAAGGCCGTTTAGACCGCTTTTATGCCAATGTGAAGAACGGGACTTGAATAATCATCATTGTATTGACGATATTCGATGTCGGGTTCGATTTTGCAAGCTTGGCATGAATAGTTTTGAAAAATGTTTATTATGAACTAAATGTATTAAGTTCATTATTTTGTGATTAGTCAATGTTCATCATCGTACTCGGGTTTAAAACCAACATAGTATTTGGAACCAAAGATGATTATGCATGTGTGACTAATATGGTTGTTTTGAAATGTAAAGAAATGAATAAAAGGTTTTAAAACACCTTCCAAAATGTAATTAACCAAATATTATTACCGAAACACGGATTAAACCGTCATGGTATGAAGAACCAAGGGTGAAAACGATTTATGGTTAAAAAGTTTATCATAAAAATGATTTGAAACGGTGAAAACCGGTTGTAAAATGAAATGAAAAATGGAAAAAATGAACTCAAACACGTTTGAGTTCTGACGTGGACACCCCATTGAGGCGCGAGGTACCTAGTGGTGACTAGGGCCTTTTGTTTCCGGTCAAAACTCGATTTTGGCTCATTTGATCTGTATTTTGGACCATGTTATGCATGTTTTAGCATGTTAAGGTCATAAAAACAGATAAAAAGACATGAAAGAAGAGGATTATTACACCCTCATATTTACATGCTAGGTTGAAGATGAGAAATCGACGAAAGTGTAAAAACTTGTTAGGTCGGAAAACTCGGTTGAAAACCATTTTAGCAATGTAAAGAGTGTTTTGTTTAGTTTAGTGAGTGTGTAGTTGGTCAAGATGGTTGGTCAAGTGATTTATTTCATGATGACGGTACCAAACAATGTGTATGGCTTGTATTTCCGATCGACAGGTCGAAAATATGTGTCGGTTTGTGACTTGAGAAGTCGAGTCTAGAATTTTAAGGGAGAAATGAGGGGGTGGACACTAGCGTACCTTCAAATGGTCGCATTTGAGTGGTATTTATAGAATATTGAGTGGTTGTGTGCGTTTTAAGAGACGCGGCCGCATAGGCTACTCGAAGAGGCGCGAGCCATTTCGCGGGTCTTCAAGCTGTCTTGTCATTATCATGCATTTGAAATCATGATTTGTTCTATCCTAGCTTTTGGATGGCATGATTGTATTACTTGACCATTCAAGTATACCGGGCATACTTAACATGAAAGCTTTGTGAGTTTTGTTTTTTGTGTTTGACTCGGTTTGACTCGTTGGAGTCGGGATTTGAATTTTGAGTCGGTTTTTGGTCCGGTGTTGGCTTTGACTCTAGTTAGTGTCATTGCGACCCCGTCATCGTGTATTAAACACTCCGAGTACTTTTGAAAAATTTGAAAATGTTTTGTTTTCGAAATCGTTTTGAGTTTTCCGACGTATAGTTATACAAAATTGTCGATTAAACGTATCGATTCCTAAGCATGTTGTAGTCCGATAATCATCGGGTGTTTGTTTGGGAATCAACAGATACTGGGTATCTACAGAGCCTCCACTTTGACTGAGGCTTAGTGATGGTGGGATTCTCGTCGAGTCTCCCAATCAAACACATTTATATTCTCAACAAACAACTAGTTAGTGGTTAAGTCGAGGTCGATCCATGGGACGGTGTGCTTTGGGTTCTAAGTCTATCTATCTCAATTTATGCTAGTGTCACAATTGAATTGGGTATGTAGTTGTGTTCTAGACTAATGTAAACAATAAAGTAAAACAAGCAATAAAAGGAAAAATGTAAGCAAATGACTAAAAGTGCTAGGATATTAGGGGTTCATAGGGGATTCATGGGAGTTGATCATACAAACATGTTTTCAATTATATGCAAGCACTTATTGTTGTGATGGGATCGAGTTGGTGTATATCTTACAATCACTAAGAAGGTTTGGGTCCCGGAGCCAAATCGATTAGATTGTACAACACCTACAAGTCGACTTAGTCCTTCCTATCCAACTATATGCATGGTCTAATGAGGCTCGAGTTGGTTTATGTCTTACAAGCCTCTTTGAAAAGATAAGTGATGGGTGAAAATGCAAGGATTCATAGGCTCGCATTTTTATCGAAGATAACATGTGCATAAGTTGAAATCACAACAAGCAAGCAAATAAATTATGTGAACATATTAGATTAAGCATGAATCATTCCCCATGTTTGTTTCCCCTAATTACCCATTAACCCTAGCTAAGGAAACTACTCACTCATGATCAAGTTTAACATGTTAATAAGGTTGTCAATCATACTAACAAAGCAAAACATGATGAATAAATGAAAGTGATTAACAATAATTAAACAAGGGTAAAGAGAGTTATACCTATGAAGATGATTCCAAATAATAAAGCAAAGAATAGAAGAAGAGAACTTGATTGATTGATGAAGAGTTGTCAATTCTCCAATAATAACCCAATAATCTTCAATTACCCAATAATAAACTTGAATTACTCAATAGTAAACTTGAACAATAATTAAAGAAAGATTAATGTGTAATTTTGTGGAAAGATTAAAGAATAATCTATTCTAATATACTCCTAATCTAATCTAAGGAAAGTTGGTTCTAAGAGGGCTTCCTACTATGGGAATTTATTTTCTTGATTATTACAAATGGAGTATATATAGTAGTACATCATCAGGTTAAGCAAGGGTAGATTAGTAAATAGCATTGCTAAGTGTTGAGTAGGGAAATTCTCCTCTCGAAGAAGATGCGCATATCACGTTGCTAGTCCCGCCACAATACGCTCGGATCGTCTTGAAGCACGGTCGGTTCTGCCAAGGGATCCGTGAGTCTCTGGGAGAAGACGCTCGGATCATGGATCTTGGAGATGCTCGGATCGAGCACGAGATGCTCGGATCTGAGACAGTGTTCTTTTTCATTCTTGTCTGCCAAACAATCTGAGCGTCTTGGAGGGGAAACACTCGTCTTGAGTCTGGGGACGAACGGATTCGCGGACAGCTTGTCTATTTGAGCTCGGATTGTAAAACGGACGTCATTTCCTCATCCGGACTCCTATTGGAGTGATTAAAAAGCCTAGACCACTTGATTTTTTGACGCTGTTTCATCTAGCATACTTTCAGAGCTAAAGGAGCAACTATTGGTTTGGGTTCCGAGCAATTTCTTCTTGGAATGGCTTCCTTCTCGTCATCCTTGCTTTTAAGCCTACGATCCTTCTATATACTCTTTATTCCTACATCCTTGGTCATAATTCTTGCCTCCTATTCATACGAGTCCATCCAATATCGTCAAAAAGCTTATAAATATGCACGGGAGACGGAAATTCCGCCTCATTTATCTCCTTTCCTACAAAACATATGAAATACACTAGGAAAGCAAAATAGGAAGGAATTGACGGATAAAATGGCCATGAAATGCTATATTAGTATGAAAAATAGGTTCAATTAGGGGACTAAATGTGCACAATTATGAGTCACATCAAATATCCCCAAACCGAACCTTTACTCGTCCTGAGTAAAGAGGTGACAAAAACTAGGACCCTTATTCAAACTAACCTACTAATATAGCCGATGTGAGATAATTAGCGGGTCTCACTCTGCCCCTTCAACTCACAACAAGACAACCATGAGGTAGGATGCCTTCTTGCAAGGCAAGGTGGGGCTTGCCAAAATGGCGACACATCCAAGCATTAAAGCACATGAAACAAGTAATGGATGCATCTACAAAAATGAATAGCCACTTTCCTCATCTAAGTGGCGGAAATTATCTACAAGGGAAGCAATCTAAGGGTACACATTCCATAATAGATATGGTCTCTTCAAACTACTAAGCCTAGAAGGATACCAATAAACCACCTCCAAGTTGTGTCAAGCTTGGATACCTTTGTCCTGAATTGTTAAATGCTTTCGTCAAGAGTAGACTCCCTATGGTGTCAGAAACACTAGAGGATCGCGGAATTCCCCTTCTTGCCTAGACAAGAAGAAGGGTCGAATGGGAGTTTGCTTTTGTTTGTTGTTTTCCCCCAATTTCTTGTGGCATTTGACATTTGAGAACACTTTCTTTTTGCCATTTCTTTTGATGTTTGGTATTTCAATACTTGACAATTTCAACTTTTTGCATTTTCTTTTGAACATTTTCAAAGCTACCCCATATGTAGTGAGGGTGCTTATATTTGAAGCATAGGAGTTTTTATTTTTGTTACTCCTCTTTTCTTTTGATGCAATTGCAAACTTTTTGACTTTCATTTCAATGCTTGAACTCAAATTTGAACAAGTTTTGTGCCCATTCCCTTTTGTTGACAAAATGTGGTAGAAAATGGATGATGGTTGCATGGTTTCAAAGGTCACCTTGGAATAAACGGTAGCCAAGAAGTTATCACACCACAAGGTACTCTTGACTAGGCCGTAATCCATGGGTCAAAGGATACTAGCATGACACATCCTAGGGTGTTTTACAAGCATTCTAACAAGCAAAGTCTTAAGAAGAAAAATTATCTACAAGGGCCTTATATACACTTGTCAAGTTTCCCAAATAGATGCTTTCACAAAGTTTTTCTAACATGCAACTACATGCCATGATGCAACTAACATATATACATCCTAATGCATATGCTTCTGCTAACTATATTGCCAAATAATCTAAATGCAAGTCCTATAATCACATTGGTTCATACCGCATCAATCAAAATAAAGCCACATAGTCATCAACATAAAGAGGAAAAAGGAGATTGGAAAGATCATACCATGCGGTCTTCAATATCCACATGTCTCGGATGTGGCGTAGTCGATCAAATGTGATAAAAGGACAACAAACACAATATATACACTATATACAAGACTACACTACAAAGGAAATGAACATGTTTTTGGGTTTTTCAATTTTTCAAATTTTTATGGTTTTTATGTTTATGAAACAAAAAGGCATGTTTTTGTATTTTTCAAAAAATTTTCAATTTTTATGCATTTTGGAATATAAATTCCCATCCCCCACTTTATTTTGGACATTGTCCTCAATGTACATGTAGGAGTAGGAATGAAAAAGAAAAACATGTTTTTGGATTTTTTGATTTTATGGAAATTGAAGTACAAATGCAATGATATGATATGATGAATGCATGCTCTAACTAAATGCAATTATATATGACATATATAACAAATGAATGCAATCTAAACTATATTATATGATGCATGATTTCTAGTGAACTATGGTCACCTATGATCAAACCTCCCCAAACCGATTTAAGCACTATTTCTACAGTAGAAAAGAATAGGATTGGTCATTAGTGATGATGCATGAACTCAAGTCTATATGCAACTAACTACATGAATCATGTGAGATATATTACAATGAAAACTATACTATATGAACTAACTAATGTGAATGCAATATGGAGTATTTCACAAATGCAAGCTAAATGTATTTGTATATAACTAAATGCAAGTGCAAAGTCAAAGGATATGATATCTTACAAATGGTGGTTTGAGGGAGGACTCCACCAAACTCATTCCTTGTTTCCATGGTTATTGATGTTGTCCATGTTGCTCAATGCTCTCAATAACCGGTCAAAGGCTTGAGCACAATCTTCAAACAAGCATGAATATGGTTTGTTCCAATTCAATATGAAGCTTGGCCAAGGGATCTTGACACTTACTCTCTCATTCACCTTGCCCTTGGCACTTGAGTCTTTGCAATGCTTCAAACCAAGAAGCCCATGATTCTTGTCAATATAAGGTATGAAGCATGGTTCATATTCGTCCGGAGACTTCAACTCACCACCTTCTCCTTCAATTTTGGTGATGATGTTAGCATTTAGATTTATCAATCCTTCAAGAGTAGAAGGAGAATTCTCATAGCATTGATGATGGAATAGCTTAGGAATTGAGATTGTGGGTGCCAAATCTCCACAAGTAAGCTGTTTTGCGACTTTGTTTTTGAGCTTTTCCACCAAGTACCTTTTATATGATGATTTGGCTTTTTGGATAAGGTCTTCGATATCATCTCCAACAATCATAGGTTCTATGGTGGGTGCAAAAAGGTCTTCATGGTCAATAGGAGAGAGGAATTCATCTTCTTCATGGAAGCATACCTCAAAATTCTCAAGTATGGGCTCCTCAAGTGAGGCAATCTCACAACTCCCTTCATCTTCTTCATTCCATAAGTCCTTAAAAGACACATATTCCGCATAAGCTTCTCCCATAGGCTTGTCATCATCACTATGTTCATATGAATCATAAATGAGGGCTTCAATCCTCCTCATCAACTCTCTCTCCAACACCTTAATGTTCACATTAAAGGACACACCCTCATACTCACAAAGGCTAAGAGTATTTGGCTTACTCAACCTCATATCTTCTTCATCAAATACCACACTTTTATACTCACAAGAGCTCAAGGAGATTGGCTCTTCCCACTTCTCATCAAAGGTAAATCCTTCAAACTCACATTCATGATCAATGTCTAAGGAATGGTGAGGATTAGTTAGTTGGGTTTCTTTTATTTGGGCAATTTTAATTGCCAACTCCTCACCATGAGTAACAATGCTTTGAAGAACATTGTCCCTATTTTGGCTCTCCTCTAGCACTTGTTTGAAGAAATTTTGTTGGTATATCATCATTTGGAGAATCATATTTTGAATGGGTTCATCTTCTTGTTGTGGGTGGGTGTGAAAGTGGTCATATTGTGGCATTTGGAATTGGTTGTAAAGTGGGTATTGGGAGGGTGGTTGTTGTGGATATTGGATGTGGTGATTTTGGTGGGGAAAGTTGGGGTAGTAGTTAGGATTTTCATTGTATGAGTTGTAAGGTAGGTTTGTGTTGACTTGCTCCTCAAACTCTCCATACCCATAGTCTTGAGCCATCATAGCTAAGACAAGAAAACAACTACAAGCATGGAAACTACACAAAAATGGTAAGAACAATCCTTGAGGAACAAGTTCCTCAAGGTTAGAGCAAAATTAAAATAGACAAACAAGTAAGAACTTAATCACATAACACCGTCCCCGACAACGGCGCCATTTTGATGGTGGGATTGTCGTCGTGTCTCCCAATCAAACACATTTATATTATCAACAAACAACTAGTTAGTGGTTAAGTCGAGGTCGATCCATGGGATGGTGTGTTTTGGGTTCTAAGTCTATCTATCTCAATTTATGCTAGTGTCACAATTAAATTGGGTTTTTAGTTGTGTTCTAGACTAATGTAAGCAATAAAGTAAAACAAGCAATAAAAGGAAGAATGTAAACAAATGACTAAAAGTGCTAGGATATTAGGGGTTCATAGGGGATTCATGGGAGTTGATCATAATAACATGTTTTTAATTATATGCAAGCACTTATTGTTGTGATGGGATCGAGTTGGTGTATATCTTACAATCCCTAAGAAGGTTTGGGTCCCGGAGCCGAATCGATTAGATTGTACAACACCTACAAGTCGACTTACGTCCTTGTATTCGTGGAGGAGGTCAATGAACTGTTGTCTTTCCGAGGGGTCCATGGTTGTCCATATCCTAAGTTCTTGAGGTATGTTGTCGGTTCCTACGTTAATAGGTTCGGTCTCCTCAATGACAGGGGTTCTGGTTTCCCGTTTGTCAAGTTCTTTGGCTAGGTGAGGTGGGTAGTCACTCAAGTAAAATTCCTCATAGTCATTCAGAATCGTATTGCACTTAAATTGAGACGAGTCATAAGCAAACTTAGCGTTCATTAAGTTGACACGAGCGAAAAGCTCGGAGAGGACAGATATCTCATAGTCGGTCAGAGGCTACACAACAGAGGAGGTGTCCCCTGGAACAGGCTCCAGGTTGTCACCTTTCATGGGAGTGGGGGTGACCCTAGTAGACTCAGCCTCTGAATCAGCCACGACTTTGTGATAAAACAGCGAGAAGGGGACCCTGACTAGGACAACAGGAGTGTTAGGAGCTATGACAGACTATGACTCTGACTCAGACTCAGATTCAGATTCCTCTTCACTTCCCTCTTTGAACATAGGGCGTTCTCCAGTTGTGATCTTGAGAATACGGCCTCGGCGATCGATCCACTTGACGGTCTTCCTTCCGCCTTGTGCAGCTTTCTTCAGGTTAGTGTCGGAGATCAAGGCGGTTGGGTCAAACTGGTTGTCCTTCAGGGCGATGTTGATGATGTCCTCATAGTTGAGGTGCTTGATGTTATCCTCTCCAAAGAGGAGGGTGAAAGCTTGTCCATCGAGGCATGACGACGGCTTAGACTCAGTTGATACAGCATCGGTGTTGTCGGGGATGAAGTAGTAGTCCTGGAAGACTTCCACACCCGGGTACCTGGTCTTGGCCACAGAGTCATAGTTCGGCTTCGGAAAGCTATGGTAGAGCTCGGACTCTCCCTCGGGGACAAAGTATCCATTGAGAGTCAGATGATAGGGACGGAGGATAACCCCGTGCTTCTTGCGTTTTCGAATTAGGAGGTTCATCTCCTGGATATCTTCATCGGTAGGTTCATAGCCAAGTCCGAAGGGGATGTTGGGGACCTTAGCCTGTTTCAAGGGAGGTAAGGTGCTTTTCAGTGGATTGAGGGGCAGATCCGGGAAGTAACCCTGGCGCATCATGATGCGGTTGAATGTGAGGTTGGCAAACGGGTCACAATCAAAAGGTGTTAATTCATCATTTATGGCGTTCACGGCTTGGAATCCCCACATTTCATTATCATCCTCCTCAATGGCTTGGGAGGCTATTCCCTTTCTCATGACGGCTTTGATCGGGAAAGACGGAAGCGTGATCATTTTCCCGTTGAAGGGGACCCTTATTTTCTGGTGGAGAGTTGTGGTAACTGCCTTGACGGCGTGAATCCATGGACGTCCCAGGAGCATATTGAAGGAGGCGTCAATGTCGACCACCTGAAAACTGGTTTGCCTTTCCAGTGGTCCGGTTGCGACAGTTAGAGTGATAAGTCCTGCGACCTTGCGACGAGTGCCGTCATAGGCGCGTACTCCTTGATTTGTCGGGTCCAGGTCAGCTTCCTTAATACCCAGTTTGTGAGCCGTCTTGAGGGGAATGACATTTACTGCGGACCCGTCATCCACAAGGACCATGGGCACATTCTTCTTGAGACATTGTACGGTAATGTACATGGCAATATTATGATTGGCTCCGATGGGAGGGATATCCTCGTCAGAGAAGACGACCGGGTTGTTCAAGTCAGGGGCATCCCTTGTCATGTGTGCCACTATTTCTTCAGGGGAGGAGGTGGAGGGCATAGTTAATTTTCCCAAGGCCTGTAGCAAAGGCTGTCGATGCTCAAAGGATGTCGCAATCAGTTGCTAAATTGATATTTCGGCTTTTGCCTTCTGGTGCTGCTTGAGGATCGAATGCTCGGGAGCCTTTGGTTGAGTGCCCATGTCCGGGACGACTTGGTCATTCATTGTTGGAACGACCGTTGGATTGTTCGTATTTTGATAGGGGCGTCCGGATCGGGTAAGGTGACCGATCTCCTTTGCCTGCTTCCCTGGGACGATATAGACATCCTCATTATCATCTCTCCAGATGCCATTAATTTCCGAAATCCGAGGGTACCTTGGAGGGTATTCCTCGGTGGGCAGTTTTTGTGAGGGACATTTTTGTGGGGGTGATTCTTGTGACGGTAGTTATTGTGAGGCTGATTATTGTGGGGGTTATTATCGTGAGGTGCATGCCAGAATGGTCGCGGGAGCAATCCATCCTGGTGAGGGTAGTTTTGGGCACTCGGGGGACTCTCCCTCGGGCGTGGTGGTGGACGATTGAAGATAAGTCGACGGTAGGCATCGTCAAGTCGGGTGATCTTTTCGGAGAGACTGGCTATAGCTTCCTCAACTTGTTGGAACATGGCAAGCATAGTTGCGGCACTGAACACAAATACCCCGTCCGAGGGTTTTTTTTCCAAGGTATTCACCTCGTCATCAACTGGCAGGATGAGGTGTGAGCAGTCCAGGGTTGGCTCATCGTTGGAGATGGCGTGGATTCCCAAAGGGTTGGTTTTGTTGTTCGGCTTAGTTGGCGGGGGTAAAGGCAATTCCCCTTTCTTAATCATGACTTGGATGATGTGTTTGAGTTTGAAGCAGGTTTCCGTATCATGCCCTTTCCCTTGATGGTACTGACAGTAGGCATTAGGGTTCCAGAAGCGGGATTTCCTAGTATCGGTCGGATCTGGGATGGGTCCGATTGGTTGTAACTTCCCCTAGTCCATTAGCCTCTTCAGGGCGCTTGGATAACTTGACCCTATATTAGTGACCACTCTCGGGGACGCTCAACTCTCTTGGTGGTTGGTTCAAGGAGGTTGACCTCATCAATCTTGTTCGTTTGACCATAAGGGCGAGATCCAGTTTATGTGGATTCTTGGTAGCCTCTACTAGTAGTTTTGGCTAAGACGCCCTTCCGGAGGTCATCTTCAATGCGTGTCCCAAGGATTTGCAGATCCTGGAAGGTCTTAATATTTTGGTACCTCAGTAAGTTGGCATACACTGGGCGGAGATTGTTGACGAACTTTTCCACCAAGGTTGATTCACTCGGCTTGCTGACCAGCTGAGTACTTACCCTCCTCCAACGGGTTAAGAACTCGGTGAATCCCTCCTTGCCGTTCTGGGTTAGGACCTCAAGAGTACGGGTATTAGCTTGGTTTTAAACATTGTCGGCATATTGCTTGGCAAATTTAATTGCGACCTCATTCCAAGTAGTAAGGTTCTTCAAATCAAGGAAGTAGTACCATTGGCGATGGATCGGTTCCAGAGAGGATGGAAACATTCGGGTGAAAATTTCCTATTTGACCCCTTTTATGGCCATGTAGTCTTTGAAGGCATGGATATGATTGAGTGGGTCCTCCACGCCTTTGAACTTGGGCACATCAGTCAGGGTAAAGTTGTTAGGTAATTGATCCCCAACAGGTTCGAACCTTCGGTTGTTCTCAAGATCGATATTGTTAACCCGGGCTAGGAGCTGTTCTTGCAAGAGCTTTAGCCTCTTCTAGGTTTCCGTCAAAGGTGGAGTATTATGTTCTCTAGCTTCCTTGTTTTCCAGGGCATCGATACGGGTCTCGACGCGATCCCGGGTGACCTTAAGAATGGTGAGCAGGCTGGCTAGCTGATCAGTCGTGACATCTCTGTTGTTATCATTGTTGTTGTTGTTGACAGACGAAGTTGAAGACGGGGCCATGGCTCTGAGATAGAAAAACGGCTCTCATTACAACTCAATCCGACACGGTTCAAAGACTGAACACAGACAACATAAAGGGCGAGACAAGGATCAGACTCAACAAGACGAGGATGACCGTGTGTGGTAACTCGGTGCTGACTCGATTTATGACGTGACGGTGTTGACCGAACTTTTGACGCGTATCCAATTTAGTGGCGTGGCGCCATTGGACGACTCTCATGGTGAGACGACTCATAAGTAAAGAACCATAAGTACGTTTGCTTCGACTCGATAAACACGAGGCGAAATTGGAACGGTGGACTGAAGTTTTCGAAAATAGAAATTTCCAAAAAGATTCATTTGTCGCTTTATGAACGGCTTCCGAAGATAGAGATCCCCGCAAGTCGGTCAGTTGAAAGGGTTGTCTTGAGTTTATTTGCAAAAGACGGTTTCGAGTTTGAATCGGCTCGGAAAACAATGTATTGTCTCCCAAGACGGTTTTTTGAAATTCAAAATTGTATGTTTTGAAAATCGAGTTTGAAATGTTTGAAGAGGTCTCGAGGACGGTGCATGATCCTCGGGATCTCGAAAGTGGCTCGAGAAAAGGGTGTGTGCTTTTCTTGGGTTTTGAAAGAGCCATTATAACAGCGTAGAACGGTGATTTGGAATGGTTGTAGAAAACCGAGTTTGAAAATCGTCATTACGACGGCCTAAAAAGGCGTGTTGAAATGGTTATAAAAACCAGGTTTGAAAAATTGTCATTATGACGGCCTAGAAAGGCGTGTGGAAATGGTTATAAAAACCGGGTTTGAAAACTCGTCATTACGACGGCCTAGAAGGGCGTGTTGAAATGGTTATAAAAAAAATGGGTTTTGAAAATCGTCATTAGAGCGGCCTAGAAAGGCGTGTGCAAATGGTTATAAAAACCGGGTTTGAAAAATCGTTATTATGACGGCCTAGAAAGGCGTGCAACGGTCGGTGAAAGACCGAGGTTTGAAATGGTCACTATAACGGCGCAAAAGGGTATTTTTGAAAGTTTGAAAATGACACGGAAGGACTTATGATCAAGTAGCACATAAGCACTCACAGTTTCATTCTATTATGCATAATGCTGACACGGGTTTTGGCTTAGAAGGGTGGGTTACACACCAAGCGATCAAAACCCGATTTGCGAGAGGGATACCAATTCAAACAAAATGTGTAAGGAGGGTGCCCTAGCCTCGTGCTCAAAAGTGATGAAAGCTCTTTGACGAAACAGAAATTTGTAACGTCAATGGTATGCTTGAATCAATCGGGATTCGAAACGCGGGGATGAGAAAACTCACGCCGACGAGATGAGCCAATTGGTCGAAGAGGGTTAGGTTGTGGGTCCGGACAAGGAACCCGACCGTGACCGTAATATCAATTAATGCATTCCGACCATGACCTCGTTCGAGTCTCACCATCTAGGGATCACAAAGACGTAAGTGTCCTAGTTATCCCTAGCGGAGTCGCCAATCTGTGGACATCGGCCCACTTGCAAGCCCGGTCGTTCCGCGGACGTGCAGCGGTCTTTTGAAAGCCACGCTCGGCGGCGTAAAAATTCTTTCGACCAGATCGTTTTAGATCGGCCAGTTTTGTCTCGGTAAGGGTCTCGAAACGATTAGATATGTTCGGAGTCGCCACCAAGCATTTGTGGGATGCTTGAAACCCATTCGAATCCACTTTATACCACGGTCAAACGAAGCACAAAGCAGGGTTTGACATAGGTACTAAAGATAAGGAATCGTCTCTCTTTAGCACCCTATCTCTAGAATGACTCTCGTACGCCCTGGATAAGGTCGTCCACTATCCAAAGTTTCTGAGTAAGAGGTGAAGGTACGTATTGGGAAGCCCTTTAATCAGACACCCAATCCCGCCCATGTAGCGCCTCTACTGATCGATCTTGGTTGGTTGAATGCAAAAGTTGATAAAACGATTTAAATGCATGAATGCGCATCCAATAATTTAAACCTAACATGTGAGAGCTTTCTAAGTAGGTTGATTTAATCCAAGTATCAAGTATAAGATGTCGAGTTGGATTTATGGTTGATTTGCATGCAAGATGGAAATTAAACATCCATTTACCGTATTAGGTTTATGGTGCATAACGCGGTCCATTTGTCTTAGTAAGGCATTTTGCAAATGTGATTTTTGAATGAGCAAATAGTAATCTGATCCGTCTTATATCCGGGTTGGCCGGAGTCGAGATCGTCCTAAACTAATGCTGGAAAGGGAACAGACCCTGCACCAGGCGGCCACATGAGGCGCGAGCCTGTTGGCGGTGCAAGGGGGTCTCACCTGGTTTTGAAAATAAGAAAGAAAAGGCCTGTTTAGGCTTGGGTCAGTCAACGGTTATATGCCGTGCTCTGACCATTTGAAAAACGTTTATGAAACGTGTTGAAAACTGGGTATTTAAACTCGTTTTGGTTTGAAAGGGTCGTTTAGAACGTATTTGTTGATTTGAGGAACGAGACTCGAATAATCATCATTATTTTGATGATATTCGGTGTCGTGTTCGAATTAAAATGGATAGTTTTGAGAATGATCATGAACTAATTGTTTTAAGTTCATTTGAATATAATTAGTCGATACTCATCATCGTACCCGGGTTAAAATCCGGCATGGTATGTGGAACCAAGGATGACTTTGTGTTGGTGACTAATATGTTTATTTTGGAAATGTAAAGAAATGATGAAAGGCTTTAAAATACCTCTCAAAATGTAAAGAAATGAAATAAAAGTCTTTAAAATACCTTTTAAATGTTATTAACCAAATATTATCACCGGAACACGGATTAAACCGTCATGGTATTAAGAACCAAGGGTGAAAAATGTTTTATGGTTAAAATTTGTAAAAATAAATAAAAGGGTTTGAAAACATTCGAAATGGTAAAACCGATTACAAATACGAAAATAGATTAATGAGGAAGGACGAGAACAAACACGGTTGAGTTCTGACCTGGGCACCCCACTGAGGCGCGGGCCTCTGTGCAGAACAAGGGGCTTCTGCCTCAGGCCAAAATTCAGTTTTGGCTCGTCTATCCTATGTTTTGGATCGTGTTATGCATGTTTTAGCATGTTATGGTCATAAAACTAGCAAAGACATGATAAAAGAAGGAGTTTTACACCCTTATACTTATATGTTTGGTTATGGCGAGAAACCGACATAAGTGTAACAATTCGTTTGGTCGAAAAAGACTCGGTTTAAAACCGTTTTGGTAAGTAAAAAGAGTGTTTTATTAAGATTAGTGACGGTGTAGTGGTCGAAATGGTCGGTCAAGTGATTTAATACACGATGACGGTACCAAACAATGTGTAAGGCTTGTATTTACGATCGGTAGGTCGTAAATACGCGTCGGATTGTGACTTAAGAAGTCGAGTCGAGAATTTTAAGGGAGAAAAGAGGGGGCGGACACCCGCGTAAGTTCTTAAATGGGGGCATTTGTGGGGTATTTATAGGAAAATGAGTGGTTGTGTGAGTTTTGAGCGACGTGGCCACGTGGGCTGCTCAAAGAGGCGCGAGCCACGTCACGGGTCTTCGAGTTGTCCTGTCACTTTCACACAAGTGCAATCATGATTTGTTCTATCCTAGGATTTGTAGTCACATGTTTGGTACTTGACCATTCATGAATCCGGGAAATCTTAGTATAGAAGGTTTGAAATGGTTTGTTTTTTGTGGTTGACTCGGTTTGACTCTTTGTTGGAGTCGGGATTTGAATTTTTGAGTCAGTTTTTGGTCCGGTGTCGGTTTTGACTCTAGTTAGTGTCATTGCGACCCTGTCGTCATGCATTAACACTTCAGGTACTTTTGAAAAGTTTTGAAATGTTTTATTTTCGAAATCGTTTTAAGTTTTCCGACGTAAAGTTGTACACAAACTGTCGATCAAACGCCGCGATTCCAAAACATGTTGTAGTCCGATAATCATCGGGTGTTTGTTGGAGTCTCAGCAGATACTGGGTATCTACAGCATGGTCTAATAAGGCTCGAGTTGGTTTATGTCTTACAAGCGTCATTGAAAAGATAAGTGATGGTTGAAAATGCAAGGATTCATAGGCTCGCATTTCATCGAACATAACATGTGCATAAGTTTAAATCACAACATGCGCAAGCAAATAAATTATGTGAACATATTAAATTAAGCATGAATCATTCCCCATGTTTGTTTTCCCTAATTACCCATTAACCATAGCTAAGGAAACTACTCACTCATGATCAAGTTTAACATGTTAATAAGGTTGTCAATCATACTAACAAAGCAAAACATGATGAATAAATGAAAGTGCACTACTACAATTTTACTTAAAGAGGATGCCCCTTAGAGTACGGTTGGACACGAAACTGTCTTATATCAGTCAAAAAATTTGGCGCCATTATTGAATACATACTTAGGACGGTTAATAGAGACAACCGTCCTCGTTGTAAAAGTAACAAGGACGGCTGGTCAATAAAACCGTCTTCTTATTAAAATACAAGACGGTTATATTACTCGACCGTCTTCTTGTATGATCCAAAATCCCAAACCTGCTATACCTCTGCTTATTATTCAAATAATACGCGATATACATGAAACCCTTCCTTATACCCTAAAGCACATAAACCACCATCATCGTCTGTCGTTCATATCAGACGCAACCACCAGCGCCTCGCAAACCACCGCCCCGACCTTCTTATTCATCATCGCCCTAAAGCAACAGCCTAGCACCGATCAACGCCAGCCGTTCATCGCCTTTGATGCCTGTCGTTGTATGCACCAAAAATAATATTTATAAAACCAACCTACAACTAGCAAGTGGTAGTAAGGGTCGAACCACAGGGAGGTAGGGAATTTCAGTTGTTCAAGATTTCTGTCTAAAAGTAACAAATAAGGGGGGTGTTTTGGGTTTATCTAAAGCTAATATGCAATATAATTAAACTAAAGCAAATAAATAAGCAATTAAAGAAAATGGATAAAATTAAATATTAAAAGGGATGCTAAGATGGTCGGTTCACTATAGCTATGACGGCGCATGTCCTGGGTGAGTCTGAAATAAAGTCGTGTAGATGGGTAAATAACAAGTCCTCTCGGTCCAAGTTAACCAATAGCTCCTTTCGGCCTATGCTACTAGCCCCTAAGTCTCACTAATGCTAGCTCTCGCCCTGAAAAGTGATTCTTAAAGCCTAAATTACCTATCTTACGATATTAGCAATTTAGTCGTTCTAATTCATTAATTATTTCCCTCCCCTATCTCTCGATCTTAATGGGTTGGTCAATACTAAGCATCTAACAAGTCTCCTCTCGGCCTCGTTGTGAAATAATGCACTTAATAAATTAAAAACGGTGCTAATCATACACGCGTCAATCGATCGACCACTATAGGCAGTCGATCGACCAATGCCCTAATTCAGGTCGCCTAGTTCTACGCCATCTACGCTATAGGTCCCCTACATCTTAGCACGAAGGGTTTAGCTACACATATTAATGAAGATAACAACAACTAATTCGATAAATACAATGAACGAATGCATAATTGAAATTGAACGATTAAAAGCAATAATAAACTAAAGGTTTTGGGATTATTCTAACAATTCTAACTACTGAAAGAATAACTAAAACAAACTGGAATTATGAAGGAGGAATACCGTAACAAGGCAGGAACAAAGAGAATCCGAAAGCGAAATAATGATTTTTATTGAGAGTAAAAATTAAAGTAATTGAATGTAGACCGTATGCTAAATTCTAAACTAATGTCTCTGTTCGAAGATCCCTCCTAATCTCATAGCAGTCGAGTTATATAGGAATAACACAACTTCTTATTTTCTAAAACCTAATTGCGTTGGGCTTCTAACTTCTCGTTTAATTTGCGTCGGATTCGAAGCTTGGTCGATCGACCACTGAGTCCAGTCAATCGACCAAGGTACCTAGCACAATAGCTTCTGGAATTCGCGCTCCGGTCGATCGACCATGTAGGTTAGTCGATCGACCAAGGGTGCTGTATTGTAATGCATTCTGACGAAATCTGCAGCGCCAACGATCTTAAAAGAACGGCCATTTCTTCGTTACTTGGTCAAATCAGGCGTTCTATGCGGCATTGGAAAGCTAAGAGGATAAGCTTTCACCTCCAATTGGAATCACCCGATTATCTGCTTTAGAACTCGAGATATTGCCATCTGAAGCAGGCTGCAATATCGTGAAGTGCTTCTTTGCTTGTTTAACTCGTACGCACCCATGCTTTTGCTATCTTTAGGCCTTGAAACGCGCACCAAGCTCATTTCTCGAGTCTCTACTCCATATAAAATCCTATGCTAAACACTTTGGGACGGATTTGGCTCATTATCTGCTCAATTCCGCAATAATCTGCAATATTACATAAAAAGGCGGAAGTCGACGAAAAGGGACAAATAGTAGAATAAACTACTAATAATAGACATAAAATGCGTAGAAATAAAGATGTAAAACATCATATTATAAACACGCATCAAACTTCCCCAAACCAAACCTTTGCTTGTCCCCAAGCAAACTAAATACAAAACTAAATCTTGATAGAAAGGAGCAAAACATGGACAAACTGAAAACCATCTACTTAAACCAATTTAATGCATAAGAATCAACTACTAATAGCGCAATGTAAAGCAAACGAATTTATGCATATTCCAAAAAGATGTTGAACTTTTGACCTTGCAAGACTTTCAAAATTGGACTCTCCCGGGTCACGCTTCTCTCAACGAAGCAAATGTTAAGCAAATATATGTGTAAGAGAGAAGGAAATAAGAGTCGCTCACCTAAACTACGACCGACATAATCGTGCATGCAATATAGTATGATAAGTAATTCTAGCTACCGTGCACATACATTCCAACCAATCAAAGTCCATTACATGCCGAATACTTGCAAAGATATGGATAAGTGAGGCTATGGGTAAGAAAAGGCAAAACAATATGGGAATGAGAGGGAAATAGCCAAGCTAGCATATTATCAAACCGAATAAATACATCCACTTATAACTCAATGAAATAAGCTCAAATGCCTTAATGAATTAGGCAAATACTTCACTAATCCGAATAACACTCCTCATAAAATATAAAGCAAACGTAGGAGTAAACTTTTTTCTTTTTTTTTTCTTTGCGGTTTCTTTTTCTTTTGTTTTCTTTTTTCCGTTTTTTTTTTCCGTTTTCGGCAGTCACTATTTTTCAATTTTTTCATTTTTTCTTTTCTCCTTCATTCATTACCAACTTCATAGAGTGCAAATCGAGCCAAAATTGATACAATACAACGAATAACACTAAAACTTCTAAACTAGCTCAGCAAAGGGTAGGCTTAATTTATGGATTGTAGCTAAAGGGTCAACTGGCAATTTTTGGCTAATGTGAAGCTAATGGGTAAAATGAATAAAAGGGATTTTCGCAAGCATTCTCCAAACATGCAATACCAACCACTAACCCGAATGTATGCAGGCAAAAAGAAATTAAATGTCATACTTGTGCAAATTAATGTTACACGATATGCAGGGAGTAACTACTCACAATCCTAAATGAAACTGGTCATGAATGACACCAGTTTATAAAGCTCTAATTCCTTAGAAAGTTTTGTAGTTTGCCAAAATTTCAAGTCAAGTCTAATTGTTCAACAAATTTTGAAACGAAATTCGAGATATTGCAAAAACTTTTGCTAAAAGATGTGATAAAATGCAGGGTTTAAGCAAATGACAACTATCAGTAATGAATACTCCAATCTGACTCAACCTATATGCTAAAATAAACGTGCAAATTTTTTCAAATTTTTTGAATTTTCTGTATATATATATGAAATGAAATAAACAATGCAAACTGAAATGAAATAAACGTGAAACAGAAATGCAATAAATCATGTGAACGCAATGCAAAATCCTTCCCCAAACCAAATCACACAATGTCCCCGTTGTGCAAAATCATGTAATGAAATAAAAGGGAAACGGGAATTTTGCGATAAATTAACTAAACAAGACATGAAGTAAGGACTTAGAAACTCACAAAACTTTAAGCGCAGCAAAAGGATACCTTCCCAAACCAGCGTGAGCTAGGAGGTTTCAGTAGCCAGAAGTGCTACCAATAAGTACCTGAAAAGAAGCAAAAGTACCGCGCGTCATTCGGAGAAAACAATTTATTAAACGAAAAATTATGTGTAAAATAAGAAAACAGAAGAAAACAAAATTAATCGGAGAATAAAGTGGAGAAAAGACTCCCTTATCTCCACAAATCGACCAAACACAGCAGGGGAGTGATCGGAAACAGGTACAGCAGCGTTGGGTGGTCGATCGACAACATCACCCAGTCGATCGACCAGGGTGAACAGGAACAGAAGCTCCTGGAATTCGCAGCTCAGTCGATAGACCATAGGGAGCAGTCGATCGACTGGAAAACCCTGCTGTAAGTTCTGATTTTCTTCGAATTGGCTCAATAAATTGAGCCAACATGGTCTATAAACCTGCAAATACACATAATAACGCGCCCAAAATTGCGCAAAACCCAAAGTAACAGTCTAAAGTATTTAAAATCCTAAGCAAACTTATAAAATGCGAACATCTCGCGCACACGAAATAGTTTAAAATAGAAATAAAATGGTCCAAAAGTTCAATAACTATTAAATCCGTCAATCCATGCCGCCATATAGCTCAGAATACGGCTTCTGGCTATAGGAAACTCCTTCAACAATACTAATCTCGGCAGCTGGATTCCACCCATGTCCATCATCTAGGCAACCCAATGGATCATCAACAGCTCTGGTCTCCCATGCTCTAGTATCGTCTGGCTCATCGAACTCCAGATCATACTCCATGCCTCGCTCTGACTTCTTCAAAGATGGAAAATCAGGTGGCTCTTTCTCCGGCTCCTCATCTGGCTCCTCGTCAGTGCCATAGCTAAGACATCCTAGACCGCCTCTCTGAACAATTGGTTCCTTCACAGCTGGAGCAATATGCGGTAGTTCCTTCCCCAAACCAGATCCTACAATAAGTAAAACACGAGATTTTTCCTCCAATTCGCTCCCAATCTGGGGCGGAGGTGTTAAAGCAGGAATAGGGGTAGGAATAAAAGGCGAGACATCATCAATAATCACATAAGTATTAGCTGTTTTAGCATTGCACTGAACCATCATAGGATCCCTATGAATGGGAGACTGAGCAAATGAAATTCTTTCCTTCCCCACCTTAAAAGTCAATGTCCTAAGGCCAACATCAATAACAGCACCAGCAGTGTGCAGAAATGGTCTACCCAAAATAATCGGGGTGTGACGATCCTCGGGTATATTTAGGACAACAAAATCTACAGGAAAGAAGAATTTCTCGATTTGCACAGGAATATCCTCTAACACTCCTATGGCCTGGACCGCAGAACGGTCGGCCATCTGAACTGTCATACTCGTGCAAGCAAACTCAGTTAAACAATGTCGTTTATCTAGACTTAATGGAATAACACTCACGCTAGCGCCTAAATCACATAAAGCTTTATCGAGGCTAAAGGTGCCTATTTGACAAGAGATAGAGAAACTACCTGGGTCAGCTAATTTATGTGGAGCAGTATGAATTAAGTAAGAACTAGACTCAGCAGTTAATGCAGCAGTTTCCGCTTTTTAGTCAAAAGTTGCTTCATAAATTTCATATAAGCAGGAACTTGATTTACCAACTCAAGAAAAGGTATTTGAACATTTAAACTATGAATAACAGATTTAAATTTCACGAAAGATACCTCATCCTTCATCAGCACCAGTCTTTCTGGATAAGGGGCAGTGAGAAGTAATTTAGTACGCTCCTCTAATTCCCTCATACCAGCATCTGGAAACTTGGACTGAAAATCGACCATCTTCTCTTTGTTGTAGCTAGAACCCTCTTCAGTCCGTCGAAGGAACGAACCATTGACAGTAGTGGGGTCATGCTTGGGCACTAGAACTGACCCATCAGTATTCGGGTCTTGCCTCAATATTTTCGGAGTTGTGGAACCCCAAAACAAATGGTCTCTCAAGTCATCGGGCATTGGAGGACGGAACTGTGCACTTTCAGCAACTTCCTCGGTCGATCGACTAGGTCGGTCAGTTAATCGACTTAGGTCTTCAGGTACAGTAGCACTGGAAGGTCGGGGACTGGTCGATCGACCATAATGATCAGTCGATCGAATGGTCCTGCTACTGTTTACAGGCGCCCTTTCTTCCTTCTTTTCAGACCCACCTTTCGCCACATTGGGCCCGACAATAGTAGACCCGCTCCTCAGTGTTATGGCATTCAAAGTCTCTTTTCGCTCAGTCTCGTCTTTCGATTTCTGGAGCCGCTCAGGAAATGAAAGCTTTATCGACAACTTTGCTTGTTCTTCTACTTCCTTCTTTGAAACATCCTTTGAAGTAAGGACCTTGTCCTTATCAACACCTGGAAATAACTTCATGGCTCTTGAAATGAACGACCCGTCAAGAATTCGGGTCGAAATATCAACAATATCAGCAGTAGGCGAGGTCGATCGACCAGAATGGTTGGTCGATCGCCTTTCAAATGCTGAAATTCTACTCCTAACGCTATTCTTTTATTCTGACAGTTCATTCTCTTCTCTTCCCGATTCTCCTTTTTAATTTCCGGGCTTACCCTTTTCATAGCAGGCCCTTCAGGGGTTGACCCACTACGAACGCGCATAGCATGCACGGTCTCCACGTGTTGAGGAGGAGAAAGGTCGGCCATTCGGGACTGAAAAGATTTAAACCATGCTGTATGTTCTTCACGATGTTTGGCAGTTTTGGTCGCAAGCTCTTATATCATAGCTTTAAGACCCGCCATCTCGTTAGAGGGAAGAGGGATTTGCGGAGGTGGTGCAAAAGAATAAGAAGGCTCTTGAAAGCCTTGTTGATAGTACGGATGTGGCGGCGTATAATGACCTTGTCTATATTGCCACTAAGTATAGACTTGGTCCATATCTGCTCGGCACATAGCAGAATCATGCCCCTAAGCACCACATCTCCCATAGAATTCCACCTGCTGCTCCCAAGAACGGAACATGGTGAATCCTCCTGAAGTACTACTAATAGGACCTGTAGGACCTATCAAAACAACACTAAACAAGAAGATAAGAACTGCCTCAAGGTACTCAGTCTTCCCTTGAGGCTAAAGACAGACCAAAATAAAAACAACTAAAACTAGCGCTACCTCCCCGGCAACGGCGCCAAAATTTGATGCCTGTCGTTGTATGCACCAAAAATAATAATTATAAAACCAAACTACAACTAGCAAGTGGTAGTAAGGGTCGAACCACAGGGAGGTAGGGAATTTCAGTTCTAGATTTCAGTCTAAAAGTAACAAATAAGGGGGGTGTTTTGGGTTTATCTAAAGCTAATATGCAATATAATAAAACTAAAGCAAATAAATAAGCAATTAAAGAAAATGGATAATTAAATATTAAAAGGGATGCTAAGATGGTCGGTTCACTATAGCTATGACGGCGCATGTCCTGGGTGAGTCTGAAATAAAGTCGTGTAGATGGGTAAATAACAAGTCATCTCGGTCCAAGTTAACCCATAGCTCCTTTCGGCCTATGCTACTAGCCCCTAAGTCTCACTAATGCTAGCTCTCGCCCTGAAAAGTGATTCTTAAAGCCTAAATTACCTATCTTACGATCTTAGCAATTTAGTCGTTCTAATTCATTAATTATTTCCCTCCCCTATCTCTCGATCTTAATGGGTTGGTCAATACTAAGCATCTAACAAGTCTCCTCTCGGTCTCGTTGTCAAATAATGCACTTAATAAATTAAAAACGGTGCTAATCATACACGCGTCAGTCGATCGACCAATGCCCTAATTCAGGTCGCCTAGTTCTACGCCATCTACGCTATAGGTCCCCTACATCTTAGCACGAAGGGTTTAGCTACATATATTAATGAAGATAACAACAACTAATTCGATAAATACAATGAACGAATGCATAATTGAAATTGAATGATTAAAAGCAATAATAAACTAAAGGTTTCGGGATTATTCTAACAATTCTAACTACTGAACGAATAACTAAAACAAACTGGAATTATGAAGGAGGAATACCGTAACAAGGCAGGAACAAAGAGAATCCGAAAGCGAAATAATGATTTTTATTGAGAGTAAAAATTAAAGTAATTGAATGTAGACCGTATGCTAAATTCTAAACTAATGTCTCTGTTCGAAGAACCCTCCTAATCTCATAGCAGTCGAGTTATATAGGAATAACACAACTTCTTATTTTCTAAAACCTAATTGCGTTGGGCTTCTAACTTCTCGTTTAATTTGCGTCGGATTCGAAGCTTGGTCGATCGACCACTGAGTATAGTCGATCGACCAAGGTACCTGGCACAATAGCTTCTGGAATTCGCGCTCCGATCGATCGACCATGTAGGTCAGTCGATCGACCAAGGGTGTTGTACAGTAATGCATTCTGACGAATTCTGCAGCGCGCAACGATCTTAAAAGAACTTCCATTTCTTCGTTACTTGGTCAAATCTGGTGTTCTACGCGGCGTTGGAAATCTAAGAGGATAAGATTTCACCTTCAATTAGAATCACTCGATTATCAGCTGTAGAACTCGAGATATTGCAATCTGAAGCAGGCTGCAATATCGTGAAGTGCTTCTTTGCTTGTTAAACTCGTACGCACCCATGCTTTTGCTATCTTTAGGCCTTGAAACGCGCACCAAGCTCATTTCTCGAGTCTCTACTCCATGTAAAATCCTATGCTAAACACTTTGGGACGGATTTGGCTCATTATCTACTCAGTTCCGCAATAATCTGCAATATTACATAAAAAGCCGGAAGTCGACGAAAAGGGACAAATAGTAGAATAAACTACTAATAATAGACATAAAATGCGTGGAAATAAAGATGTAAAACATCATATTATAGACACGCATCAGCCTTATCTAGGTGTGTGTCAATCGTCATATTCTTCATTATGTACCTGATAAATCGTTTATTTAGTACAAATTGATTTCGTAACTATCATAATTGAACAATGAAATCAATGAAATCAATTTTGTATATCATATTCTGCATTTATTTCAGCGAATTCGTTAATCTGCTTGTGCTATTGCTCCAATTTTTCGTTAATGTGCTTGTGCTTATCCCAAATCCCCTTACTCTGCTTGTGCTTATCTGTTTAATTGTTGATTTTGCTGAATTTATCAATCTTTGTTACTGCAAGCTCTTTCGTGTAAGACAGTTTTATAGTTAGATTATCATGAGACCAACCCTTATAATGGGAAATTTATGATCATTTGCCATAAAATTGGTGAATTATGGCAAATGATACACGACAACAATAGTTTTTAGATTCTTCAATAAAGTTTAGGTCCTATTCTTCAACCATTAGTTTGCAAATATGTAGGGATCAAAGGCCTAATAACCCAGGTTTGGCTGGTTCTATACCTCTTTCGTGTCAATACTGAAATGCGCCTGTCGAACCAGGCTTAGCTAAATTAAAGAATTACCAGTAATGTGAAAACAGATGGACAAGAAACAAATAACAATGAGAAGGAATAACATACAGGGAAGTTTATACAGAAAAATAGAAGGTTCTCCGATGAGATGAGAAGCTACCTCCCCTGTCATGGATACCAGGCTCAGTAACCCCATATTTAGAGCATCATAGATCATTGATAAAAGAATGCTAAAATACCTAAAGTCCGTTGATGGATCTTTCCCCTGCCATCCCATTTCCATTCACTGATTTGATATCAAACCAAAATGTTCTTTACGAAGTACCATTTAGCAGAAAATCATGAGGACCCATTTCCATGTTGTTTGATGTATTCAATTCATTCAAAGTACTGTACGGAGTACTAGTAAGACACTGCAAGACTCCTAATTCCTGATGGCTTTTTTATGGGATATTGGGCGGCATATCTGATGTGGGGACCAAGTAGTCAGAGAGAGAAGCGTTTTGTGCTTCTACTGGATGTTGTTGACTGCTCTGAAAAGCTCTCTTCAACGCATTAGATGTGCTGCAAGTAATAAGCGGACTAGAAATACTTTGTTCTTCTACTGGATGTTGTTGACTGCTCTGAAAAGCTCTCTTCAACGCATTCAATTCATTTGTATATTTGTTATGACTCACTGAAGCAACAGGTTGACCACAACTCGTGAAAGGTGATGGTGATGTTTGAGGATTAGGAAGAACATATCCAGGCAACTGTGAAGTCAAAGATCTTGTATTTGATTGACGAAAAACTGGGTTCCTAATGAATTGAGAAGAAGACCCTTGTAAGTTAGCGGAAGTGTTATCAACCTTAACTGCTGAATTGTTACTGTCTTGCCAAATCAAAGGACCTCGATTAGACACCCCAGAGCTAACTGTGAGTCCATTCCTCTTAAGTATAGGAAGAGACGCAGTCGTTCTAGGAGCCAATTGTGCGACTCTATTTCCATGCGTATCACTGTTCCGAACCCTCAAAAGTTGCTGAGAAACCAAATGTCGCTGATACCATCCCTAGCCACAGCTACATATGGTCTCTGGGTTCTACCTTGGCTGACTGTGTTTGGAACACCAAAGGGCAAGGGCCCAGAACAGGCAGAAGCTACTCTCGGATTTACAGGTCTTACAGAGGGTTGTAAATATTGACTGTCAATACTGAAATGCGCCTGTCGAACCACGCTTAACTAAATTAAATAAATTAATAGACACATTAAACAGTATACTGATTACAAGTGACTGAGCGAGAATTGCCAGATTGAGACAGTAAGTACATAACATTATAACAGAACTCATCAATTGTGCATATAAAATTATACATTTGTACAAACCAAACTGAGCATTATCCTTCCTGATATCATTAGTGCTTCCTAAAGTGCCGTTGTGAAAGGTATGGATATAGTGGCCAATATTCTAATGTGTCAGGACCTGATCAAGTGATTTAAAAGGAAAGCTTGTTCTCCTAGACTCATGATGAAAATTGATCTACAGAAGTCTTATGACTGTAGAACGGTCCTTTGTTCAAGAGATGCTAATTGCTTTACGGTTCCAAGGCTAGCCTAGAAAGAACTCTATGATATACATTAAGAATTAATTTCTGCACAATAATTAGGTTGCAAAAAAGGGATAGAAAAATCCTGATCATGTCAGTCCTGATCATGTAAATTCTGGAGGCAATTCCAGAACTTAATTTAGAAGATAGACAATTTTGAGGTGTATGGGCACATGAGTTTATCGCTTTCTAAAATAACAACCATAATTATCGCTTCCTTTATTTTTTTTCTAATCAATTATTTTTTCTTTTATGTGGACACTTTGTTATACTTGAATTTAGCTCAGGTTAATCTTCCATCAAATCTTTTTTGACACTCTTTTATTAGCATTGTGTCACATCATCGTATTCAAATGAAAAAAAAGTGAAATACAGAATTTATGTGATCGAGTGTAAGAATAATTGGGTGTTGATTAAGGTTTTGATCGAGTGTAAGAATAATTGGGTGTTGATTAAGGTGGTGAAGATTTTTGCAAAGTTGGCACCTTTAGAGCCTAGGTTGGCTAAGATGTGGATCCTAACATTAAGCTTGCATATTTGAAACTTATTATGGCTATGGTTTCTGAGGATAATTTAGCAAAAATTATCAAGGTTTTGGTTAATTATGCTCTTAAGTCTGACCTAGAGTTCTGTTATGAGATCCTTAGGTCAATACTAACCACTTGTTCGAATAATTATTATGAAATTGTTTTTGACTTTGATTGGTATGTGCTGCTATTAACATTCCCACACTGTCAAACTGGTATGAGGGTGAAGGATGCTAGACCCGAGCTTGTCAGTGTTGGTCAAACTGGGTTTCTGGTGAATATATCGAGTTTTCAAAGAACCCACTTGAATTGATGGAGGCGTTGCTTCAACCACGTACCGATCTACTGCCACCATCAATTAGAGCTGTTTACATTTACTCTGCCTTTAAGGTTTTGGTCTTTTGTCTTCAGTCTTATCTCGGGCAGCAAGACGAGGTTAAAAATGCATCGGGTCAAGAATTGGTTAGTAAGTAAGATGTTGGACCTTGCCGAATCAGCTTTAGAACCGTTGTTGTGGGACATTAATGTTGAAGTACAAGAGAGGGTGAGGAACGTTCTTGGGATTGTACAATTAGTGAAGGAAGGCCCTCTTGTTTGTGTTCAACATGAAGATAATTCTAAAAAGAAAGAACCTGAATGCTCCAAAATCATTAAACTGATTTATGATACGTTTGCTGATTTATGCACAATTTAGCAATTATCAATTTTTTTTGGTAGGTATTTAACTGAACTAGTAGTGAGTATTCAATGTACAACCTCATATGGATTCTTGTGCCCCACATCATTGTCCAAGTTCGCTAGTTTTGAAAATGAAGATGATCGGCCGGACTATATTGTTAAGACTATGACATGTACGGGTTGTGAAAGGGATCGAAAGCTTGTTTTTGCTCCATATTTTGAAGGGTATGTATCTTTTTTTTCATACGAGCTACTATTAATTATATTATTCCGGTTTGATGCTACTTATTAGTGCGATGCTGATTGTTAATTTTATAAATTGTAGTAATCATTGGATGTTGGCTGCCATTAATCCAAAGGATAGTGTAGTATATTGGTGTGATCCGGCTGGAACTCGAGAGCCTCGTGAATTTTTGAAAGATACAATTAATATGTAAGTTCAGCATGGATACGATTTAAGAAATTGTAATTATCTCGTAGATTTACATTTATTTTCATAAAATAAATATAATTAAGCTAATATATATTTAACGCGGGGCAATTACGAAGATAAACTCTATGGATCCTGAGAAATGTCAGCAAAAAGAGCTTGAATGGAAAATAATAAAGGTACCTCTTGAACTTATAATATTGTTATCTCCTGAATTATATAGTCTATGTTTCATTGTTATGGATTTGTTGTTTATAAGTTGTAGAATGTAGTTGACATGATTTCTATTTTAGTGTCCTACGCAGCCCTTTGGAAGTGTATTATGTGGATATTATGTCTGCCGATATATGTTGGAAATCATCAGAGGACGATATATTAATATTATTCCAAGTGTACGTCCTTTAATTTGTTTCTTTGGTTTCAATAATTATTTCGTCCTTTTATATAAATTACACGTGTTGATATGTAAATAATTAGAATTGTGTTTTTTGGTTGGATGTAGTTCATGTTTAAAGCCCCAAAGATATATTCAGTTCAGCAAATTGACGAGGTGCGGGACATTTGAGCAACATATGCATTGCAGTTTAAGGCGCAAGTATTTGATGGCAACGTTTAAAGTATGCTAACACTTCGATGTTATCTAGGTAGCTTAAAAGTGTGGTGTGTGTATGGAAAAACTCTTGTTAGTGCTTGTGTTACACTTATTGTCGATAGTTCGTATTTTAGAGGTTCAAACTTATTCAGTTCTGTTGGATTTAGAGAATAAATGTAAGATTTGTTGGATTTTCTGAAGTGTAGGAGGAAATATTTAAGCTATACGGCTATTGTCGTATAGCGTATGAATGAAACAATTTTTATTTCAAATTTTTAGTTGTAAATGACCATGGATTTGATTTTATAACTTGGCGCCAAAAAAAGCGGTCGTATTCATAAATTGGCGCAAAAAATTGGGCGGTTTCCATTCAAAAATTGGCGTTAAATTAATTTTAAAAAAAAATATGTAAAGACGGTTCTTTGACAAAGCGTCATGAAGTTGGCACCAAATTTATTCGCGCCCATGACTTTAAAACAAGACGGTTGAGACTCAGGACCGTCCTCCATAAAAATGCAAAAGAAGACGGTTCCAGCCACCAACCGTCCTCTTCTGAAAACCCAAACAGGACGGTTTGACTTTTTGTCAACCGTCATCGTAGGCAACGAGGACGGGTGAATTAAGGATGGTTGTTTTAAGGTTTTAGGACGGTTTTCAACCATCCTCTTTGTCTGTTTTTGTAGTAGTGGTGATTAACAATAATTAAACAAGTGTAAAGAGAATTATACATATGAAGATGATTCCAAATAATAAAGCAAAGAATAAAAGAAGAGAACTTGATTGATTGATGAAGAGTTGTCAATTCTCCAATAATAACCCAATAATCTTCAATTACCCAATAATAATAAACTTGAATTACTCAATAATAAACTTGAACAATAATTAAGGAAAGATTAATGTGTAATTTTGTGGAAAGATTAAAGGATAATCTATTCTAATCTACTCCTAATCTAATCTAAGGAAAGTTGGTTCTAAGAGGGCTTCCTACTATGGGAACTTATTTTCTTGATTATTACAAATGGAGTATATATAGTAGTACATCATTAGGTTAAGCAAGGGTAGATTAGCAAATAGCATTGCTAAGTGTTGATTAGGGAAATGCTCCTCTCGAAGGAGATGGGCATATCACGTTGCTAGTCCCGCCACAATATGCTCGGATCGTCTTAAAGCACGGTTGGTTCTGCCAAGGGATCCGTGCGTCTCTGGGAGAAGAAGCTCGGATCACGGGTCTTGGGGACGCTCGTATCGAGCACGGGACGCTCGGATCTGAGATAGTGTTCTTCTTCATTCTTATCTGTCAAACAATCCGAGCGTCTTGGAGGGGAGAGGCTCGTCTTGAGTCTGGGGACGAGCGGATTGGCGGACAGCTTGTCTATTTGAGCTTGGATTGTAAAACGGACGTCATTTCCTCATTCGGACTCCTATTGGAGCGATTCAAAAGCCTAGACCACTTGATTTTTCGACGCCTTTTCATCTAGTATACTTTCAAAACCAAAGGAGCAACTTTTGGTTTGGGTTCCGAGCAATTTCTTCTTGCAATGGCTTCCTTCTCATCATCCTTGCTTTTAAGCCTACGATCATTCTATATACTCTTCATTCCTACATCCTTGGTCATCATTCTTGCCTCCTCTTCATACTAGTCCATCCAATATCGTCAAAAAGCTTCTAAATATGCATGGGAGATGGAAATTCCGCCTCATTTATCTCCTTTCCTACAAAATATATGAAATGCACTAGGAAAGCAAAATAGGAGGGAATTGACGGATAAAATGGCCAAGAAATGCTATGGTAATATGAAAAATAGGTTCAATTAGGGGACTAAATGTGTACAATTAAGAGTCACATCACTTGGACAGGGTGAAAGTTAAAGTATAACCCCCAGGTCAATCGAAGATTACAACCTGGAGACCGAAGCGACGTCGAGTCGGCTCGAAAGAATTCGGGCCAAGGACCTGCCATCAAAAAGGGCGACAACAAGGCGACTAGGAGATATGAGTCAAGGGCTTGTCATCGAGAACAGTTTAGAGTCTGTCAACTGTCCGTGTGGGTCATTTAAAGTCCATTAGACGATGTACAAAGGTTCGCCAGCCATAAGAAGGAGTCATACCTGAGGCATCTTCGGGATATGTCCTTGAATTGTTTCTTGTTTGTGGGCAAAGGCTCGCCATCCATGTTGCGTATATGATGGGGCTCGCCAGCCGCGTTGAAGGTGCGTTTTGAGGCTCACCAGCCATGTTGAGGGTGCATTTTGAGGCTCGCCAGCCATGTTGGAAGGTGCGTTTTGAGGCTCGCCAGCCATTTTGAATGTGCGTTTTGAGGCTCGCCAGCCATGTCGAAGGTGCGCTTTGAGGCTCGCCAGCCATGTTGAAGGTGCATTTTGAGGCTCGCCAGCTATGTTAAAGGTGCGTTTTGACACTCGCTAGCCATGTTGAAGATGCGTTTTGAGGCTCGGCAGCCATGCTGAAGGTTTGAATGAACGACTGTGGGAAATAGCCATGTTGGATGGGCTTATTTTGACTGGTTGTTGAGTTAGTGGGCTCCGTGGGGAGGTCTCCGATATCTTGCTGGGGAATTTCGGTGTTTATATTGGATGTTTGTGGCGCCGGAAAGAGATAGGCTTAAGTTTGGATTCTGTGGATGGCGGTGATTTCGAATCTCGAAGAGTGGTAGCGGTTTTTACTGCCGTTGTTCGAAATTTGTAGGGATGGCAGATGTGAATTCCGCCACTTGATGTTTGTTTGGGAGATAACGGTTTTAATTCCGTCTTCTTGTGATTTGAAATTTATCAGGAGTAGTGAATTTGAATTTCACTATCCTGTTCGAAGGAGTGACGGTTTTTAATGTCGTTATTTGAAATTGTGTAAATAACAAATCGGATTTTTGCTATTTTTCTTTGGTGAAGGGGTGACGGTTTTTAATCCCGCTGCTTGAAGTTGTGGAAATATAACGAATTTTGAATTACGCTATTCTATTTGTTCGTTATTGTGTTTGTTTTTGAAGATGATGACCGTTTTCAATTCCGTCATTGAAATTTGTGAAAATAACGAGTTTGAATTTCACCATTTTGTTTTTTTTTTGTTTTGAAAATGACGGTTTTTAATTCCGTCGTTTGAAATTTGTGAAAATAGCGAGTTTGAATTTCACGATTTTGCTTTTCGTGATTTGAAAGTGACGGTTTTTAATTCCGTCGTTTTGAAAATTGTGACCTGTTGTGGGAGTTGGGACAAAGCCCAACATTCCGCTGAATAAGCAGGGAACACCTCAAAGAGGCGCGAGCCATTCTGCGATGCAAGGGGCATCCCCTTTTTTCTGTAAAAAGACGCGAGAAGGCTTTGCTCTTCATTTCACTTCGTCTTCCTCGACACATATCGCGCCCAAAAACCCAAAAAATCGCCATTTTCGACTTTGTACTTTGTTTGCTTTCGTGCCATTGTTCTTATGTCATCTCAAGGTATGTAAATCCTCTTGAATTCATTTGAATTTGTTTGCCTTTTTGTTAATTAAATTAGGGCGAAACCCCAACCCCCTGAAAATCGATTTGGACGTTTTTTCTTGGCCCATTTTCGAGTGAAGTTGATGATTTTATTAGGTTAGAAACCTGTTTAGGAGTATAGGGGTGCTTTTAGTTTGCATTTTGGTCCCCATTCCTGCTCTCTAGGAGCAAAAAAAACGTGAATGAGACGAAAGTTCGTCTTATTTCACAATTTTGTGTTTGTTTGCTTGAGTTGGGTGCCCCACTAGGTTGCGTTGTAGTCGGGGAAGACCGTCTTTGCCATATTAGACCTTCGTTGGTCGTTGTGGGCAAAATTTAAATTTTTGCCTTTGTGAGACTATCTTATGCTGACGAAATAAGCGTCTGTTTTGGCTCAAACTAAGCCGGTTTGTCGTGAAATGGACCTTAACGGTAGTGTTAGGCCCAGTTTAGCCTGGTCTGACCATAACCTGGCCTGACTCAGCAAGGCTGATTGATCAAGACAGGAACCGGACAAATCTGACTACTATTTATTTCTTTGAAGAATATTATGGCAAGAAGACTACTAAATCCTGGAAAGGAAGCCCGATAGTCAAGATATTATAGCTTGGCGGAGTACTAAATACGGCTGGATTAAGCGGATAAACAGGAAATGCGATTGTATAAGCAGATAACCATGCCCTATTCTCAAGGAAGACCAAGTCCAAACCTAAAACTATTTAATCCATGAATCTGGACGGAAAGAGGAGAAAAGGCTAAGGATTGGTTGAGTTGAGAACGGGTCAAGCGAACTAATAGGAAGCATGCCCTATTATTCCGGCAACAACTCCTATCTTTGGGGAGAACGTTATACATTTATAACGTTATTCATTGTAACGTTGGAAGGGCAAAGAGAGTACTATAAATAGGAGAATTTAACAATTGTAAAGGAGATTGATTGTGAGCTAATTTTATCTATACTTTATCTTTTTACTCTTGAGCATTCAGATATTCATACAACATTGTACCCGGTCTATCAAAATAATATAAACGTTATTCTTTATACTTACTTCTTTCTTCATCATTCATTTACACCATTCCAATCTTATAGAACTAGATACCCTGATCACTATATAACTAAGCCGGATCCCTTCAGGAAAATCCTGCTAAAACAATTGGCGCCCACCGTGGGGCATCTAGTTCTTCAACCAATAAAATTCTCCTTATTATCTTTCAATTAATATTCACACACAAAAATGGTGGAACTCACATTTGAACAACAATTAGCTACTGCTCTCGGCCAAAATCAAGGAATTGGAAACAATCCAAGAGAAAGCGGCTCAGCCGGGCAGTAAATCAATAGGTGAAGGAATCGAGTCTAGCTTTGAAGAAGAAATTGGAAAATCGGGCTTCGGGCTCCAAGACCGATTCGAACCGGGAACCCCATTCTCATCCATTATCAAAAACATAGACTTCTCTAATTTTGGAACCCCGGAGAAGGATACATTATCCAGCACTCCAACCATTCCCAATGATGAGATAAACAAACTGAAGCAAAGCAATAATGATGGCTATGCTTCAGAAATCCAAAAACTCCACAACAAAATAGAAAATATACCCGGAGTACGGACCACTCGTGGGTCAAGTAGAAATTGATGACTTTGCGGATTCACCCTTTGCAGATGAAATTGCAAAGATTGATCTACCCAAGAAATTTATTGTCCCATCCATGAGAACTTATGATGGAACTTCGATTCACAAAATCATGTTGCCATATTCAAACAAAAAATGTTGGTTGCCTCAATACCCAGTGAACTCAGGCAAGTCTGCATGTGCAAAGGCTTTGGCACAACCCCGATGGGCAAAGACATTACAATGGTTCATCAATCTCCCAAATGGAGGTATCAAGAATTTTGCAGAATTGATCAATGCCTTCAATCAACAATTCGCAAGTAGCAGAGATATGGCCAAAAGACCAAGCAACCTGCTCAGGATAAAGCAACTTCCTGAAGAATCTCTCAAGGAATTCCTGGCCAGATTTGTCAAAGAAAAGGTGGCCATTCCGGATGTGATGAAGAAACAAGCAAGAGAAGCATTCGGGCAAGGAGTCTTGCTTGACAGTGACATCTATGCAGATCTAACCAAGAAAGCATGCCCAACCTTTGCCACTGTTCAATCCATCGCCTTAGAGCATGTCAGATTAGAAGAAGACCTCAACTTCAGGACGAACTCATCCGGAGGAAAGCAGGGCTATGGACATACTAACAGAAAAGCTCCTACCGAAAGGAGGCAATCCCAGATCAGCACCCTATTCCGGCCCGAACGATCCAAGTCAATATGGCACAAGAACATAAAGGTAACCTCTCTAGCCTCCCAACTATCCCTGAATATAACTTCTCTATTAATACTGCAGGATTAATCAAACGCATGGAAAACCTGGGAGATACGGTCGGATGGCCAAAGAAATCCGACAACCCCAGGAAAGATCCAACAAGATGGTGTGACTTCCATCAGGACATCGGACACACCACAGAAGAATGCATTCAGCTCAGGAAACAAGTGGCATATCTTCTAAAGAAAGGCTACTTGAAAGATATAATCCAGCAGCCAAAGAATAAAGATGAAGGACAAAATAAGAGAGACCCAGGAAGCAGCAGAGATCCTCCTCCTCCTCCTCCCATCTATGAAGTCAAATTCATAAATGGAGGATCGAAATCGTGGTCCGACCAGCTCTGCAGCCCAAGAGAATATCCAGGGAATCCAGACTCCAACCTCCTTCCAGGCCCGAGTCATTGCCTGCTATTACCTTTGATGACTCGGATCCGCAAGGAATATCGGTCTACACCATGACAAGCCTGGTAATCACAATGCAAATCGGCACCAAAGTATCAAGAATCCCGATAGATGGAGGAAGCTCAATCAACCTGGTGATGCTTGATGTCCTTAAAGCTATGAAGATAGACGAAAGCAAGATCATAAAGAAATCCAGCGTCCTGGTTGGATTCAGTGGAGAAACAAAAAACACCCTAGGAGAAATCAGCTTGCCTACCTATGTGGAGGGCGTGGCTTCATACGAGAGATTTGGAGTAATGGATTGCTTATCCTCATATAATGTAATCCTGGGCAGACCATGGATCCACAATGTCAAAGCAATCCCATCAACATACCATCAATGCGTGAAAATTCCAACAGAATGGGGGATAACCACCATCAGAGGAGAACAAAGGATGCTCGGGAATGTTATACTCGAGGCTTTGAAACCCTCAAAGTCGTAAGTCCCTTGCATAGCAATTAAAGTCACTGTCAGGGAAGAATACATAGCACAAACACAGATGGAAACAGGAGAAGTCATATTAGACCCTGCAATTCCCGACAGAAAGTACTTGTAGGGTCGATGCACCGACACAATCGGACCAAATCTGGTCACTTTCTTAAAACTAAAATGTCTTGTTTTGCTTGGTCACATTTTGATATGACTGGTATAGATGCTGATGTTATTACTCATAAGTTGAACATTGACAAATCCTTTAAGCCTGTACAGCAAAAGAGAAGAAAATTTGCTGCAGAGAGGCATGAAATCATCAACCAAGAAGTTGACAAGCTCTTGGACATGGGAATGATCAGGGAAGTAATGTACCCCGACTGGCTTGCAAACGTGGTAGTCGTCCAAAAGAAAAATGGCAAATGGAGAGTCTGTGTAGATTACACCGACTTAAACAAAGCCTGCCCAAAAGATCCATTTCCCTTGCCACACATCGATGCAATGGTAGATGCCACCGCAGCCACGAAATGTTGACATTCATGGATGCCTCCACGGATTCAACCGATAAAAATGCACCCAAAGCAGACCAGGAAAGCACGACTTTCATCACCGAAAGAGGTATATATTGTTATACTTTGCTATGCCCTTTGGATTAAAAATGCAGGTGCAACCTACCAAAGGCTAGTCAACATGATGTTCAAAGATCAGATAGGAGACACCATGGAAGTCTACATAGATGACATGGTAGTCAAATAAAAAAAGGCAGAAGACCACGTCAAAGACCTGGAAGTAGCCTTTCAAATACTGGAAAAATTCAATATGAAACTCAACCCACAAAAATGCCACTTGAGTCTCAAGCAGCAAATTCCTGGGCTACATGGTGACAAGAGGAAAAGAGGAAGCCAGCCCCGAGAGCAGATCAAAGCTATCCTGGAGCTAGAACCACCAAAAACAGTCAAAGACATACAAAAAGCCGATGGAAGAATAGCGGCCCAACAGATTCATTTCAAGATCATCGAAAGATGCAAATCATTCTATAACCGCTAAGGAAGAACAAGGACTTTCAATGGACCCCGATCATCAGCCGCCTTTGAAGACCGAAAATATATCTATCCTCTCCCCCTTGCTGGCAAAACCAGTCAAAGATGAACCCCGACAAAGATATTGCACCATCGATAAACTTTGTCGGTGCGGTCCACCGGTCAAAGAAGCGGACGGACAACAAGACCGTCTATTATGTAAGTAAAAGTCTGCTGGATGCAGAGATCAGGTATGGCCTACTAGAAAAATATGTTTTAGCTTTAATAATGAGTTGCACAAAATTAAGACCATATTTTGAAAGTCACCCTATAATAGTCAGAACAAATCTTCCTATTAAGTCCGTACTTAGGAGACCAGAATTGTCCGGACGAATGTGCAAATGGTCAGTCCAGCTAAGCACATACAATATAACGTTTGAACCAAGGACAGCAATTAAGTCACAAGCACTAGCAGATTTTGTGGCTGATTTTAGTCCGACCCTAGAACCTGACCTAATAAAAGAAGTAAATAAACTGACCAGCGACCAAACAGACCTAGAATGGACCCTATTTGTCGATGGAGCAGCCAACACAAGGGGCACAGGCCTAGGTGTAGTACTAAAATCACCACAGGGGGATAAGATAGTACAGGCTATAAGCTGTGCATTTGAGGCCACCAACAATGAGGCAGAATATGAAGCCACGATAAGCCGGATTAAAGGTATGTATTGATCTTGGTGTGCAAAATTTAAAGGTACGCACTGATTCCCTTCTAGTCTCCAACCAGGTAAATGGCACATATCCGCAAAAGACCCCAAAATGATGCTTTATCTAGATGTTGTTCAAATGCTAAAATCAAAGTTTAAAAACTTTAATATTGACCAAATTTCCAGGACTTAAATACCTGGCCGATGCCTTAGCCGGCCTAGGGTCCAACTTTAGTCCCCTTGATTTTGACAAAATACCCATTGTGCATTTATTAGAACCCGCAATAAACAAACAAGATGAAAGTTTCCCAATCTACATTGCTAATTCTTGGACGAAACCTTACTATGATTGGCTACAACAGGGAATCCTACCCTTAAATAAGCAAGATGCCGAGAACACCGAAAATAAAAGTCGCTTCGTATACTATTATTGACAACGTGCTTTTTTAGAAATCGCAGGCCGGACCTTACCTCGGATGCCCGGAACCACAGGAAGCTGAACAGATATTATCGAAATCCATGAAGGATACTGTGGAAATCACAAAGGTGGAAGAAGCCTGGCAAGCAAAGTACTCAGAACAGGATATTATTGGCCCACCTTAAGAGCCGATTGCCTGGATTTTAGCTCTAAATGCAAAGCCACAGCCGATTCACGGACCGTACATCCATCAGCCATCCGAGGAACTACATTCCATATCCGCACCTGGCCATTTATGAAGTGGGGCATGGATATAGTAGGAAAACTACCTCAAGCACCGGACGAGAAAGTTTTCATGCTAGCAATGACTCGACTACTTCTCCAAGTGGATAGAAGTTTGAATCATACAGCAAGTCAAGGAGAAAGATGTCATAGCATTCATCAAACATAATATCATATGTAGATATGGCATCCCCTCCGAAATAGTATGCGACAATGGCACACAATTTGTGGGAAAAAGAACAAGAAAGCCTTCTCGTGCCCAATGGAACATCAACTGTAACATCCACGCCAGGATATCCAAAAGCCAACGGTCAGGCGAGTAATCCAAAGTAATAAAGTGGTGATCACCTGCATAAAGAAAAAGCTGGAAAGAAGAAAAGGTAGATGGGTTGAAGAGCTCCCCCTGGTCCTTTGGGCCGATGAGAACCACGCCTAAAACATCCACCGGCCAAACCCCTACTCCTTGGTCTATGGATGTGAAGCGATACCGGCTGAGGTGGACATTCCATCAGCCAGATGTAGCCTGAACACAACAACAAACAACATACCTCTAATGGAGGATAGCCTGGACTTAACGGAGGAGCTAAGAGATGCAGCAAGCATCGATTAGCAAAGATACCCGACAAAGAGTTGCAAGAAGCTACAACAAGATGTCAAAGCCGGGTGTTCGGGGTAGGAGACCTCGTTCTCGGAAAGTATTCCAAAACACAAAAGAGAAGAATGCTGGCAAATTGGCCCCAAACCGGGAAGGCCCCTATCTCGATTGATTCAATAGTCGGCCGGGGAGCTTATAGACTACAAACCCCGGACGGAGAAATGATCCCAAGAGCTTGGAATATTACACACTTAAAACTATTTCACATATAGAATATATTTGCACAATCCAGGTATAACTTTTTACTTTAAACACTTCTTGCCTGAAAACTACATGTATAATACTTGCAATTATATGAATAAATGCCGTATATGATTTCTTCAAATTATGTGCCCAAGTACTTACCTATACTCTCATATCTACTTAGTGAAATCTTCAACACTTGTTTTACATATTGCATCTTAGTTAAAAACAAATCTTAAAGATTGGGGGCCACCCCCACCAAATATCCAACTGATATCCAAAATTCAGTTGCAAAACAGGCCTTTAAATATTGAGCTCAACATAACATACAAACCTGGAAAATCTATTCCTAGACTGTATGACATAAATGGGTCATAAGCCCTCCGCATGTGCAAGGGACATAAGCCCTCCGACAAGCAACAACCCCACCCATAACACATTAAATCGGCCTGATCCATCGAATAACTGGCCTGATCCAAATCGAAAAAATTGGCCTGATCCGATCGTATAAGCGGCCGGATCCAAGACACGTCCAACATCACAAAAGTACTTTGTCAAAACACAAAAAGAAGCAAAACAAAGACCAAATATTTATTCACCCAAAATAATTGGCCCTACCTAATAACCATCCATTCCAGGGACATCCCCCCTGGATGAGCCAAAAAAGTTTCTGATATACTCTAAATATTCATTCCAGGGACATTCCCCCTGGATAGACCAAAACCCAAAAGAAAAAACTAAGCTATTTTTGAGCCAGTAACCGACTCACAACCATCCACCATCTCCTGATCACCAGACTTTGCCTTGGAAGGAGGAGAATCCACTTCTTCTTCTTGACCCATGTTGGCCAAGTCAGGATACTGAGCATCCAAAGCTGTCTCATCTCGGTCCGGATTCCAATCACCGGTCGATTCTCGGGTCCCTCATAGCATCAACCCGACCTTTCCCGAAGAAGTACCGAGCCGCATCGCCCAACCTCGCCTCCACTAACTCCTTTTCAAAGACAAGCTCCTCATTCTTTTTCAACCGATCCCGCATTGCCCGCTTCTCACCTCCAACTCCAGCCTGACAGCCTTCTCAGCATTTTTCGCAGCCACCTCACAAACTATAGCAGCCCTGGTTGACTCCTTAGCTGTTGCCAACTGAGATTGGAGCACTACTTCATTACCCCTGGATGTGTGCAGGTCACGGTTTAGCCTATCCAGCTTTTCTTCCAAATTGGTAATCTTGGCCTGGGCGTCCCTAAGCTGACAAGCAGTAGCCAGCCCAGCATCCAACCCCTGCGTACATACAAAATCAATTAGGCAAATACAAGGTAAAACAAAAAGCACATAAACAATTAAAAAATATCCCTCTACAACTAACCTCTCTAGCCACGGGAAGCGAGTTCAAGCAGACCCTTGTTACAAGAGAAGTCGAATAGAAACCACCCCGGTAGACGAATCAAGGGTACTAGCAGACAATAGTTGGTCGCTCATCTTTGCGTAAAACTCATCTATCCGAGCCCGGCATCATCCATGTCATCAATCCTAGCAGGCACTTGCCTTATACTCCCGAGTGGTCGAGCCGGGATAGGTCTGTTTCCCTCCTTCCTCCTCTTCCGAATATCATCCTCCCTCTTTCTTTTTGAGCCTGGACGACCTCTCGGTGACACTATCCTGGGCAGATCTTGAGGAGGCTGGACATCAGAAATCAGGATATCCAAAGTCTTGTCACTCCCACTAGTTTCTGGCTCTTGGATCGCTCGGCAATCCTAGCCACCCCAGCCTTCAAATCCTTTGCGGAAAAGCTGGCCAGCCTAGCAGAAGACCTAAACACTGGATATATAAAAAAAAATATATATACGTAAATATCAAACCAAAAAGCAACAGGAAGACAACAGCCAACATAAAAGCAAGCGTAAGACGTACAGAAAGAGCAAAGAGAACTAGGCTTGCCTTTGGGTACTTTAACCCCGATCGGCTTGGTCTTCATATACCGGGCAACAATTCCCCGCCCAAGCAAGTGGCCAGGCCCTCTCTTCCTCGGGAATGGCAAGGAAAGCATCTATCCTTGCAATAGCCTCTTCATCTAGAGGATCGTGATTCCAATCAGGAGCTACAAACATTACAAAAACAAAATATACAGGTAAGACTTATGTACCTCACTCTCATTCAATATAACTACAAAATAAAAGTACAGGAAACCTACCACTCTCCAAAGGAGGATATCTCAGGTAATCAAAGCCCGATCCCCAGTCTCATCCGGATAAACGGGAAAGTCTTTGCCCAACTCTTGTCGTCTTAATCCAGGTTAGTAATTAATGGAGTCATCTTTGACTTAATTCTCAAATTAAAACGACCCAAGGAAGGATTTTTAAAATGATATACCGCTTTGCCTTAATATCATTGAGAGTAATCACAAGATTGTGTTTAGCGCATAAATTTTCTATGGAATGAACAAGTTTCCAAACCATCGGCATAATCTGAAAAGGTGACACTTCCATAGCACGGATGGTGTCAATCATTAAGGGAGTAAAAGGTAACTTACACCGCTTTGAATGCCCATTCGAAAAATAGAACCAACCAGGTGATACCCAGTTAGCCCTAATGGACAAGACTCAGGAATCCATACCTCGGTCGATTCAGAATTATTTTCTTCTCCTTAGTATCTTGTCATAATTTGTTTTCAACAAGTTCTCTTCAGAAAGTAAGGATCCAAAGATTGAAGGGCGGTGAAAACAGAATCCCGGTACTTAAAAGCAACAACAGCGAGCAGAGAGGATCAATCTCCATCACTTCTTCTTCCCGGACGTTTACGAGTTCAGCTCAACAGCAGCAGCACTTTCTCGGGATGCGGGACGTTTTTGGCTCCCATATCTTTAAATGTTTGATTTATTATTGAAATAGTCGAGAAAATACAAAATAGCGAGTAAGGGGTTACCGAGAAGAAGGGAAGAATTTGAGAAGAATTTGAAGAATTTCGGAAGAATATGCAAAGCAAAGAAAGAGGAGGAAATTTGATGAAAAATAACCTTGCCCTAAATACCGTATTTATAGGAGATGAATAACGGCATGAAAAACCTAGGGATTGCAAAACTCTCAAGATGACATCACCTAGCCGTTATAGTGTTCAACGGTAACTAGGAGTCTAAGAGTCATTGATTAAGTGTAAGTCTCTTAAATATTTAACTAAGTAAATTTGACATCTCACCTGGCCGGATCCAAAGACGGGTAAAATGTCAAGGGGCAATTGTTAGGCCCAGTTTAGCCTGGTCCGACCATAACTCGGCCTCGACTCAAAGAAGGCCGATTGATCAAGACAGAACCGGACAAATCGACTACTATTTAGTCAAGAATATTATGGCAAGAAGACTACTAAATCCTGGAAAGGAAGCCTGATAGTCAGTATATTATAGCTTGGCGGAGTACTAAATACACCTGGATTAAGCGGATAAACAGAAATGCGATTGTATAAGCCGGATAACCATGCCCTATTCTCAAGGAAGACCAAGTCCAAACCTAAAACTATTTAATCCATGAATCTGGACGGAAAGAGGAGAAAAGGCTAAGGATTGGTTGAGTTGAGAACGGGTCAAGCGAACTAATAGGAAGCATGCCCTATTATTCCGGCAACAACTCCTATCTTTGGGGAGAACGTTATACATTTATAACGTTATTCATTGTAACGTTGGAAGGGCAGTAGAGTACTATAAATAGGAGAATTTAACAATTGTAAAGGAGATTGATTGTGAGCTAATTTTATCTATACTTTATCTTTTTACTCTTGAGCATTCAGATATTCATACAACATTGTACCCGGTCTATCAAAATAATATAAACGTTATTCTTTATACTTACTTCTTTCTTCATCATTCATTTACACCATTCCAATCTTATAGAACTAGATACCCTGATCACTATATAACTAAGCCGGATCCCTTCAGGAAAATCCTGCTAAAACAGGTAGTTTTGGTCACTTTGAGATATGATTAAATCATGTTGTTTTGTTGTGGTCGTAATTTGAAATTTTGACCTATTAGTGACGGATTTGGCGTAAAATTGCCTTTTTTGAGCTGTGAGAAATACCCAGTTGTGTCGGGAATTTTTTTTTCTTATTTTGCAGATCTTGTGTGGGCCTTGAGGTGTTTGGGTGATTTTTGTAATTTGTCGTTGTTTTGACTCGTCTTTTGCTTGAAAAGAAGGGAGAGTCGGTTTTTTTTGTGCGATTTTTGTGAAGTGTTTTGCTGGATGGGTTTGGGCGTGTTTTCCCTTGTTTTTGTTTTGCATTTGCAGGTGATTTTGTTTTTGGATTTTGTCCATTTTGTGCTGTCGTAATGCCGAAATTTCGGCTGACGTTTTTGGTTTGTCCTGATTTCAGGTGAGTGTTCTAGGGCTTCTGGGCCCATTGGGTCCATGGCCGAGGCCTTAGAGGAGGAGGATGATCCAGCAGGAGTAGAGACGTCTGTTATCTTGTCCTTGTCGAGTTGTGTTTCTCCCTGGTGGCCTTTGTCCAGCCTTTGATCGTGTGTCGATCATTGGCTGTTGTCTGCAGAAATTTGTACGTCTGATGGTTGGGGGTTAACACCAGTGCATCGTTCTACGCTACCATTTTCAATCGTCGCTGAATTCTGATGATTATGGGTCAACATCGGGGTGGCACCCTATGTCGTGGCTTCTTCTTATCGATGAACTCCGATGATTGGGGGTTAATGTCAGGGCGATGCACTGTGTCATAATTTTTTACTATCATGTCGTCTGAAGTGTGCCAGGCATGTTTTCCTTTTTGTGTTTCGGAGTAGGAAAGAGCGATTACCGTCATGGTAACCACCTCTGCTTCCGCTGTTGCTCCTTTCTTTTCCATGTTGCTCCCTTTCTTTTCTGATTAGAAGGATAGGGAGTGCTTAGTTCGGTAGGTGGCGGATAGCCTCCAGTTCGTTGTTTTAGGCCAGTGTCTGTATGATAAATACTTGTACCGGATCCTGTTTGTATTGTTAGTCGTTTGTATCAAACATGTGTTAATGTATTTTACGTGAGGCGGTTTGTATATATGTGTTTTTGGTTTGTAGTTTATTTGTGTTGGGCTTATTTCTGTTGTGTTTCATTGAAGCACGGTCAGCGGCTGATTCCCCATTTGCTTCGGCTTTTGTTCCTGCATCATTAGTGTAGAAAATAGGCAACAGGTAGCGCATATGCATACACGTAAACACGCAAAAGTTTTTGATGAAAACAAAAATAACCACAATGACTCGAAGTTAAAATTGAAATCAAAAAGAAATTTTGAAAATTCCGCGACATGTCGTCACGTTTAGATTTTTCAAATGAAATCGTTTTGAAATTTTGAGGAATTAATTCGTGTTTGAATTAAATTGCATCGAGTTTTGCTGAAAAATTGATTTGCGACTAAAACTCAAACCTTCATGGATGAATTTTAAAAGCGATTTTGCGAGTGTGTTTGATTTGATTTTTGTGATATCAAAACTCGGATTTGCAAGAGTTTGAATTTTGTGAAAAATTGACTTCGTGTTATCAATTTTGAATTTTATGGAAAAAGCGAAAAAAACGAAAAATTTTCGAAATTTTCGACTGACATGGAAACGATCCGTCGCGGATCGGGACGAATAGCCCTTCCCCCCTTCAAAAATGAAAACAAAATCCGTATGTTTAAAGCTGCATCATGGAAACCGTGCCGGATTTCTTGAAACGCGAAAAAAAGGAAATGTGTGTTTGAGAAAACACAAAAATTTCCGAATAGGCCGGAAGAGGCGCGAGCCTTGAGGCGAGAAATTCTAGGTGTCAGGAAGAAACACAACTTGATAGGGACAAAGCAAGGTGCGTATCCTGAGAACCAGCCCAAAGAGGCGCGAGTCCCTGGGCGATGCAAGTGAGCTTCCCCTTTTTCGGAAAAAAGCGCTGATTGTTTTCTATAAATAGGGACGTTTGTGCTTCATTGTTTCATCATCCGAAACACGAAAAACATCTCTACGAAAACCTTTCGTCTTCTTCCAAAAAATAATTCATGGGTACTTCGAAAATAGGTTGCGACATTGGTGTCAGGATTTGTCGCATCCCGAGAAGTATCAACTCGTTGTAATGGGAGTTGGTCAATTGTTGGTGCTTCGTCAAATTAAGGAGAAATCCTCATTCCTTGAAGCATGCTCTCGGTTTTGGGATTCGAAACATCATGTTTTCGTTTTCCTGAAAGTTGAAATTTGTCCTCTTGCCGAAGAGGTGGGCGCCATTGGAGGGTGACCGGGTTGTACTCCGGTGCTTCTGCCGAATCGGTTGTGTTACAAAGAGAAGTTTCGTTCAATGTTGGGCTTGTCAACGAGCCAAGTGAACTTTCTCCTTGCTCCCCATGGTGTTGACATGTTGGCTCTCATCAACATCTTCTCAAATCGGTTGGATGTTAATGTCTCGGAGGTGGCTAGGAGAAGGGCTTTTTCCTTTTGCCTAGTGCATGCTTACCTCCTTGTCGATGCCTTAAAGAAGGAAGGATCAAGATGGTATGGTAGCATGACCCTTGTACATGTGGTTAAGCAAATGGAGCACGGGTAGGATTCTTCGTGGTTGGTGCTTGGCGAGATCATCCAAGCTTTGGATAAAAAGGGCTCTTGTGGAGAAGCTCCTTCGTTTGCATCACCAAGGATCCTTCAAGTGTGGCTCCTAGAGAGGCTAAAGTATGTAGAGCCTCCGGTCGATTCTTCTTCTTACTCCTTCCGTCAACTTACTATGAGGAAGAAGTTGTATTCGAATAGCTTTGCGTCCACTGAGGCCTATTGGACCTCGAGATTGGTGGAGGAGGGTGGTGCTCATACCCGTTGGGTGGTGCTGTGGTGGCACTTGAGGTCTTTCACAGGATTGCTGGATTCGGCCGCTAGTCCTTGTTCTTTCATGGCAAGGGGCTTGAAGGTTGTTTCCTTCATTTATCCCGAAAGGCTCATGAGGCAAATGGGCCGCCAACAAAAGGTGCCCGCTCAAGATACTCTCGTCCAAGAGAGATTTTTTTGAAAACCCGAGCATGTGGAGATTTTAGAGAGATGCTGGGCCACTCGGCCGACTTGGGAGGTACCAAACCCCGTTTCCACGACATGGGTGACTCCCGCTTCTGTCAAGTGGTCAAGAGCTCAAACCTTGGAAGAAAGGTCCAAGTTTCGTAAAGACGAATTTGTCGACTTGAAGTATAAAGAAGTTGGCAAGGTCACCCGTGCCTTATTTGACGACTTTGCTGATGATGTTAGCCCGGATGTAGTGAGGCCACCGAAGCGGAGGAGCTCAGGTCCCAAAGAGATGGTGGGCCATGTATGGGCTCGGCTAGGACCGAGTATGGGGTCTTGTAAAAGACCGGATGCCGTCGCCGTTGTAGATCCGTCGAGGATCTGTTCCGAAGAGGAAGTCCATGCTAGGCGGGCTAACAAGAAGAACAGGGGGAAGATGTACCCCGAGGGAAACGGTAGAATGGAAGAATGAAGACCTCCATTACCTGTTTTACAATTATGTTATAATAGTGTTTATATGTTTTTATTATGATTTACTAGCTATGTATTGTGTATTTTTGTGCTAGTTTTACTATGTGAGATGTCTTAGTTGACACTCTAGCTTGGCAAGTTGTGGACTTGCTGAGCTTTACTTTTTGTCTAGTTTGTAATCCTTCTCATTATTAATTAAATAAGAGGATTGCTTGTGTTGAAAGAAGTTGTGAACGCTTGTTGTTTCTTCCATCCATTTCGTAAAGGCAATTCAGTTTGAATCATCCTAAACGTTGCACCTGTGAAAAAGTGATTTTTGTGGGAAGGGAGAAAGGCTTCTTTTTTGCCATAACTTAGACTCGATAAAACATGCAATTTCAAATCAGA